>NC_091161.1:12392120-12644434 GCF_040958095.1 Procambarus clarkii | reverse complement strand
AGAGAGACAGAGAGAGAGACACAGAGAGAGAGAGAGAGAGAGAGAGAGAGAGAGAGAGAGAGAGAGAGAGAGAGAGAGAGAGAGAGAGAGAGAGAGAGAGAGAGAGACAGAGAGAGAGAGACAGAGAGGGAGAGAGAGAGACAGAGAGAGAGAGAGACAGAGAGAGAGAGACAGAGAGAGAGAGAGAGACAGAGAGAGAGAGAGACAGAGAGAGAGAGAGAGACAGAGAGAGAGAGACAGAGAGAGAGAGAGAGAGAGAGAGAGAGAGAGAGAGAGAGAGAGAGAGAGAGAGAGAGAGAGAGAGAGAGAGAGAGAGAGAGAGAGAGAGAGAAAGAGAGTGTGTGTGTGTGTGTGTGTGTGTGTGTGTGTGTGTGTGTGTGTGTGTGTGTGTGTGTGTGTGTGTGTGTGTGTGTGTGTGTGTGGAGCCAGTGGTACAGACACACACAAACCAAGCCTTACAGTATGACATTACAACAACAACAATGACACCACTAGGCTACATGTGGGTTATTCTCCCCAGCCCCAACACGGAAATAATGCCCCTCTGGCCACCTCTCACGCACCTTTGTGCCTTTAGCGTTCAACGAGAAACTTTGCCACCTTTTTCACAACTATCTTTAGAGTAATAATAACACAGTGATAGTAATTTGTAATATCCGAATGGAGAAACCTTCATATACTGACCTCACGATCTTCAAATTCTGAGCAGACAATGAACGTATTACAGTGAGAGAAGGAAAATTAATTAAAGTGACCACAGTGTCAAATATCAAGTCATGATCTAAATAACATATTCACACTACCCAGGTAATGTCAGCACCTGAGTACGGAGAACTCAGTTCCCCAACATACGCCATTACAAAGTGATAGAAAAACGCAAATACCCTCTTTTCTATGCATGAGTAGGCTACAGGTTCGTTAGGTGGCGTTTCTGCTTAAGTTAGCACTGTGTATTTTAAACCTTGTGGCAAATGAAGAGATCCGGGGCTGCCCACACAGGCTTAGGAAAAGCTAAGAATGTATAAATTCGTGACTATTGATACCTGGTTGATGGGGTTCTGGGAGTTGTTCTACTCCCCAAGCCCGGCCCGAGGCCAGGCTATCACAATAGATACTTTCTAAACAGGAGGATGGGTTGCTCTCTCTCTCTCTCTCTCTCTCTCTGTCTCTCTCTCTGTCTCTCTCTCTCTCTCTCTCTGTCTCTCTCTCTCTGTCTCTCTCTCTGTCTCTCTCTCTCTCTCTCTCTCTCTCTCTCTCTCTCTCTCTCTCTCTCTCTCTCTCTCTCTGTCTCTCTCTGTCTCTCTCTGTCTCTCTCTCTCTCTCTCTTTCTCTCTCTCTCTCTTACACACACACACACCAGGGTGAAGTTTCTATCTAATTCAACACAGAACTAAGCTGGAGAAACTGCAGAGGTATTCAATGCTACCGGTCAAGTCCCAGAACTAAGAGGCAAGATTTACGAGGAAAGATTGTTAAAGTTGTTAAACCACGTCACATTAAGGAGAGAAACAGAGGAGATATGATCACATACAAAATTCGTAGGGGAATTGACTGGGTAGACTATTTAACACGGATAGTACACAAACAAGGGGGACAAAGATTACAACTATCCAAATTAACCACACACACATTAAAAAATGAATTGGTGGAGGCAGGACTCCACTTACAGCTACAAATATAGCTATGACAAGAGGCGGAACCCAAGAGGCGTAGTTCAACACACCCGTCACTCCATTGCACCAGCCTCGTCACCGCTCTCCAGCGAGATGGGCTTCACAACCCGTCCACCAGCACAATACAACAGGAAGTGCTTTGCTTCTCACAATGAAACAATGAACAAATGCCTGGATTGTGCCACTAGAAGCCACCGGCGCTAAAACGTTTGTGGCACATTACTGTGAATGATAGTGCTGATAACATTACTGTGAATGATAATGATGACATTACTGTGAACGATACGGCTGATGACATTCCTGTGAATGATACGGCTGATAACATTACTGTGAACGAGAGAGTGTGGGGGAGAGAGCGAGTGTAATATTAGGAGAGTGAGGGACAAAGAAGTGTAGCCTAAGACCAATGAGAATCAAAAACTACATCACTTTAGCGACTGTAAATACGTCAGAAAACGCGGGCTCACAACAAAATTTGGCGGGAATGTGGCGGCCATTGAGACTGTATTATTAATTACGAGTACCAAGGTCAAACCTGGCGCGTACACACCTGGCCGACACACCTGTAGCTGGTGGACTCTCTTTCTCTTCCCCTGCGTTCTCTCGAGCGTTTACAACGTCACTAAATTGATGTGCTAAATTGCCCGAGCCTAGCCTAGCCGAAGACCCACACAGATGGAACTTCGTGTCAATTTTTGCAAGCCGCTTTGATTTTTTGGTTTTAAGACCTGTATTTATTACGTCAAAATGCAATGTACTATTAGAGAGGATGGGTTGCACCAATCCCCTTCACTCCCTGTGATTTCTGTACCCAATCCTCCAGCCAACGGCCACCAATCCTCCCATCAACTGTGTAACTAATCCTCATGCCAACTGTAACCAAACCCCCCGCTAATTCTGTCGCTAACTTTTGCGCTTACCAAAACAGTTGGAAACCCTGAAGCTATCATCAGCTCTTGTCTACCTCCTCTAACGTTCTACTATTTACAATAGCCTAAGTCCTATTGTAAATCGCATTGGTGTTGTCTTAGCATCCTTATGGACCCTTGATGTCTAGCGTCCTTGGCTTCCTAGTGTCAATATCGTCCGGCGTCCTCAGCATGACTCTAAGCACAACACTCTCACACACTCATTATCTCAGTAACCAGGTGTAACAATACTGCGGGGGTTGAGCTCTGGCTCTTTGGTCCCGCCTCTCAACTGTCAATCAACTGGTGTACAGGTTCCTGAGCCTATTGGGTTCTGTCATATCTACACTTGAAACTGTGTATGGAGTCAGCCCTGTACCTTGTTCAGTCTCATCTGTATCTTGTTCTATCTCACCTGTAACTTGTACTGACATCTGAACCTTGTAATCATGTTCTGTTCAGGTATTCACATTCACTAGGCTAATTCTTACGTGACAAAGGGTATTCATTCAGCATAAACTTCAGTGATAGCATTAGGCCTAAAGTAGTAACATTCACTTAGTAATATTACAGTTTTAATATTCACCTTCAGAGACTAACCCATCCTGTGATAATATCACACTCAGTAAGCCTAATTGAGAACATTCACATCCAATAGGCCTAGTCTAATTTCATCTTTCTAGTAATGGCATACTTTGGAAGACTAATTATATGTATTTTTTTTCAGGGATATTCCTGCACGGGCCCTAAGCCTCTGGCTGGCCCACTGGGCGGGCCCTAAGCCTCTGGCTGGCCCACTGGGCGGGCCCTAAGCCTCTGGCTGGCCCACTGGGCGGGCCCTAAGCCTCTGGCTGGCCCACTGGGCGGGCCCTAAGCCTCTGGCTGGCCCACTGGGCGGGCCCTAAGCCTCTGGCTGGCCCACTGGGCGGGCCCTAAGCCTCTGGCTGGCCCACTGGGCGGGCCCTAAGCCTCTGGCTGGCCCACTGGGCGGGCCCTAAGCCTCTGGCTGGCCCACTGGGCGGGCCCTAAGCCTCTGGCTGGCCCACTAAGTGTTGCTTGTTTCTGTTTTACTTGGGCATTCACACACTCAATGTCTCAGTGACAACTGATCCGTGAATCAACTGGTTTTTCATCGACAAATCATCACTGAAAATAGCAAAGTACACCCAAATGAATTTTAAAATTACAAAAGCCTAAGAAACTAAGAATAGTTTTAGCTCCATCTATTAATTCCAGAACCTAGTAGCTACAAAATGGCAACTTGGCTTTGTCATACACTAGTCAAACATTGTTGTCTCACTAGATGACAAAGATTTTCTTCACTTGTATTTATCATGGCCATTTTAGGCTAAATAACTTTAGGAATATCATTAACAACTTCGTTATTTTCTTTTACATTTTGAGCAGGTTGTAATTATTAACACAAGATAAATATACCAGCAGGCTCCCGACATATAATATCCACAAATATTAGTTAAAAAACTGTAAACTCATTGACAGAGGATTTTAAGACGTCACTTAAGACGGGGAAAAGTTCCACAAGAGCGATTAGTGGCTGGCAAATGTCATACTGATTACCGATAATAAGAATATTAAGTCTTTTTCCCTATAGTCTAAATAATCAGCTTCAGCTCGGTAATAAACTGGAAGCAATTACTCAAAACCAAATAGCCTAGTTTAAAATTTAGTCATCATCTAATTAAAATTTCTATCATTATTTTCCGTGATCATTAATGTTAAGCAAATTATTTACTTATTTCTCTTAAGATATGAATATTTGTATCAGTCTGGGTTTAAAAACTGGTTATCTGGAAGGCAAACAAAGTGAAGGCCTTATCATAAACCTTAATATAATTAGAAACAAGTGGTGCGCAACGGCTTAGAGCATTGGCGCACTTTTGTTCTGTTCATTGCCGCCAATTGGATTGGTCATTCCCGCCAATTGGATTGGTCATTCCCGCCAATTGGATTGGTCATTCCCGCCAATTGGATTGGTCATTCCCGCCAATTGGATTGGTCATTCCCGCCAATTGGATTGGTCATTCCCGCCAATTGGATTGGTCATTCCCGCCAATTGGATTGGTCATTCCCGCCAATTGGATTGATCATTCCCGCCAATTGGATTGATCATTCCCGCCAATTGGATTGATCATTCCCGCCAATTGGATTGGTAGATAGAACGACGGGCTCCTTTTTTCGCGGGACCGGCTTTCTGACCTCCCTATGGTCCAAGGGATTGGGCACCATTCCATCACTTTCTCCCCATAACGGAAATGCTTTCTATGTAGTCATGTTAGCTTAACGCTTTCTCCTCGTAATTACTTCACCCCTGTTCTTAATGCCATCGATAGTGAGTTATATAGTAGGTATAACGCCACAAGTCAGCTATAATGTAGTTATAAATATTTGAAATGTAAATGGTAAGGCAGATTACTGGATGAACACTAGAGAGCTAGGTCTAATGAAAGTTACTGGAGAAAGGTACCGTGTACTAAGGCTGCAAAAAATGGGACAACAAAGAATTAGGCTTCTTTGGAAATGCTATACTGAAGGTGGAGTCATTTTCTATGATTCAAAGTTTACACTTCAAGCACTTGAAAACTTCTCTTGCAAGACACCCAAAAACCTCATAGCGCAGTCATTATAGTTAATAACCTGAGCGACGCACAGAATAAAGAGTTAAGAATATATTTTGTGAGGATTCCATTTTATATAAATGTTACATATCATGATGACTTAGACAAAGCAGCCATTTAGCATGCAACAAGAATGAAGTTGAAGTAGATCTAGACATCCCCATCTCTGTTATTCAGACAATATTGCTCCAAACATTCAGGTTTAATGGGAGAGAAATCACAAACTCTCAAAGGCCTAAAAGCCCCAAATGTTAAAATTGTGCTTTGTTTGGATCTAAAAACCTATGTATATAGGCAGCACAAAATGTCCACCCGTCAGTGACCTACTAGTTGACAGGATCAGGTTGGGCTACCGTTACTTTAGGCAGCTTGCCACAAGACTCGAATCTCCCCCAACCCTGAGCATTCCATGTGGAAACTCTAAGCAAGAACTCTGTCATGCTCTCACACATTGCATGTGAGGTACCTGGAGCTTTATAATTGCTTTATTCACTCGTGTTCAAGAGGATATCTTCATACTGTATCCGAGGTTTGAAAGCACAGGCAACTGATCCAGTCCATTCTGGCGGGCGTTGCACAACGTCAAGAAACTGACGTACTAACATTCCTTATCCTAACCTAACCTAGCAGACGACCCACGAACAGAGAACGGGACATTATGCAAATTTCAAGAGCCGCTGCCATGTTCTTGCTCGACATTTTTTGGCATTAGGTCTGCCCCGAAACGCTTTGCGTAATAGTGGCTTTAGGCATTGTATGTACTAGCTCTATCTATAAATCCATCAATTTTTTGTATCTCACTTTGTACGTATGTACTTTACCTGAATAAATATTTGTATTTAGGTAAAGTATACGACAATATGCTAACCATTAAAACCATTGAAGTCTTAAGAATATCGTGCAAACATTGAAGATCGTGCAATAAGGCGATCAAATATTACACGATCACATATAGCAAGGGAAAAATGGTTTTTAAATTCACAATACAAACAAAATTCCCCTCCATGGCGCCTCATTTCCCCCTCCCTCCCTCCCTCACCCCTCACTCTAACCTCTGCAACTTTTACTCTCAGGTGGTGTGAGCAGTGTTCCCACCAACCACTTTCACTTTCATGACATTACACCTGGCATCACTTTCTCCTCTCGACTCATTCATACCAGTTCTTCTCACTTTCATGTGGGGTGCATACAAGTTTCTCAGACTGCAGCATATCAGTGCTGCATTTTGGGTCAACAACATTTAAACAAATAATGGCTCCGTTATATATACTGCATATTTACGTGTGCAGTATATATATCGTAAATGAAATGATTATGTCTAGTATGCAGAGATTGAACGACTAGGCTATTGGGAATTTATCTAGCCACTGAGTACCTTTAAACTCAATGGAGGTGGAATGGTATTTTGTGACTCTAAAAGTGCTCTACAGTCTTTAAATAACCCATCACAATTAATGTCTGAAAATAGCTAGTAATAATATATGGAATGTGTTTTTTTTACCAGTGATAATAAATTTTGTATAAAATTTTTATGAATCCCATCCCATGTTGAGGTTGGAATGTATTATTTTGCAGATCGATTGGCCAATGAGCCTTGCAGAAAAAAAACACTGATTATGGCTTTGGACCATTTAATGCAATTATTAAAAACATTCAATTTAAAGAGATTACTTCAGATTTGGAACTACTTATGAATGCCCAGAGACCTGAAAGCTTCAGTATTAAAAGTTATGACAACTTTTGTAATAATAGGTATTTGTATGGTCAGCACAGTAACCGGACCAGGCAATGTGATGTAATCATTGCTAGAATTTTCCTTGGCTATAGACACATCTGGCAGGTTAGTGAGGCTGAACCACTACCACAATATTCAGATTGTAAACTCTGTGACAAGCCATTAAATCAGTCAATTGAATACTACATTAATGATTGTGAAATTGTAAAATATTTTAGACCTCCTGGCTTGTTGTACAATCAACTATGTAATTATTTCAAGGAATCTGGTATATATTGAAATACATCTTAACCATTTATCCTAAATTTGCTTGTCTATTCTATAGAATGAAGAACTAGAATTTGATTCAATATTTGTTAAGCTGTATATCAATACAAATCCATCCCTGCCTTGTGTGGTAGTGAACAATAACATGTTGCATCTACAAACCCACAAAATGAAACATGTATAACATCCTATGAAGTAGAATGTAACTTCATGAGATGTGTAAATCAATCTACAATTTAACCCTATTATCTTGCCTATGATCCTATCTTGTGTGGCTATGAGTAAAGGCAGTATTTCACTGTAATAAAACCTATTTGAATTACTCAGATTTGGCAAACAAAATTAATTTGTCAATAAAGATAATAATAATAATGTGTGTTAGACTTTCTAAAGCTTTCGATACATCCCTGAGCACAATGTTACATTGTTCTTTTATCGACATGACATTGGCTATATGTTCATAGATCAAGGCTATAGCTGTATGGAACCCTTTGGGGTTTCTGAACCCATGTTGCCTGATATCTATATTTTTAGTTCCACTTCCATTCTGCAGTTGATTATTCTTTCGAATCTCGAGCAAGGAAACTGGCTTGTAATTCTCTTTGTTGGTGATTTACCAGGCTTAAGAAGTAATTTGATTGTGGTATTTTCTAAGTTTTTTGGTATAGTTCAGATGCAAAAGCTAAATTTCATGTCCGTGTAAATTGCCGTTACTGGAAATTGAAATTGAAATAAGTTTATTGAGGTAAAATACACACAAAGGGATGAGGTAGCTCAAGCTATTCTCACCCCGTTCAGTACATCGTGTTAATACATACATATACACACATCACAAACAATAAACATATTACCAAACATTCTGAGAGATAAACATGTACATTTCCTGTTACTGGAAGTCTGTGTATCTATGTATTTACGTATGTAGGTTAGCTTAGCATTTTAAAAGCACCGAATCACCTTCTGTGGTTGAGTGTTCAATAAACCCCTGAACTCTATGTTTAACATTTCTCTAACCCTGTCCATGGAGGACAGAAGAAAATGTATATATGCTGGTTAGCATTGTAAATGTGTGGCCACGTCTGTGGTAGAAAATAATAATAATAAAAAAAAAAAAAACTGGAAGGATTGCGAATATCAGTTTGTTTATTTTACAAATGCCTAGCATCTTGTTCTTAAACTGTTTTTTTGAGCTCTTCAGTGGTTATGTGGTTCATAAGATGGCACTCATTGCGTATGCCTGGTTGATACCTGGTTGATGGGGTTCTGGGAGTTGTTCTACTCCCCAAGCCCGGCCCGAGGCCAGGCTCGACTTGTGAGAGTTTGGTCCACCAGGCCTAAGGTCTATTAGGTCTATTACTTAAGGTCTATTACTTGCGATGGGAATAAAGTTGCAGCTCTGTTCTCCACAAGATTTATCATGGCTGTTTCCGTCTTGGAACAAAAGTTGACGCTTTCTTAAGGGTTTGTTCTGAGTGCATTTTCCCAATACTTCCTGAATTCTTGTGCCCAAGTTCTGTCTTCCTATGACTTAATTCCTGAGGCTTCTATGATGTAGTGCTTCTTCGGTTGAGGCTCCCATTGTTTTTGTCTATGTTTCTTCCAGAACTTTCCTGGGCTTTGTGATCTCTTGATTGTGCATATTATTATTATTATATCATCCCATTTTGGGGTGTATTCTGTCTTGCATAAATCTTGCCGTTCATCCTGAAGTTCCCTTTGCAATCTTTTGGGCTCGTCTGTTAATCTGCTGTGTGTTGTTAAATCTGATCTGTTGTAAGTTTTTATTTTGTTTTGAGATATATAGAAGAGTTGTTACATTCTTGTAGAGCCACTAGTACGCGTAGCGTTACGGGCAAGTCCCTGGAATACGATCCCCGCCGCGAAGAATCCTTGTTACAACCAAGTACACATTTTACTGTTGTGTTAAACAGAGGCTACAGTTAAGGATTGGCGCCCAGTAAATCCTCCCCGGCCAGGATACGAACCCATGACAAAGCGCTCGCAGGACGCCAGGCGAGTGTCTTACCACTACACCACGGAGACTACTAAACTGACATAGAGACTGAGATGGGTTGGTTGATTTGTGTGTGGTGTTCATCAAGTTATTAGTTCTGTGCAGGACGCTTCCCTACCTCTGAAATCAGTGAGAATTTCATTGGAGGCTATCCCTACCCATCCGCCCCTTCCCCAAACCCCCATTATATCCTACCCCATAGGATTATCCCCCCCCCCCTACCCCTTACTCCCGACCTTGGATTTGAGGATTTGAGTGTAGTTTTATGTTAGGCTAATACTCCCACTTCCTGCCGCGGTCTCTACTCTCACCCTCCACTCACCCACGCCTTCTCTAAGGGGTTCCCCCCTCCCTTCCCTTTACCCCTGCTTGAAGGGGTCCCTTTCCTTTTACCCTTCCTTGATGGGCTTCTCTTTCCCGTTACCTCTCAAAGCGTTCTCCAAAATCGCCCTTAGCAACTCTGGCCCTCTGGCCGCACCTCTCTCCTCCCCCTTACACCTTTAACCTCTGAAACCTGCCCCCCTCCCACACACACACACACACTCCCCCCAATATCCTGCCTCGATTCCCATCCCACCTGTCTACCACCGGAAGTTCTGGTAGACGCCATATATATATATATATACCTCCTTGGTATTGTATCTACCCCACAGGAGACATATCTCCCGTCACGCAGGGTGCAGTCGCACCTCCACAGATCTCCAGTATCAGCTCTTGATACTGGTTATGACTCAAAAGGGCCACACCACTTACGGGCTATTCATGCCCGTGCCACCTTTTGGGGTGGCTTAATCTTCATCAATCAATCTGTATCTACCCGTCACATCCGGGAATACTGAGAAGATTCGGTCCTCTTGGAACGAACATTCAACAACAGTTATACAAGGCTTTAGTCAGATTGTATTTCTGATAGGGCATTTCTGATATAATGTACCCATAGTAGGAAAACAGCATGTAAAGGATTTGGGAATAATAATGTCTGACGACCTAACGTTTAAGGAGCATAACCAAGCAAATATTGCGACAGCCAGAAAAATGATAGGATGGATTACGAGAACTTTCAAATCCAGGGATCCCATCACAATGGTTGTACTCTTCAAGTCACTTGTGTTGTCCCGTCTTGAGCACTGCTCAGTACTCACTTCCCCCTTCAGAGCAGGAGAGATTGCTGAAATAGAGGGAATACAGAGAACATATACGGCACGCATAGACGAGATAAAACACCAAAATTATTGGGATCGTCTCAAAGCCCTCCAAATGTACTCACTAGAAAGAAGACGAGAGAGATATCAAATAATATACACCTGGAAGATACTGGAGGGCCAAGTACCAAATCTACACAGTAAAATAACAACGTACTGGAGTGAACGACATGGAAGAAAATGTAGAATAGAACCAATGAAGAGCAGAGGTGCCATAGGCACAATCAGAGAACACTGTATAAACATCAGAGGTCCGCGGTTGTTCAACGTCCTCCCATCAAGCATAAGAAATATTGCCGGAACAACCGTGGACACAAGAGGAAACTAGATTTATTCCTCCAAGGAGTGCCGGACCAACCGGGCTGTGGTGGGTATGTGGGCCTGCGGGTCGCTCCAAGCAACAGCCTGGTGGACCAAACTCTCACAAGTCGAGCCTGGCCTCGGGCCGGGCTTGGGGAGTAGAAGAACTCCCAGAACCCCATCAACCAGGTATCAACCAGGTATATCCTCCGAACCTTGCGGTTATCATGCGGTGATTCCGAGGATCAACGTCCCCGCGGCCCGGTCTCTGACCAGGCCTCTTGGTTGGTGGTCTGAGGGCCTGATGTATGAATCACAGCCGGCTTAATCAGATATCCTTTAGAGGTGCTTATCGAATGCTTTCTTATGTCCTATCCTGATTTTGCTTGTGTAGGCTAATAGCTTAGCCTCTTGTTTCAAGTTCCACCCTGAGAGATAGTAATAATAGATAAACTTATAGCTAGTTTTTGATTGGATACGGCAGCCGCACATTGTTGTACTCACCTAATTGTGCTTGCGGGGGTTGAGCTCTGGCTCTTTGGTCCCGTCTCTCAACTGTCAATCAACAGGTGTACAGGTTCCTGAGCCTATTGGGCTCTATCATATCTACACTTGAAACTGTGTATGGCGTCAGCCTCCACCACATCACTGCCTAATGCATTCCATTTGTCAACCACTCTGACACTAAAAAAGTTCTTTCTAATATCTCTGTGGCTCATTTGGGCACTCAGTTTCCACCTGTGTCCCCTAGTGCGTGTTCCCCTTGTGTTAAATAGCCTGTCTTTATCTACCCCTGTCGATTCCCTTGAGAATCTTGAATGTGGTGATCATGTATATACCTGGTTGATACCTGGTTGATACCTGGTTGATGGGGTTCTGGGAGTTCTTCTACTCCCCAAGCCCGGCCCGAGGCCAGGCTCGACTTGTGAGAGTTTGGTCCACCAGGCTGTTGCTTGGAGCGGCCC
This sequence comes from Procambarus clarkii, assembly GCF_040958095.1. Classification (NCBI taxonomy): domain Eukaryota; kingdom Metazoa; phylum Arthropoda; class Malacostraca; order Decapoda; family Cambaridae; genus Procambarus; species Procambarus clarkii. The sequence goes on along the minus strand of NC_091161.1, from coordinate 12,632,734 downwards.
GCAGGGCCACGTACCCACCACAGCCCGGCTGATCCGGAACTTCTCTTAGAAAACCGTCCAGTTTTCTCTTGAAGATGTCCACGGTTGTTCCGGCAATATTTCTTATGCTCGCTGGGAGGACGTTGAACAACCGCGGACCCCTGATGTTTATACAGTGCTCTCTGATTGCGCCTATGACACCTCTGCTCTTCACAGGTTCAATCTTGCATTTTCTTCCATATCGTTCACTCCAGTACGTTGTTATTTTACTGTGTAGATTTGGGACCTGACCCTCCAGTATTTTCCAGGTGTATATTATTTGGTATCTCTCTCGTCTCCTTTCTAGAGAGTACATTTGGAGAGCTTTGAGACGATCCCAATAATTTAGGTGTTTTATCTCGTCTATGCGTGCCGTATATGTTCTCTGTATTCCCTCTATTTCAGCAATCTCTCCTGCTCTGAAGGGGGAAGTGAGTACTGAGCAGTACTCGAGACGGGACAGCACAAGTGACTTGAAGAGTACAACCATTGTGATGGGATCCCTGGATTTGAAAGTTCTCGTAATCCATCCGATCATTTTTCTGGCTGACGCGATATTTGCTTGGTTATGCTCCCTAAACGTTAGACGTTTCTGAGCCTATCTAAGTTTGTTACTAAAATAAAAGGCCGCCACCAGTAATAGATAAACATACCCTTCAACATTTGAATGGAAAGAGATCAATGTTTCTTTTCTTCGTGTAAGTATTGCTAAGTTTGTTTAGTTATCGTCTTAGCGACAATGTTGCCAAACTCTTCAATGTTTTTTAGAACGCAAGAATAAACGAATTGAGTTCCTCACGCGAGGCTATTTATAACTCAAGCCCACTCTCGCTCTTGTAACCTATTTGTCCGACCTGCGCTTGAAACTTGCCAGGAAAGTGAGTGAGTAACGGTCTAAAGCTACACTTCTTGTTAACTTATAATCTCAAGCCAAACTTTAGGCTTCTGTCTTTGGTAAATATCTTCAAATCACTATTTACATCCACTTTGGTCACGCTGCACTTCTGAAATACTTTCCAAAACTTCTGAAATGCTGTACTACTATCATGTTAAATTTGTAGCCACTGTAGTCAAAGCTACAGGTTAAAAATCTTGCCAAACCTTTTATTGTGGGGTTTATAAAGTAGGACACATGTATCCTCTTGTACCTCTGGAGGTATAAGAGGACACATATGCCCTTTAATGTCTCCTCTGGTACCTTTGGAGGTACAAAAGGACACATTGAAAGACACTCCCCCCCTTTACTCATTATAGGAACATCCGGCCACCTTCCACTCATTATAGGAACATCCGGCCACCTTCCACTCATTATAGGAACATCAGGCTACCCTCCACTCATTATAGGAACATCAGGCCACCCTCCACTCATTATAGGAACATCAGGCCACCTGCCACTCATTATAGGAACATCAGGCCACCCTCCACTCATTATAGGAACATCAGGCTACCCTCCACTCATTATAGGAACATCAGGCCACCCTCCACTCATTATAGGAACATCAGGCCACCCTCCACTCATTATAGGAACATCAGGCCACCCTCCACTCATTATAGGAACATCAGGCCACCTTCCACTCATTATAGGAACATCAGGCCACCCTCCACTCATTATAGGAACATCAGGCCACCCTCCACTCATTATAGGAACATCAGGCTACCCTCCACTCATTATAGGAACATCAGGCCACCCTCCACTCATTATAGGAACATCAGGCCACCCTCCACTCATTATAGGAACATCAGGCCACCTTCCACTCATTATAGGAACATCAGGCTACCCTCCACTCATTATAGGAACATCAGGCCACCTGCCACTCATTATAGGAACATCAGGCCACCTGCCACTCATTATAGGAACATCAGGCCACCCTCCACTCATTATAGGAACATCAGGCCACCCTCCACTCATTATAGGAACATCAGGCCACCTGCCACTCATTATAGGAACATCAGGCCACCCTCCACTCATTATAGGAACATCATTCTCCCTTTCCCTCATACAAGATTAACCATTCCACCCTTCCCTCAAAGTATTATAGGTTACAGCAGTCTTCACTAATTGTATAATAGGGTACAGCTTGCAATTACAGTTACATTAATAAGGTACACCATACTACCTTATACTCAAGGTACAGTAGGGGGCCCTCTTTCCTTTCATACAAAATACATATGGATACAGCTAGGTACAGGAAAGCCCTTCACCAAACTGCATATAGGTACAGCAAGGTACAGAAGAGCCTTTCACACAAACTACAGCTGGGTACAGCAAGGTACAGGAGAGCCCTTCACCCCAACTCCAGCAGGGTACAGCAAGGTACAGAAGAGCCTTTCACCCAAACTACAGCACGGTACAGGAGAACATTGAGCCCCAACTCCAGCAGGGTACAGCAGAGAGCATCCTGACGTACCTGCAGAAGAGTTGGAAGCTGCGGAGGAGCCAGGAGAGAGAAGTGTACCGTTCTCTCCGTCTATCCGCATCCTGTACCGTTTATCCGTCTTAACCGGCTGCCTGAGAGACGCAAACCGGTGTTCAATAGTGTTCACCACTGTTCACTCCTCCACGGTTCTCACGAGAGGCATGTTCAGTGTGTGAGAGACACGCTGCCTATCAGCCCTTGTATTTACACTGCTTGTAAATTACTCGCCATTTCTATAAAAGCAAATATCACACTAATTACGTATTTAACAATGTATTTTTACACTCAACTATGCGACGAATGATTTTTAACACTTAACACTACACGTTTTATCAAAAGTCAGTCATACACATTCATGGATATTAGAGGAATTGCGCTAATTGTTAATGTGTAAGGTAGAACGAGTAAGATGGGTAGGAGCGCCGCCGCAGTACGTCCTCCTCTCACCGACTCTAACAGCTGACTGGTGAGTTTTTTTGTTTACAGTCGGCTGTGTGGCAGCCTGGTGGTAGTTGCCAGGTGTCGCTTTAATCCCTTCTTTAGCGCTATTGTTACATAGTGTTGCCTGCGGCTGTGTAATACACACAGGTTCATTATCATCCCTGCAGTGCAATCATGCAGGATGATCCATTTTTGTTCGGAGGTTGATAGGGTGCAAGGGTAAAATAAATATATCAAAGTTGTAAGATTCATCTCAATCGCGCATGCGCAGGAAGCGCATTGAGCCAATCTTACAACTGTGTGAACCCAGCCAAAGGCATCGTATAATCTGTCGCCTCTAATCATCCAAATCACTCCATTGCTCGTATTCATCACACCATTCTAGTCAATTCGCTAAAGTAATAGATCATGAGAAGAGAGAGAGGGAGAAGCGTGCGAGCTCAACAGGTGAAGAAGGAGATGAGAACACCTGCCGGAGGGTACACAGCTCCCGCCATACCCACCTCTCTTGTTCAAGTCACTTCCGTCAAGGACATTTACACAAACTCTCAGATGCAACAAAGATGTGTTGCTTAAGGACTCTTAGTTCAGAAATTACGTCTATATATACACGATATCAGGATAATATTTTAGACGGGGTAAACGGGGACAAAAAAGCATTTACAGGACAGGGTTTAGAAAAACATTTATACTCACCATCACTATTTTTGCTGCCATTATCATATGCATGATTAGTAAATATATCCGCCACAGATGTAAATTTCCAGACTTGGAGACTGTTAATTGAGGTCCAGTTCTTGAAGCACTTTTATTATAAAATATTATTGATCCATACATTAATGTGTAACTAGCCTATCAAGACTCTTAAATGCTTAGCTAAAGGAATTTTGGGGGGTTCTTGGGCCCATTATATCTAACCCTGTCCATTACCCCCCCACAGGATAGGTATATGTGGTCCACTACTCCCCCCCCCCTACACACACACTTGTTGGAACAAGTTAGGTGAGAATGTGGTGGAGGCCAAAACCATCAGTAATTTTAAAGCTTTATATGACAAGAATACTGGGGAGAAGGGACACCACGAGCGTAGCTCTCATCCTGTAATTACGCTTAGGTAATTACACACACAGGATAATGACCAGACCACACACTAGAAATTGAAGAGACGACGACGTTTCGGTCCGTCCTGGGCCATTCTCAAGTCGATTGAAACGTCGTCGTCTCTTCAATTTCTAGTGTGTGGTCTGGTCATCATACTTCAGCCACGTTATTGTGACTCATCGCCTGCACACACAGGATAGGTATGTGGTCCACTACCGCCCACGAGAGATGGGTGTGGGGGTGCATAGTAAATGCATAGAATCGTTATCATTTACTGTTATTATATCTGATAAAGATTAGGAAGAGCAAGAGCTAGGTTTCCACCAATGGGCCACGACAGCACTGAGAGGGTCTGCCACAACTGAACAATAATACCTATCGGTAGGGCAGAGACCACCATGTCTCAGCTGAACGAATCAACAGGTCCCCTAATTGTGAGCAGATTTCCAGTTGTTTGTTGTTGTTATAGATTCAGCTACTTGGAGCAAAAAGTTCCAAGTAGCACGGGCTATGGTGAGCCCGTAGTGGACTTACCTGGCATAGGAGCGGGGCAGGTAGCACGGGCTATGGTGAGCCCGTAGTGGACTTACCTGGCACAGGAGCGGGGCAAGTAGCACGGGCTATGGTGAGCCCGTAGTGGACTTACCTGGCACAGGAGCGGGGCAAGTAGCACGGGCTATGGTGAGCCCGTAGCGGACTTACCTGGCATAGGAGCGGGGCAAGTAGCACGGGCTATGGTGAGCCCGTAGTGGACTTACCTGGCATAGGAGCGGGGCAAGTAGCACGGGCTATGGTGAGCCCGTAGTGGACTTACCTGGCATAGGAGCGGGGCAAGTAGCACGGGCTATGGTGAGCCCGTAGTGGACTTACCTGGCATAGGAGCGGGGCAAGTAGCACGGGCTATGGTGAGCCCGTAGTGGACTTGCCTGGCACAGGAGCGGGGCAAGTAGCACGGGCTATGGTGAGCCCGTAGTGGACTTACCTGGCACAGGAGCGGGGCAAGTAGCACGGGCTATGGTGAGCCCGTAGTGGACTTACCTGGCACAGGAGCGGGGCAAGTAGCACGGGCTATGGTGAGCCCGTAGTGGACTTACCTGGCACAGGAGCGGGGCAAGTAGCACGGACTATGGTGAGCCCGTAGTGGACTTACCTGGCACAGGAGCGGGGCAAGTAGCACGGGCTATGGTGAGCCCGTAGTGGACTTACCTGGCATAGGAGCGGGGCAAGTAGCACGGGCTATGGTGAGCCCGTAGTGGACTTACCTGGCACAGGAGCGGGGCTGTAACTCGATGCGATTTCCAGACACAAGTCTTCTAATAACGAGCCGCTACCCCAGGCTCCTTGAAAGGCGGAAACAAACTGCCCCTCTCCTGGGAGCCCAGGCCGACCTAGCCTCGGTTACGTTCAAGTACGTTTATCAAGACAATAAAATAAATCTGAAAGGAATAGAGTAGCTTAGGCTATTTCTACCCTTCTCTGCTTCAAGTGCCTCAAGGGACGCACAAACCACAGTACAAGAATCACATTTAACATTACAGGTTAATATAGTAAACAAAGCATTTAAGTGTTACACTCTTGGGTCAAAGTGCTTGTAGCTCCTGCGTATTCTATCATACCATTATCACACATCCAAACAATTTGATGTGGCACGTTCGCCACCGTGTCTCAATCAGCAATTCCGAGTCTCCACTACCACTGACCAGTTTGTGGTTGTTCCGCCTATATTTAAGACATTCTGTAAAACATATACGCAATAATTAGCTACAATACTGTGTAAATATTTATATTCAGTCTTATTGAATACTTTTTTGTTAACTCTAGATACTAAACTAGTCTATTAACAATGTTTCATAATGTAAATATCGATGACATCACGGAGTCTCCCATTTTCCATCCTGAAGGGAGACTGTGTTATATGTGTGTGTGTGTGTGTGTGTGTGTCGGTTTCCCGACAGTGACCCTTAAAATGTCACCCTAAAGACGTTAGCAAATTTGTAACACAGGTCACAGTTACAGGTTCAATAACCTCAATGGGACACTTTTAAGTGTTTGGCCAACGTTTATTTATTTATTTATATATATATATATATATATATATATATATATATATATATATATATATATATATATATATATATATATATATATATATGTTGTACCTAGTAGCCAGAATGCACTTCTCGGCCTACTATGCAAGGCCCGATTTGCCTAATAAGCCAAGTTTTCCTGAATTAATATAGTTTCTCTATTTTTTTTCTTATGAAAGGATAAAGCTACCCATTTCATTATGTATGAGGTAAAAAAAAATTTATTGGAGTTAAAATTAACGTAGATATATGACCGAACCTAACCAACCCTACCTAACCTAACCTAACCTATCTTTATAGGTTAGGTTAGGTTAGGTAGTCGAAAAAGTTAGGTTAGGTTAGGTTAGGTAGGTTAGGTAGTCGAAAAACAATTAATTCATGAAAACTTGGCTTATTAGGCAAATCAGGCCTTGCATAGTAGGCTGAGAAGTGCGTACTGGCTACTAGGTACGACATATATATATATATATATATATATATATATATATATATATATATATATATATATATATATATATACAAGAAGGTACATTGGGATTGTGAAGATACATAGTATAGTAATTACAATCTTGTAAAGCCACTAGTACGCGCAGCGTTTCGGCCAGATTTTTTTCTTTCACCCTTTCACTCGATGCACCTGTTCACCTAGCAGTAAATAGGTACCCGGGAGTTGGGTTGATTGATAAAGATTATCAATATACAAGAATTAAGAAGTGTTAGCAACATACTGAAAAATTTGATGATTCAAGAAATAAAGCAGAAATATTTTTAAGAATAGTTTCTAATACTGTAAAAGAAATCAGATTTCATTATTTGAAGGAATTAATTATACGACAGCAATTTTCCTCTTTTATATATATATATATTACATAACTCACTTTATATCCTAGCCTTAAGATTTGAACCTACGAAAACAGAAAATGTATTTAAGCTATATTAGTGTCATTTATTAAAACATTCATAATACATCCTTTCAAATTTGTTCCTGCATATGCAGGCGATGAGTCACAATAACGAGGCTAAAGTAAGTTGACCAGACCACACACTAGAAGGTGAAGGGACGACGACGTTTCGGTCCGTCCTGGACCATTCTCAAGTCGATTGGTCGACTTGACCGACTTGAGAATGGTCCAGGACGGACCGAAACGTCGTCGTCCCTTCACCTTCTAGTGTGTGGTCTGGTCAACTTTGTTCCTGCATTTTATAACACTAAACCAATTAAGTCACGAATCCTGCTATTTACTGAGTAAATAAAATCGCTTGCCATAATGAAAAGTTTCTCAATAATGGAAATAAAAGTGCCCTAGGCAGATTACTGACACAGATATGTAAAACTCAAAAGACACAGATAATATTATAAGATCACCTCCAATTTCTACAATACTGGTAATGGCCTTAAGTCAAACAATCCTTGTAAATATTTATTGTATGTATGTACCTTACCTAAATAAAATTGTATTGTATTGTATTGTATTAACAATAATCGCATCAATGTAAACACGAAACCTGTCAATCTACCACCAGTAATGCCATCTAAACACCTATTACCATACAGAACATCATCAAAACTCCCGAAATAATATGTATGTAATGTGCTGTAAATCTGTAACATAAATACTCCGTACTATATATATTATCCTTGAGAGACTTAAATGCGACTTTGGAGAAATACATTGATATCAAGCAGACATTTGTCACTATCTTAGAAGAGTTTAAAGCCTGCTCCACCACGTGGGGAGTCTGTACCCGCTGTGGGACTGCCAAAGAGTGAAGAGAAAAAGCCCGAACTACTCGACTCTTGAGCACTTTCACCATCACTTCCGAAGTTGAAATTAAAGAACCCTTCATTTCTCTTCGGCGACGACGGGTCTCCGAAGAGAGAGAAATTCACATTCGATTCTTCCTGTTGGGGAACTTCTGCAGAAGTCTCTGAAAATTATATACGTCAATAACATTGATGAACAAAATCTAAAATATCATGTTGACCAGACCACACACTAGAAGGTGAAGGGACGACGACGTTTCGGTCCGTCCTGGACCATTCTCAAGACGACCATTCATAATCGACTTGAGAATGGTCCAGGACGGACGGAAACGTCGTCGTCCCTTCACCTTCTAGTGTGTGGTCTGGTCAACATACTTCAGCCACGTTATTGTGACTCCTCGTCTGCCTAAAATATCATCATTAGATTTATGGAAGATACAAATATTTACTGGTGCTGCAATTTGTAAAATCAAGAAATATTACTTGGAATTAAAACTGCTTTTGCTAGGTGTTTCCAGTCATTCACAAGAGGCCAGATTCACGAAGCAGTTACGAAAGCACTTACGAACCTGGGGCCAGATTCACCAAGGAGTTACGCAAGCACTTACGAACCTGCCCATCTTTTCTCAATCTTTGGCGGCTGTGTTTACAATTATTAAACAGTTATTGAGCTCCGAAGCACCAGGAGGCTGTTTATAACAATAACAACAGTTGACTGGCAAGTTTTCATGCTTGTAAACTGTTTAATAAATGTAACCGAAGCCGTCAAAGATTGAGGAAAGATGTACACGTTCGTAAGTGCTTGCGTAACTGCTTCGTGAATCTGGCCCCCCTGGCTGTTAGCCACTTCATCTATACGTTATACTCAGCCATTCATGTTTTCGTTAATATTTCATACATTTTCCACAGCCAAGGTAACAGTGTGTTGACACATGTACACATATGTTTATTGTTTGTGATGTGTGTATATGTATGTATTAACACGATGTACTGAACGGGGTGAGAATAGCTTGAGCTACCTCATCCCTTTGTGTGTATTTTACCTCAATAAACTTATTTCAATTTCATTGTGTTGAGTAGGAAATGACTTAGTTTGTAATTCAATTGTATTGTCTGAATGTGCAGAACGATTGGGCTAGTCTCAGTAATAATATTGGGTGTATTATGAGAGTATTAATGGAACCTGACTTTAACGGAGAAATGGAGGAAGGGGGGAATTATCAGGGGGAAAGTGCCAAACCATTACGACTATATATAGCTCCTAAAAGGGGTTAGGATAAGGATTTGGGATGGGACGGGTTTAGGAATGGTACCCAACCACTTGGACGGTCCGGGATTGAATGCCGCTGACCTGCATTAAGTGAGGTCGTCGCTCTACCGTCCAGTCCAAGTGATGGAGATGTTGAAGATTGATTGATTGATGAAGATTAAGCCACCCAAAAGGTGGCACGGGCATGAATAGCCCGTAAGTGGTGGCCCTTTTGAGCCATTACCAGTATCAAGAGCTGATACTGGAGATCAGTGGAGGTGCGACTGCACCCTGCGTGACCGGAGATGTCTCCCGTGGATGTTGAAGACTGAGGAATAAGGCTATATATGAACTGGTGAAGCAAATGGGCGACCTTACGGGCTATTCATGCCCGTGCCATCTCTTGGGTGGCTTTATCTTCATCGATCAAATGGGCGGCTGAAATTTGTGTTGTGCACATGAGGCGACTGATCTGAACACGTCGCTATGTAGTCTATGTAAAAAGATTATGAAGCAAGGTCTGTGTCTCGGGCTATTTAAAAGGCACTAAATATTACCCAAGATTCTTTATGGGAATTGCATTGCCACAGTGTCACGTGACATCCTTTGCAATGATGACAGCTTGAACCCATCCATGTTGGGCACATACCCAACAGCAATTACTGTTAAAAATGGGACTAGACTAGCCCCAAGAATCTGACCTCCAACCTCGAGGGAGGGTAGGGACAGGAAACTACCAGGATAAAGCACCAAGTGTGAAGGATAGAAGAAATTGTTTATGTAATAATCTAAGATGAGGTCTGATAAAGACCTTTTGTGCCCTCTGTAATGCTTTTGCGCTACCGCTCACAGGATGAGTATGGGGTGCACAATAAACTAGCTGCCTTCGGCGGCAACAATCAAACCATTACAACGGGTAAAAAAAAGTAGCAAAATTACAAAAATTAATTGAAGAAAATTAAAATTAAAAATTAATGAGACAAACGCGGGACAACAGTGTCCCCGAGCACATACGTGTCGCAGGTGAGCCAAAGAGACTAAATGCTCCGGGAGTCCTGCCCTCATGCTCCAGGTCCTTGCCAAACATGAGAGCATAACTGGAAGCTGTAGACAAGCAGCTACTGGGTGAGGAGTCTTGCGTGTGACCACCCGAAGCGCCTGGCCTCAGTATTGGGCTCATTGTATACAGAGAGTCAGACGCCGGGGATGTGTGGAGATTGGTAGCCGGGGAGTTGGTGCCTCGCTGCGTGCCATCACTTGAACCATGGGGGGAGCTGAAGAGCAAAGGCTTCCCGGGCAGAAGACTGCTCTGGGGTGATGATACGACATTACTTAATGACTTCTCGGCCGCAGACGCTGGCAGTGTGTGTGAGGAGGTCACGGATAGATAGAGTGATCCCCCTGCAGGAAAGCTACGCGACTGGGGAGAAGATCCAGCCGACACATTCCTGCTAGCCGGCGGCTCAACAACCAGTGAAGAGGTTTGCAGTCCTGTCGATGACAGATGATATGGGGACGTATCCTGTAAAGAAAATATAAATACAGTTTCAAGATTGTGTTTCACTTGATGACAAGACCACACACTAGAATGTGAAGGGACGACGACGACGTTTCACAATCGACTTGAGAATGGTTCAGGACGGACCGAAACGTCGTCGTCGTCCCTTCACCTTCTAGTGTGTGGTCTGGTCAACATACTTCACCCACGTTATTGTGACTCATCGCCTGCTTGTGTGTCACTTCTCTCCTGCTGAAGATGTAACCATAATCTTAAGCCTAATCAAAAAATTCATCCATCAGCTAATGCATAAATGTCCCTCTTCAGCCCATCGTGGTCAATATGACATTACAGGCCAAACTTGTATGCATTTAATGGATTTAAAATCTCCATTCAACTACGCACTTCCCAGAGACAACTTTGTGTTTCACTCACAAACAGCATACGAATCATAAAATTAACAGTGTATATTAAGAATGGTATAAAGAAAAGTCAAAGAAAGTTGTAACAGTACAGGAAAAGATTCTTTTGCCTCTCACAAGAGGGCAAATTTTTAAGTCGCGCTTGTTAACTTAGATGTTATGAGATTAAATAAATGAAGTATATCACTTTAGTAGTAAATGAATTTCAAACAACATTAAAGTCTGTAATAACTGGCGGGATAATTGGAACAATTAGGAAAATCACTTTTTTTTTAATTTACAATATCAAAATAGGAAATGTATATGTTTATCTCTCAGAATGTTTGCTAATATGTTTATTGTTTGTGATGTGTGTGTATGTATGTATTAACACGATGTACTGAACGGGGTGAGAATAGCTTGAGCTGCCTCATCCCTTTGTGTGGATTTTACCTCAATAAACTTATTTCAATTTCAAAATATCCTTTTTAAAAATAAATAACCTACAAACAAAATAACAACATGTAAGCAAAATATTGGCATGTATGCGAGGAGTCACAATAACGTGGCTGGAGTATGTTGACCAGACCACACACTAGAAAGTGAAGGGACGACGACGTTCCGGTCCGTCCTGAACCTTTATCTCCAGTCGATCACTTGAGAATGGCCCAGGACGGACCGAAACGTCGTCGTCCCTTCACCTTCTAGTGTGTGGTCTGGTACACATTGGCATGTATACTCGCCATTTTGGAGGAGGATGGGATGTGGGTGTCCATGTCCGAGTCTTCTGTGAGGTTGAATCCCTGGGAGGAACTTAAATGGTCTTCCATCTGTAAGAACAAGAAAGAAGAGAGTAATTTCACAATCGACTTGACAATGGTCTAGGACGGACCGAAACGTCGTCGTCCCTTCACTTTCTAGTGTGTGGTCTGGTCAACATATTTCAGCCACGTTATTGTGACTCCTCGCCTGCAATCAATAATATATGTATTGTACAATTTATGTAAAAAGATTTTTTCAGGTATTAATTAACATATAACAAGAATGAAGATTTACACAGCAGCATTTTCCTTTTAAAAGGTGAAATTATGTCATTAAAATACTGCTTTCCGAAGGTAAAAAGGTGACACAAACTCCAGAGAGAGAGAGATACAGTTTACAGAGCACGTAAATATATTCCATAAACAACACCTTATCCTGGAAGTGAATCCACTGACCGTGTCATCGGGGTATAGAGCAGTGTTGTTGTGGTAAGATACAGAGGTGACGGTACTGGAGGTTTCTGCCACACACCCACCACTACCACTACTGCTGCTGCTACCACTCAGTGCTGCTGCAGCTGCTGTTCGTCCTGGTCCAGCTGCTGCCACACACCCACCACTACCACTACTGCTGCTGCTACCAATCAGTGCTGCTGCAGCTGCTGTTCGTCCTGGTCCAGCTGCTGCCACACACCCACCACTACCACTACTGCTGCTGCTACCACTCAGTGCTGCTGCAGCTGCTGTTCGTCCTGGTCCAGCTGGTGCTTCACTCTCACCACTGACTACTGCTGTTGCTGCTGCTGCTCCACCGCCCACACTGGCAGCTGCGCCACTTCTTGCACTACCTGTGCAAAATATCAAGTTCTGCATGATCACACCTGCTTCCTCGGCATCATTATTTACTGGGGGTTGTTTCAAGAGTAGGTCAGACTACTACTATATTTACCTAGTTGTGTTTGCGGGGGTTGAGCTTTGCTCTTACGGCCCGCCTCTCAACTGTCAATCAACTGTTTTACTAACTACTTGAATGACTTTGGGTGGATATAAATCGGGGGGCTGCTTCCTGAGGCCTTCAGCAGTTTTATTTATTCTTAAGCTCTTATTACTGTCACGTACTATTATCTCCTCCTTACACACACACACACACACACACACAAAGAACAAGAGGTCATAGATTTAAACTAGCTAAACACAGATGCCGAAGAAATATAAGAAAATTCACCTTCGCAAATAGAGTGGTAGACGGTTGGAACAAGTTAAGGGAGAAGGTGGTGGAGGCCAAGACCGTCAGTAGTTTCAAAGCGTTATATGACAAAGAGTGCTGGGAAGACGGGACACCACGAGCGTAGCTCTCATCCTGTAACTACACTTAGGTAATTACACTTAGGTAATTACACACATACACACATAGAGGAGGGCCTCACAGCTGAGTGGACAGCGCTTGGGGGTCGTAGTTCTAATGGCCCGGGTTGGATTTCCGGCGGAAGCAAATGGGCAGTTTTTTTTTCACCCTGATGCCTCTGTTCACCTACCAGTAAATAGGTACCTGGGAGTTAGACAGCTGGTACAGGCTGCATTCTGGGGATGTATGTATGTGTGCATGTGTTAAGAGATAAATAAATTAGTAGATATAATAGAAAAAAATAAAATGATTGGAAATTCGGGGTCAAAGAGCTAATAGCTTGATTCTGCATACACAAATAATATTAATATTTAATACACACACACTCTCTCTGCAGACGATGAGTCACAATAACGTGGCTGAAGTATGTTGACCAGACCACACACTAGAAGTTGAAGGGACGACGACGTTTCGCTCCGTCCTGGACCATTCTCAAGTCGAAACGTCGTCGTCCCTTCAACTTCTAGTGTGTGGTCTGGTCAACACTCTCTCTCTCCAAGTCTTTCATAAATGGTATGTGTCTGTAACTACCTAAGTGTAGTTAGCTAATAACGACAGCTGTGCTTGTGGTGACCCTGTGAGCATTCATTATTACCCAGACGTCATTAAATAATGACACTTGAGCGGTAGTTCATTACGGGGCTATTCATGCCCGTGCCACCTCTTGGCTGGCGGACGGGAGACATCTCCCGTCACGCAGGGTGCAGTCGCACCTCCACAGATCTCCAGTATCATCTATCGATACTGGTAATGGCTCAAAAGGGGCCACCACTTACGGGCTATTCATGCCCGTGCCACCTTTTGGGTGGCTTAATCTTCATCAATCAATCAATTGGACACATTACGGGAGACATCTCCCGTCACGCAGGGTGCAGTCGCACCTCCACAGATCTCCAGTATCATCTATCGATACTGGTAATGGCTCAAAAGGGGCCACCACTTACGGGCAATTCATGCCCGTGCCACCTCTTGGGGTGGCTTAATCTTCATCAATCAATCAATCAATGGTTCACATACCTGGGGTTTGGTCCTGACAAGCAGCCTCTGCATCTCCCCCGCGCTGCTCTGATGTCTTCTGGCTTTCCAACACAGGGATTGAATACGTCATCTGTAAGAATTCAGAAATCTTGAAAACCCACAGCCAATAAAAGACTTATTCACTTATAAATTTCTTATAAATTAAAATCTGTGTAGATTAATCTCTTTTTTTAACAATATGTAGAGATTTAAGTGTTGAGAAAACTGTAGGTTTTTTAAGTATTAACATATTTTCCGACATCATTTTATAAAGTGTTGAATTTTCGGCAACTGGGAAATTGTACTGTGGTGGACCAGGTACACTTTTCTCAACCAATAGTGACACTTTCTTCACTTTCCATCATTTATACTTTACTGTTCACCGTTAATCACTAACCACTTGGGCTGGACGGTAGAGCGACGGTCTCGCGTCATGCAGGTCGGTGTTCAATCCCCCGAGACCGTCCACAAGTGGTTGGGGCACCATTCCTTTCCCCCGTCCCATCCCAAATCCTTATCTTGACCCCTTCCCAGTGCTATATAGTCGTGGTGGCTTGGCGCTTTCCCCCTGATAATTTCCTACCCTTCACCGTAAATCATCTCTACATTACTTTTTTCACCGTAAATCATCACCCTTTCCATTACCAGTAACAGGATCGGTATAAGGCGCATAATAAAGATGAACTCAAATAAAACCTACATATAGTTTCTCAGGTGTGTTGGTGTGTTTTAGTGTGTTTAGAATATATATATATATATATATATATATATATATATATATATATATATATATATATATATATATATATATATATATATATATATATATATATATATATATATATATATATATATATATATATGTGTGTGTGTATATCACGAAAATAAACACGTGATTAAGAATGTGACAATGTCAGACCACGAAGGAAAAATGAAACAGGAAATTTCCTTAAGTACTTTCGTATATTAAATACATCTTCAGAAGGTCCAACCTTCTGAAGATGTATTTAATATACGAAAGTACTTAAGGAAATTTCCTGTTTCATTTTTCCTTCGTGGTCTGACATTGTCATATATATATATATATATATATATATATATATATATATATATATATATATATATATATATATATATATATATATATATATATAATATCACAAAACACTGATCCAAGTATGCTGAAAAAACTACATGTGAAAAACAGAGAATGCTAAACGCGTTTTCGGCTTAAATCGCCTTCATCAGAGCAAAGTAGAATGAAGGATTTGTATTTTTCTATTTTTCACATGTGGTTTTCCCGCATATATATATAAATAAATACAAATAAATAAACATACACTGGTCCGAGGCGACTGACGGTGGTACTGGATTTCAGGACTGGGCGCCAAGGTGGCGACATAGGCTCGACGTGCTGCTTCGTCAGGTAGAGTGACGGTCTCTGTAGAAACCTTCTCTGTACTCGCCTCACCTACAGGGAAAGTCACACCGAGCTATACACATCTTGCTTGCCAATAACAAGTTACAGCCCCGCTCCTGTGCCAGGTAAGTCCACTACGGGCTCACCATAGCCCGTGCTACTCTGAACTTACGTTTGATGTTGCTGGAGTCGTTACATAGAAACCACCCTCGACAGCCAATCATGCAAAAGCATCTTGAGGTTATCTTGAGATGATTTTGGGGCTTTAGTGTCCCCGCGGCCCGGTCCTCGACCAGGCCTACACCCCCAGGAAGCAGCCCGTGACAGCTGACTAACACCCAGGTACCTATTTTACTGCTAGGTAACAGGGGCATAGGGTGAAAGAAACTCTGCCCATTGTTTCTCGCCAGCGCCTGGGATCGAACCCGGGACCACAGGATTATGAGTCCAGCGTGCTGTCCGCTCGGCCGACCGGCTCCCTCAGAGCATCAGAGACAAAAGAAATAGATATATATATATTACATCATAAGCATTACCCAACTTTACACTTGCCAGGGCAGACTAGCAAATATACGTTACAGATATTAAATAATAAACCATTAGCAAAATCCTTCATTACACCATTGATAATACAACGTGTTGTGATAATTACTTTGGCATCGTCCACCACTTACTGGAGCGCATGCAAGTGCTTGTAAACACGGGAGACATCTCCCGTCACGCAGGGTGCAGTCGCACCGCCACAGATCTCCAGTATCATCTCTTGATACTGGTAATGGCTCAAAAGGGCCACCACTTAAGGGCTATTCATGCCCGTGCCACCTTTTGGGTGGCTTAATCTTTATCAATCTTGCTTGCAAACCTAAGTGAAATTGCATAATTAATACCTTGCAACATGCGCATACCAGCTCTACGAGGGTCAACACATCCTATAAGTCCAGTAAGTCCATCCTATAAGTCCAGTAAGTCCATCCTATAAGTCCAGTAAGAATAAGAAACCCTCCAAGGATAAGTTCTCATTGGCAAGTATAGTTTTGCATCTAAACTCTGTATGACATAAGAAATTGAAACCACATCCAAGTTCCTTGGATGCCTCAGCATCCTATTACGCTGTTTTATTCCATTCTGGAAAGCGGAGAACCTACGAGAGAGAGAGATAAGATTAAGCCACCCAAAAGGTGGCTTGGGCATGAATAGCCCGTAAGTGGTGGCCCTTTTGAGCCATTACCAGTATCAAGAGATGATACTGGAGATCTGTGGAGGTGCGACTGCACCCTGCGTGACGGGAGATGTCTCCCGTGAGAGAACCTACCTTTCTCAAATGGTGAAGTTGCAACATTGCCGGAGTCTCCAGCTCTTGCATAACTTTGAACAGTCCAAGCCGTGTCAGTACGCTGCTCCTGGTTGGTGGTATTCGCTGTTCTCCTGTCTTCCCGTCTCGTCTCCGAAGTGGAACCGGGTTCACCACGAAGCTCCTGAGTGGCACTCAGGCTATGATTACTGTTACTTTTTAGGGAGCACGGAGAGGCACTGGAAGGAGCGGTGTTGCTGGGGAGAGAGACACTGGAAGGAACAGTGTAACTGGAAAGAGAGACACTGGAAGGAGCAGTGTAGCTGGAAAGAGACACACTGGAAGGAGCAGTGTAGCTGGGGAGAGAGGCACTGGAAGGAACAGTGTAGCTGGGGAGAGAGACACTAGAAGGAGCAGTGTAGCTGGGGAGAGAGACACTAGAAGGAACAGTGTAACTGGAAAGAGAGACACTGGAAGGAACAGTGTAACTGGAATAAGAGACACTGGAAGGAGCAGTGTAGCTGGAAATAGAGACACTGGAAGGAACAGTGTAACTGGGGAGAGAAACTGGTAGACTGGTGGGTCGCTTTACTTCAGTGTCTGAACCTTCACCAGTTACAGGCACGGTAGCAGTCAACTGTATTCCCCTACCATCCGTATGTTCCATCTCTCCTGAAGTCCTGTACCGTCTCTTCCTCTCTTCATATTTTGGAACCTGGGCAAAGTAAAAAAAAACTTGAATTACTTTGGACTAAAGTTCATTTATAACACTGCATAAAGAATGTGTACCCGGCCAGCAAACTTTACAAATTGTCTAGTGATACCCAATCGAGAATTCCCGGTTTCCAATCCCGGCCGAGACAGAAATGGTTGGGCACCTCGACTGTCCATTTGCTTCCGCCTCCACCCGGAATCTTAGGACTACGAATCCCAAGCGCTGGCCACTCAGCTGTCAAGCACCCCCCCCCCCTCGCACTATCCTTGATCAACTACCTGATTTAATTATCGTTATAAACTATTCTTGTCTGAGGTCATACCTGAAGTTTGATGAGGGATAGTTTACTGCTAAACACGGTCTTAGTTCGTGGTGTATCTTTCCTCTGTCCCTGCTGGCACGCTTGTAAACGCTGTCCTGTATCTTGCCTCTGTCCCTCTGTTGTGACGGAAGCGTCGTACCGTTGCGTATCCTGTCTCTGTCCCTCTGTTGAGACAGGAGCGTGGTACCGTTGCGTGTCCTGTCTCTGTCCCTCTGTTGAGACAGGAGCATGGTACCGTTGCGTGTCCTGTCTCTGTCCCTCTGTTGTGACAGGAGCATGGTATCGTTGTGTGTCCTGTCTCTGTCCCTCTGTTGTGACAGGAGCATGGTACCGTTGCGTGTCCTGTCTCTGTCCCTCTGTTGAGACAGGAGCGTGGTACCGTTGCGTGTCCTGTCTCTGTCCCTCTGTTGAGACAGGAACATGGTACCGTTGCGTGTCCTGTCTCTGTCCCTCTGTTGAGACAGGAGCATGGTACCGTTGCGTGTCCTGTCTCTGTCCCTCTGTTGAGACAGGAGCATGGTACCGTTGCGTGTCCTGTCTCTGTCCCTCTGTTGAGACAGGAGCGTGGTACCGTTGCGTGTCCTGTCTCTGTCCCTCTGTTGTGACAGGAGCATGGTACCGCTGTGTATCCTGCCTCTGTCCCTCTGTTGAGACAGGAGCATGGTACCGTTGTGTGTCCTGTCTCTGTCCCTCTGTTGTGACAGGAGCATGGTACCGTTGTGTGTCCTGTCTCTGTCCCTCTGTTGAGACAGGAGCATGGTACCGTTGCGTGTCCTGTCTCTGTCCCTCTGTTGAGACAGGAGCATGGTACCGTTGCGTGTCCTGTCTCTGTCCCTCTGTTGAGACAGGAGCATGGTACCGCTGTGTATCCTGTCTCTGTCCCTCTGTTGTGACAGGAGCATGGTACCGCTGTGTATCCTGTCTCTGTCCCTCTGTTGTGACAGGAGCGTGGTACCGCTGTGTATCCTGCCTCTGTCCCTCTGACGGAAACATCGCACAAAACTGACGCATCTCTTGACTATAAATTTCTCTTCTAACCTCTGTGAAGTTGTGTTGAAGGTCCAGATGACTATCCACACTCTCCTTGTCCATCAGTTGCTCCTGTAAAGATAATGCTACTATAATGTTGGCATAGATGATAAGATTATGCAAATGATAAGCCATCAGGTAAACACTAAAAGAGAAAAGATGACCTTGTAACATCCTGAGTATGTAAATGTTATATCCTATGTTGACCAGACTACACACACTAGAAGGTGAAGGGACGACGACGTTTCGATCCGTCCTGGACCATTCTCAAGTCGATGTTCATTCTCACAATCGACTTGAGAATGGTCCAGGACGGACCGAAACGTCGTCGTCCCTTCACCTTCTAGTGTGTGGTCTGGTCAACTTACTTTAGCCACGTTATTGTGACTCATCGCCTGAACACGCATAGCTCTTCGGGCAGGTCCGAAATCGGCAAAGTCCGAATGCAGGTCCGAAATTCATCAGCCTTAATAGCGTTTCGGGCAGGTCCTTACTGATTTTCTCATTGCTACATAATGTTAATGTGATTTCTCTATGCATAAATAATAGGATAAATATTTGGGCCTTAAGCCCAACAGCTCAGGCGATGAGTCACAATAACGTGGCTGAAGTATGTTGACCAGACCACACACTAGAAGGTGAAGGGACGACGACGTTTCGGTCCGTCCTGGACCATTCTCAAGTCGATTGTGAGAATGGACATCGACTTGAGAATGGTCCAGGACGGACCGAAACGTCCGTCGTTCCTTCAACTTCTAGTGTGTGGTCTGGTCAACAGCTCAGTTTAGGTCCAGCAACTGACGTGGATACAAATGTGCTTAGAGAGGAAAGAATTCCCCCAAGAAGCTCACTAGGAAGAAAAAAAGTGTCTTAGAACAGCTTTATCACAGTGATTTGAGGCTTCCTGGGCAATTCCAGAGCCAAACCTATGTGGGTGCTGGTTGAGACTCTGGTGAAGAACTACGGAATAATGGGGCTGCAGGAGTCCATATATCCTTGATGCTCGTCTTGATAACTTTAAGGAGAACATGGAGAGCATAGACGGAGGATGTCCCTCGAAGTCCATATCCTTGAAGCTCATCTTGATAACTTTAAGGAGAACATGGCGAGCATAGACGGAGGATGTCCCTCGAAGTCCATATCCTTGAAGCTCATCTTGATAACTTTAAGGAGAACATGGCGAGCATACTCGAAGGAGCAAGGCAAGTGCCTTCACCAGGATATACTGGACTATAAAAGCCGTATATACTACAGTATATAGTGGCATATACGGTATACCAATCACAGTATAACAAGATCATGATTAGGAGATGACAATTGGGGGGGGGGGAAGAGTCGTCAAAAAGATTTATAGTATAATTATAAATCTCGAAAAACTACTCCGTGGCAGCAGTCCCCGTGGTGTAGTGGTAAGACACTCGCCTGGCGTTCCGCGAGCGCTATGTCATGGGTTCGTATCCTGGCCGGGGAGGATTTACTGGGCGCAAATCCTTAACTGTAGCCTTTGTTTAACGCAACAGTAAAATGTGTACTTGGTTGTAACAAGGATTCTTCGCGGCGGGGATCGTATTCCAGGGACCATAGGATTAAGGACTTGCCCGAAACGCTACGCGTACTAGTGGCTCTACAAGAATGTAACAACTCTTGTATATATCTCAAAAAAATATCTCAAAAAGATGCACATACGTCCGTTTTCTCATTGGAAATATGCAGATTCACACACACACACATATTAGAAAGAACTTTTTTAGTGTCAGAGTGGTTGACAAATGGAATGCATTAGGAAGTGATGTGGTGGAGGCTGACTCCATACACAGTTTCCAATGTAGATATGATAGAGCCCAATAGGCTCAGGAACCTGTACACCTGTTGATTGACGGTTGAGAGGCGGGACCAAAGAGCCAAAGCTCAACCCCCGCAAGCACAACTAGGTGAGTACAAGAATAGGCAGATTTCAAAATATATCTATCCTAAATCACAGTAGCAAAATTTGCGGAGAATGATAGACATTTTTTTGTATACAGTCTAGACATAAGCAATTAGGAAATAACACTTACTGCCCAAGAACAACAATTGTATTACATTGTATAATGAATGTACACGAATGATATACAAATGTGAATAAAAGGCAGTAAGTGATAGCCTTTATCTCGCCAGCACACACAGATTTAAGAACATAAGAACAAAGGTAACTGCAGAAGGCCTATTGGCCCACACGAGGCAGCTCCTATTCTATAACCACCCGATCCCACTCGTATACATGTCCAACCCGCGCTTGAAACAATCGAGGGACCCCACCTCCACCATTTCATTGCTTCATTACACAACAGCGGGATGTATCACGCTATTGTGATTTGTGTGTTCGTTAGTGGCGCACGTGGTGACCCAATGTCTGAAGAACAAATCCACAAGGGCCGTGACGAGGATTCGAACCAGCGTCCGAGAGCATCCCAAGTGTATGTAGTAAAGTAAGGGCGAAGAGGTAGAACGGCCTATTGACATAGCTCGAGTGCAGGGGGGAGTTGTGTAAAACCCTGGTTTGTGCCTCGGAGAGGCTGCAGGATCCAAGTAAGTCCAGTAGAACTTCTGGTTTCAACTCTTTTTGACCATGTCGTAGCTCAGTCGATTAAGGCAGCGTCTGGGATCATCTCGGACGTAGGTTCGAATCCTCGTCACGGCCCTTGTGGTTATCTTGAGGTTATCTTGAGATGATTTCGGGGATTTTTTTTTAGTGTCCCCGCGGCCCGGTCCTCGACCAGGCCTCCACCCCCAGGAAGCAGCCCGTGACAGCTGACTAACTCCCAGGTACCTATTTACTGCTAGGTAACAGATTTGGATTTGGATTTGTGGATTTGTTCTTTGTTCAAATAATCATCCCATAACACCTGGAAGCAAAATAACGACACTAAACCATCCTGGGAGATGGGGACTTTTAGTATCACTGCTTCCTTATTCATTCTTGTGCAGACGATGAGTCACAATAACGTGGCTGAAGTATGTTGACCAGACCACACACTACACGGCGATGGGACGAATACGTTTCGCTCCGTCCTGGACCATTCTCAAGTCGATTGTGGTCGTTCATTGATTGATTGATGAAGATTAAGCCACCCAAGAGGTGGCACGGGCATGAATAGCCCGTAAGTGGTGGCCCTTTCGAGCCGTTACCAGTATCAAAAGATGATACTGGAGATCTGTGGAGGCGCAACTGCACCCTGCGTGACGGGGGATGTCTCCCGGACCAAGTGGTGACCAAATGGGGTCGTTCATTCTTGTGGTCGTGGTGATATCCTCATAATGCACCCAGAGTTTGTCAATGCAGACTACTGATCACATGCCTCTGTATGACTAACCATCCTCTGTGATGGGGACTTTTAGTATCACTGCTATCTTATTCACTCTTGTGTTGATGATGATATCCTCAAAATGCTCCCAGAGTCTGCCAGTGCAGACTACTGATCACATGCCTCTGTATGACTAATCATCCTGTGTGATAGAAGACTTTTAGCATCACGCAGCTAGCTTTTTGTGACACGCTGTACTCCCCTTCACATAGTCTAGGGCAGCTGCACAAATGCAGCTGTACCTAACTGTATTAATAACAAATACAAACAAATAAAAAGACACCATACCTGGTGACCCCGAGAGCTGCCGGCCCGCTCTTGCTCAGTGGTGTCCCCAGCTGAAGCTTCTTCGCGTATCCTTACATCCTCCTTCAGTTTTCTGAAACACAAGTTCATAAGAATGAAATCAACTTCCCACCCTTTTGCTTGAAGTCAAATTTAGTGCCCAAATAATGGGAACCCTTATCAAATGCAGGCGATGAGTCACAATAACGTGGCTGAAGTATGTTGACCAGACCACACACTAGAAGGTGAAGGGACGACGACGACGTTTCGGTCCGTCCTGGACCATTCTCAATCGACTTGAGAATGGTCCAGAACGGACCGAAACGTCGTCGTCCCTTCACCTTCTAGTGTGTGGTCTGGTCAACAAAATTGGGAGGATTTTGTTAATAAGCCGTAAACAGCATATTCCCTTGAGCAAAGTCTGGAAAGGCAAACAATTATTGGTAAAAATGTTAATGCCAAAGCTAAATATCGAGTGTTTACGATGTCGAGTGCTTACGATGTCGAGTGCTTACGATGTGGAGTGTTTACGATGTGGAGTGCTTACGATGTCGAGTGCTTACGAGAGTAACCTTTACAAAACAGGCATTAGACGCCGACCTCAAATAGATATAATGACCTCTTCAATCATTGTATTAATCAACACAAAATGGAACATATATATAATGGGATTTAACGAAAGAGAAAGACAAACGACGATACAATAAAGAACTTACTGGAGGGACGTGTTAAGGAGCTCAATACTGCCTTGTTGTGAACGAAGATCTATCTGCACCTCAGCCATCTTCACTACCACCTCCTTGAAGGCTTTCCATTCTGGAAGGAACATATGTGTGCAGGCGATGAGTCACAATAACGTGGCTGAAGTATGTTGACCAAACCACACACTAGAAATTGAAGAGACGACGACGTTTCGGTCCGTCCGAAACGTCGTCGTCTCTTCAATTTCTAGTGTGTGGTCTGGTCAACATATGTGTCATACCAATAAGTTCTTAATAAAATCGTAAGTAAATCCTTTTAACTGTAGCCTCTGTTTAACTCAACAGTAAAATGTGTACTTGGTTGTAACAACGATTCTTCGCGGCGGGGATCGTATTCCAGGGACCTGCCCGAAACACTACGCGTACTAGTGGCTCTACAACCATGTAACAACTCTTGTATATATCTCAAAAAAAAGTAATTATCCAAAGAAGGCACCAAACCGGGAAGGCTGTGTAGCACCATCAAATGTGCGGGATAACCAGAGGGCGCTAAATATCACCAAGGATGCCAATACCAGAACAAAAAACGCATAAGGCGAACGATATCAAAAGTATCCGAGTCACCAAGAATTCTATCGAGGGACAAGTGACCGCGAGGGACGATTGATTGATTGATAAAGATTAAGCCACCCAAAAGGTGGCACGGGCATGAATAGCCCGTAAGTGGTGGCCCTTTTGAGCCATTACCAGTATCAAGAGCTGATACTGGAGATCTGTGGAGGTGCGACTGCACCCTGCGTGACGGGAGATGTCTCCGCGCGAGGGACGGTCGGAAAGTAAGACACACGCTCGTCCAGGAAGTCAGGACATTCAACAAGGATATGCACGACTGAAAGAGCGACAATGCAATTTGGACAATACGGAGCAGGTCGGCGTTCCATTAAGTGACCATGAGTTAAGCGCGTATGGCCAATACGCAACCTTGCCAGAGCCGTTTCCCACCGCCGGTTACGGTGGTAGGAGGAAGGGCCACGGGGACACACTACGCTTCAAAGTACGCAATTTGTTACCAGTAACAGAAGACCAACGACCCAGCCAACGGGCAAAGATAGAGGCATGAATAACTGGGTAAAACTCGGAATAAGGAATACCTTTACGGGAGATGGGACAAGTGCGGATATCTTCCTTAGCGGCAGCATCCGCACACTCATTTAAAGAGACACCAACATGATTGGGAACCCAGCAAAACTCTACAGACTTAAATTTACTGGAGATAAGACACAGCCACATTGTGTCATACCAGGCAATTATATATTAATATAATATATATATTTACTTAGTATCATACCAGGCAATTATATATTAGAATATATTATGCGAACAAGCCTGAATGGTCCCCAGGACTATATGCAATTGAACTATATGAGTCACTTCTGGGGTGTGAGTTTTCAGTTAGTATATAATATATATTAGAATGTATCATACCAGGCAATTATATATATATATATTAATATAATATATATATATATATATATTATAATATATATATTAGTATAATATATATATATATATTATATTTTATATGTGCTAATTAAACATGGAGTTTTGTCATAATAATTTCATGGATACATGAAGAGTTGTATCAGTTGTAGAGAGAGGGGGTACCCAAGAGCCGTAGCTCATTCCCCCTACAAATACAAGTAATAATAATAATAATGTATTTAGGAACAGCACATACATAGTTGCAGAGTTAATAATAATAATAATAATAATAATTTTTATTTAGGCAAAGGTACATACATAAAGAGATTTTACAAAGTTTGTTGGCTTTATAGATAGGAGCTAGTACATACAATGCCTAAAGCCACTATTACGCAAAGCGTTTCGGGCAGGCAGTACAGTTTCGGGCAGGACAGTTACAGTACAAACATTCTGTTTGATTGAAAGATAAGAGGTAGTACATACAATACCTAAAGCCACTAGTGCAAAGTACACAAAGATCTGTACCTTCAAGCGCCTGAGTGCGTTGAGCCGTCTTGAGAGCTGTTATCTGAGCGGTGAGACTTGTCTTCTGATGGTGGAGACTACTGAGCTCGTCCTCACCCTCCAGGTCTCCGCCCTCCACCAGACGATCGCCATATCGATCCTTATACATGTTAACATATGTTTAAATCACGAAAATTAACACGTGAGGAAATATGTGACAGTGTCAGACCAAGGAGGACGAATTGAAACAGGAATTTCCTTAAGTACTTTCGTATATTATACATCTTCAGAAGGAATGCAGGCGATGAGTCACAATAACGTGACTGAAGAATCTTGACCAGACCACACACTAGAAAGTGAAGGGACGACGACGTTTCGGTCCGTCCTGGACCATTCTCAAGTCGATTGTGGTACAAGTACAAGTACAATCGACTTGAGAATGGTCCAGGACGGACTGAAACGTCGTAGTCCCTTCACATTCTAGTGTGTGGTCTGGTCTTCAGAAGGAATGATTCCTGCCGAAGATGTATTAATATACGAAAGTACTTAAGGAAATTCCTGTTTCAAGTCTTCCTTCGTGGTCTGACACTTTCACATGTTTCCATGTTAATAATATCAACATTGAAGTGACATTAAACTTGATTAAGAAATGCTGAAGTTAATATATACTGTTAAATTGAGTTCAAGAACATAAGAACAAGGTAACTGCAGAAGGCCTATTGGCCCATACGAGGCAGTTCCTATCTATAACCACCCAATCCCACTCATATGCATGTCCAACCCGCGCTTGAAACAATCGAGGGACCCCCACCTCCACCACGTTACGCGGTAATTGGTTCCACAAATCAACAAACCCTGTTACCGAACCAGTATTTACCCATGTTTAATGAATCTAATAATGTACATGATCCGAGAGCTGTTTTAATGAGCTGATGAAACTGATACAGGAATAATGAGGCTGGACAGTAGGGGCTCTAAGATAAAATTATATACTATAAAACATGCAGTATATAGACCACGTTTCGGTCCGTCCTGGACCATTCTCAAGTCGATAGTGTGTGGTCTGGTCAACATACTTCAGCCACGTTATTGTGACTCATCGCCTGCATGCAGTATATAGTTTTGATCTTCACCCGCGAGCACAGGCAGGTGAGGACAACACACAGGTTAGTCCCAGCAAGCACTACTAGGTGAGTACTCACGTACATTATAACAGGCGGACAACCATTACGGGTTATTCATGCCCGTGCCACCTCTTGGCTGGCTTAATCTTTATCATTGGTTGTCCGGTTACGGGTTATTCATGCCCGTGCCACCTCTTGCCTGGCTTAATCTCCATCAATGTTGTTGTTGTTATAGATTCAGCTACCAGGAACAAGTTGCAAGTAGCACGGGCTAAGGTGAGCCCGTAGTGGACTTACCTGGCACAGGAGCGGTGCTGAATGTGCATCATGATTGATTGATGAAGATTAAGCCACCCAAAAGATGGCACGGGCATGAATAGCCCGTAAATGGAGGCCCTTTTGAGCCATTACCAGATCACAGATGGATTGATGATTGATGAAGATGAAGCCACCCAAAAGGTGGCACAGGCATGAATAGCCCGTAAGTGGTGGCCCTTTTGAGCCATTACCAGTATCAAGAGCTGATACTGGAGATCTGTGGAGGTGCGACTGCACCCTGCGTGACGGGAGATGTCTCCCCCGTGCTACATCAATGGAAGAGTACCTTGATATCGTCCAGCTGGGCCAGGTGGGTCTGGTGAACATCCTTGAGCCTCGTGCTGAGCGCCTGCAGCTCATCTTCCAAGTCTAAATTCTCCTGTTCTTCGTCACCAATTTGTTCCCTCACCAATTCTAAGCTCGACTGGAGGCTATTAAAAGAAAGATAGAATTCATAATAATTCCCAATGTCGGGGTATATAAGTCAGTGTATATAGATACATGGTAAGCTTATATCTACATCCCCTCCCCCCACCAGGAATGTCGGGGTATATAAGTCAGTGTATATAGATACATGGTAAGCTTATATCTACGTCCCCCCCCACCAGGATGCAACTATTCAACATGCTGACTGACTCCTGGGTACCTCTTTACTGCCCCCCCACCAGGATGCAACTATTCAACATGCTGACTGACTCCTGGGTACCTCTTTACTGCCCCCCCCCCACCAGGATGCAACTATTCAACATGCTGACTGACTCCTGGGTACCTCTTTACTGCCCCCCCCCCACCAGGATGCAACTATTCAACATGCTGACTGACTCCTGGGTACCTCTTTACTGCCCCCCCCCCACCAGGATGCAACTATTCAACATGCTGACTCCTGGGTACCTCTTTACTGCCCCCCCCCCCACCAGGATGCAACTATTCAACATGCTGACTCCTGGGTACCTCTTTACTGCCCCCCCCCCACCAGGATGCAACTATTCAACATGCTGACTGACTCCTGGGTACCTCTTTACTGCCCCCCCCCCCACCAGGATGCAACTATTCAACATGCTGACTGACTCCTGGGTACCTCTTTACTGCCCCCCCCCCACCAGGATGCAACTATTCAACATGCTGACTGACTCCTGGGTACCTCTTTACTGCCCCCCCCCCACCAGGATGCAACTATTCAACAAGCTGACTCCTGGGTACCTCTTTACTGCTAGGTGAGCACAAGCATTAGAGGATTGAAAACGCTGCAAATGATTTCTGCCCCGTCCGGGATTCGAATCTAGAATCCCAGTTGCAAGTCAAGAACGAATCCGACTTTATTACCGGGCCGTATTCTGTATTAAAAATGGGTTCAGGGGCCAGATTCACGAAGCAGTTACGCAAGCACTTACGAACCTGTCCATCTTTTCTCAATCTTTGGCGGCTTTGTTTACAATTATTAAACAGTTAAAGAGCTCCGAAGCACCAGGAGGCTGTTTATAACAATAACAACAGTTGATTGGCAAGTTTTCATGCTTGTAAACTGTTTAATAAATGTAACCAAAGCCGTCAGAGATTGAGGAAAGATGTACACGTTCGTAAGTGCTTGCGTAAGTGCTTTCGTGAATCTGGCCCCAGAGGCCGGGGTCGCAACTCCGGTGAAGGAGAGAGAGCGACCACTCACGTTGACCAAACCACACACACTAGAAAGTGAAGGGACGACGACGTTTCGGTCCGTCCTGGACCATTCTCAAGTCGATTGTCGACTCGCTTGTGGACACAATCGACTTGAGAATGGTCCAGGACGGAGCGAAACGTCGTCGTCGTCCCTTCACCTTCTAGTGTGTGGTCTGGTCAACATACTTCAGCCACGTTATTGTGACTCCTCGTCTACACCACTCACGTGTTCTCTGTGACGGCGTGCTGAGGTCCCTTCTCTGACAACGCCTGTATGCTGCCCTGCAGGCGCCGGACCTCATCCTCTAGCTCAGTTTCATTCTTGACTTCCTGACTTAGGAGTTCCTCTAGACCTGAAAATACAAATATATATGTGGTTATGCAGGCGACGAGTCATAATAACGTGGCTCAAGAATGTTGACCAGCCGGTCGTTTGAAGAATGTGGGAGCCGGTCGGCCGAGCGGACAGCACACTGGGCTTGTGATTCTGTGGTCCTGGGTTCGATCCCGGGTGCCGGCGAGAAACAATGGGCAGAGTTTCTTTCACCCTATGCCCCCTGTTACCTAGTAGTAAAATAGGTACCTGGGTGTTAGTCAGCTGTCACGGGCTGCTTCCTGGGGGTGGAGGCCTGGTCGAGGACCGGGCCGCGGGGACACTAAAGCCCCGAAATCATCTCAAGATAACCTCAAAATAACCAGACCACACACTAGAAAATGAAGGGACGACGACGTTTCGGTCCGTCCTGGACCATTCTCAAGTCGACTTGAGAATGATCCAGGACGGAGCGAAACGCCGTCGTCCCTTCACCTTCTAGTGTGTGGTCTGGTCAACATATGTGTTGCTAGTTTGCCTTTTACGCAACGTCTCAGGCTTTTCAGTCTTCTAACACCACTCATCTTCCCACATCTTCGTTGGACACGGTACCAACTTCCAAGGGGCAGTTTCTTGACTTTGTGATTCCTCCAGCGAGTGAGCTGATGACCCCTAATGGGTACTCTATGTCTCCTATGGAAGACCAACACCCAGAGAGAGGGGGAGGAGATGGGGTCAAAGGTTACCCCTACCGGACCCTTGGAGTCATGCATCAGCCCCCTTCCCCCTCACCACAAGGGGAGACATTTCAGGGGGAGGGGAAAAACACTACTAACATAAGGGGTATAAGTACCCCCCCCCTATGATACCCCTATAAAATTCTAATATATATATATATATATATATATATATATATATATATATATATA
Organism: Procambarus clarkii; assembly: GCF_040958095.1. Taxonomy (NCBI): domain Eukaryota; kingdom Metazoa; phylum Arthropoda; class Malacostraca; order Decapoda; family Cambaridae; genus Procambarus; species Procambarus clarkii. The sequence continues at coordinate 12,603,141 of NC_091161.1, read as the reverse complement.
TATATATATATATATATATATATATATATATACACACGTAACTTTGTATAGACTTTCTGCAGTTTGTTGTATTATTTTCGTGTTATGTACATTCACAACACAGGATACAAATTTAAGTTCTACCATTAAAATGACAGCTTAAATAAACCAGGTAGGTGTGTGTGTGTGTGTGTGTGTGTGTGTGTGTGTGTGTGTGTGTGTGAATATGACAACATACAGGAGCAGCACTGCTTCTCCTCGGCGATAGCTCGCTGCATCTTAGTAATACGGCCGGCCAGGGCGTCCATCTTGCTCCATACCAGCAACTGGGGCTCCACCACCACGCTGCTCTCTCCTGCACGCGCCTCACTACTCCCTCCTCCTTCCCACGACGCCATTCTCTATGCTGTCACGGGACACAGAAAGCCACATATGTTAATTAATCACATTAATATCTATGTGTATAATGAGATAACCTAGATGCTATGGGGCCAGCCTCACCTAACTTTCGTACAAGAAACATTGAGAGTACAGGCGAGTGTCAGAGATGGAAGTCGGCCCAGATGCCATTGTTTAAGAAATATTGGCATCTTAACTGCCCCCCTCCTGAGATTTTTCACCTCACCTCACACAACTCTACCACAAGTATATTTAACCAAAAAATTGCACCTTGTGTATTCATTCTTTACCTCAAGGAAGATGTTCCAGAGTGGAACGAAACGCCGCAGGAAATAAACCCTTCAATAACTACTAGTGTCTCTTTAAGATGAATTTTGGTAACTTGATTGTTCCTCTTAATCCAGAGAGTAAGAAATAGTTAGAAGCATAGAAAGTCTATATTATATAATAAGATCAATCACGCCAGCATTGCGGTCATATTTAACCATATATATATATATATATATATATATATATATATATATATATATATATATATATATATATAAAGGGGGGGGGGTACCACCTCTGGTGCAATTATAGGGACCCACAACCTCAGAGAAGGGAACACAGAGCATTCAGGGAAAAACTTGCCATTTAACTGAATACGTAAGAGTGTTCGCTTCTACCCCCACCCTCCTTTTATAATTATACAGTATAATTAATATATATATAATATATAATTTATAATTATTATATATATATATATTATATTTGAATTATCAAAATTTCCATTATATAGGATTTAATTAGTTTTTTCATGTGAGTTAAAACTAACATAGAATATCAAACCTGCCTAACTTAACCTATCCTAACCTAATACAACCCACTAAAATCAGTAATTCATGTTCCTAATATACATGAATTACTGACAGGTATAATTAAAATAAACCAATTTGTAAAGAAACATTTGAAAATAACGAAAATCACTGCCTGTTAGGCAAATCGGGCCTTGCATACTAGGCCAAGTAGTGTACTCTGGCTATTAGGTACATGAGAGAGAGAGAGAGAGAGAGAGAGAGAGAGAGAGAGAGAGAGAGAGAGAGAGAGAGAGAGAGAGAGAGAGAGAGAGAGAGAGAGAGAGAGAGAGAGAGAGAGAGAGAGAGAGAGACAGAGAGAGCGAGAGAGCGAGAGAGAGAGAGAGAGAGAGAGAGAGAGAGAGAGAGAGAGACAGAGAGAGACAGAGAGAGATTATACTAACCAAAATACACAAATTACCATATCCTAGTATTTAACAAATAAATTACTAAAGTTCTAAGCTGATCCAAATTAAAACATGTTTTATAATGAGTTAAATAAATAAAATATGTAAGAAATATATAAAATATACCCAGACAAATTGTTTAATGATCAAATATCACTGTCACGTGATTAATCCTATTTTGTGGATTATTTTCCTAAAATGATTCGTTTAAACACCCATATATATATATATATATATATATATATATATATATATATATATATATATATATATATATATATATATATATATATATTTATATATATATATATACACAGTAGGCCTATGTACCATTTATAATTCTTTTTTTGATAGGCCTCGACAAACGAGGCTGGACTGGGGCAGGACAGGAGGACAGGGCTCAAAATCCCACCCTACTCCCGGCCAGAAACGATTGGGCCTGTTTCCTATCACCTAATACCTCTGTTCACCCAGCAGGATGAGTTAGGGAGCTTATCGTGGGGGATTGCTTCGACCTTGGCTGACTTGAGGCAACCTCGATATAAACCTAACGTCACGCAGGCTTCCTGTCCCGGAGAAAATGAGTTATGATGAAATTATTGACTAGCCTCTGGTTGTGATATATGCCTATATCTCCCTTATTTACAAGCGTAAGGTTATTTAATATAGCCGCGTGTGAGCGTCTGTGTCGCTAGCACTAGTCTGTGGCGCGGAATATTGCATAGACAATACAAAAGGACATTATTTACCCGTTTTTCCCGCGGAAATGGAAGACTTGCTCGCCGCCTACCAGGACATCAACATGGCGCCAACTCCGTAGTCAAATGGGCAGTTATTTTATTTTCTATATGGTAATAATTATTTTATATTGGTTACAATATATTCTGAGCGTATTTTAACATCTTTATTATTTAAACTTCTTTATTTAATATACATTAGTAAGATATTTACTTAACTTTTAGGACTACTGTTAATATATATCTTCGCCATGTGTAAATTTTTTGGAGACGACCGAGAAATATTTTACTTTTCTTTATTTAACTTTCTTAATTAAGGAATATACCCATAACACGCTATGGAGTATATTCCTTAATTTGTTCTCAACCATTGGTGTGGGTGACGGGACGTCATCTCACCTCAGTAGTGTGAACACTGATGTAAAATATTTTGTCATGTTTGCTGGCCTAATGTCGTCCATTATAGCTTAATTTGTCTCATCTTTTAATGGTACTACTGAGTCCTTTGTTTTAGGGGTGTTTGACTCCATTAAAATGAATCTCGCTTCATGCATGTCGGCGTTCAATCCCCCGAGACCGTCCACAAGTGGTTGGGCACCATTCCTTTCCCTCCGTCCCATCCCAAATCCTTATCCTGACCCCTTCCCAGTGCTATATAGTCGTAATGGCTTGGCGCTTTCCCCCTGATAATTCCATTTTTCCTTCCATAAAATGAATAATACCAAATTCGACTTTCTATTGGTCCATCGCGTTGATATTTGACGAGCGTCTGAATAGTTACGAAAAGGACTATCTTAGGAGGTTTAGTGAGGTGGACGGGTGATGAGGGAGTTTAGTGAGGTGATGAGGGAGTGTAGTGAGGTGATGAGGGAGTGTAGTGAGGTGATGAGGGAGTGTAGTGAGGTGATGACGGAGTGTAGTGAGGTGATGAGGGAGTTTAGTGAGGTGATGAGGGAGTTTAGTGAGGTGATGAGGGAGTTTAGTGAGGTGATGAGGGAGTTTAGTGAGGTGATAAGAGGGGGGGGGGAGGTTGTAGAGAAGGGGACTAGTCGTTTCGTACATCGTCGGCTGACAACTTCGGATACAAGAACCCTTTCGTATACACTTGTGCGCTGGCTTGTGTTCGCTGCCACTCTCGTCTTTCTAGATAATAAAATTACCAAAAACGAGGCAATAGAAGTTGATAATAAGTTAAGAATATGAATAAATAACTCTCTTATTATCATATAATTAGCAGCACGTCTTTAAATAATATGTGAGTTAGGTTCTTTTAATTGTCCTTATACAGTTTAATGAATACAAAATTTTTCCTGCCTAAATGTTATTATATTATGATAATCACAACATATCTGCATTAATATTCATCAATCAATCGATGTTTAATTTATTTAGAAATACATCACATCTCCACAAAAAGAGTATATCCTAATCTTGGTATAAAATCTTTAGCTACGAGATTTGTAGATCTAAAAGGAAATTCGGAAGTAATAATGATACAGCTGATGCCATCTGTCGGCAGAAGAGAACACTATCAACTGGCTAGTCAATAGTGGCCATAAGATACAGCTTACGCCATCTGTTGACATCAAATTACACTTATAACAAATTACCCCACAAAATACCACTAACGCCATCTAGTTTTTTTCCAACGCACTATAAATAGCCAAACAGCAACCCATAAGGCGGGTTGTTGTGCTCGGGTAGGAGGTTCCAAGCTCCGCCCACAGATGGTATGGGGTGCATAATCAATGGCATATCATTGGTAGAAACTCTTTGTTGACATTTACACAACAGCCAATCACAGGTGATTGATTGATAAAGATTAAGCCACCCAAGAGGTGGCACGGGCATGAATAGCCCGTAAAATCACAGGAAGGGATCAGCTAAAGTTTCCATCCATTTAATAAATCATCTTTATTCAGCACTCCAGCCATGCTTATGACATTCTGCTTCAACTTTAATCTACCTAAAAAGTGAAATGTTAAGTATTTAAAAGTATTAATGTAGTGATAATTAAATACTGCCGGATGTATAACGAGTGTTAGAGAAACATGGGCTGGCTACCTGACTTGTGACGTCATCAGAGGGTGTTGCCACACACAAATAATATCGGGGATACAATGCCTCCGCCCTCTTATTAGTCTACATTATTCAGTTAGATGGAAATTGCTGTCTTGTATGAAACAGAAATTGTTGTTCTTTTGTACAACAACAACAAGGTTATTGAGCAAAAGGACGTATTTCTTATTTTGCATTTTATTCATATAAGCGTTAGCATTCCCCGCGACAGCCAATCACAGGAAGGGATCAGCAATAGGTGCCATCCACTTAGAAAATCATCTTAGTTCAGCCCACTAGTCCTGCTTATGGAATTCAGCTTTAACTTTAAGTTACCCAAAAAAGTGAAGTGTTAATTATTTAAAGTGTTAATAAAGTGATAATTAAATATTGCAGGATATAACAGATGTTAAATAAAAATGGGCTGGCTACCTAACTTGTGACGTCATCAGTGGGAGTTGCCTCACAAATAATGATACGCTGCTCTGCCTTCTTATTCGAGTAAATTATTCAGTTAGATGGAGATTTCTGTCAGGTGAAAAACAGAAATTGTTGTTCTTTTTCACAATAACCTTGTTGTTGTTCACAAGGACCTATTTCTTAGTTTAAATTTTATTCATAAAAGAGTGTTAGTATTCCCCGCAACAGCCAATCACAGGAAGGTATTTCTGGAAGCTCCGCCTCCTTATGGACTCAACACATCGCTCTAGCTCATGGCTCTCTGTTTCATCTCTTGTATATACAAACTATGACTTTTTACGATTACTGTTATAATTAATAGATATAAAAGTTCTTACATAAAATGGCTAAATTCTGCCATTAAATGGACTTTGTCTGGTATACATACAAACGTACACCAATTTATTACCATTCATCCATTATTAATTTCAAATGTAATGTATACTGTCTAGTTTTTTCCTCTCGCCATTACTTGGTGCAATATTTGAAAGTTGTCTATTTATTTATCGATCTATCTATTATCTTGTATTTATATTTACAAGTTTCTGTGCTTGGAAGAAAACTCTGCATTGAATTGGGACTAATTTATTAAATAATATTATTTAGTAATAATTAATATTTACAATTATTATTAATTACAATTATTTATAGCTTAGTTACTTTCAAGTAACTCATAATCGTACATTCTTCCCGTTGATTGATTGACACATTTGTCAATCACACTTCACACATTTGTGAAGTGTGAATTTAATCCTTAAGAAAACAATAATCATAGTCTAAGTTAATTATGGGTTAAATGAGTCACAGAAGTTAACTTTTTTGTTTTTGAGATATATAGAAGAGTTGTTACATTCTTGTAGAGCCACTAGTACGCGTAGGGTTTCGGGCAGGTTTCGGGCTTCGGGCCCTGGAATACGATCCCCGCCGCGAAGAATCGTTGTTACAACCAAGTACACATTTTACTGTTGCGTTAAACAGAGGCTACAGTTAAGGATTTGCGGCCCAGTCAATCCTCCCCGGCCAGGATACGAACCCATGACATAGCGGTCGCGGAACGCCAGGCGAGTGTCTTACGACTACACCACGGAGACTGTTATTTGTTAATATAACAAAATATGAATTAATATATTGTTACGATTATTAATGATGCCCATTATTAATCAGCATGCCCAGAAATTTATTCTCCCTAAATAAATAAACATTATTATCATTATGTTTGACTAAATCTAGTCCTTGAAGACTAGATCAGTTGTGAACGCCAGCCAGCGCACACGTACATGAGCGCCCAAGATACTTTATTTATTTTTATATATATATATACAAGAAGGTGCAATGGGTTTATGAGAGTACATAGCATTGGTGTTTATACATTCTTGTAAAACCACTAACACGCGTAGCGTTTCGGGCAGAAGAACACAACTTTAACTTTACTTATACTTTTTACTTCTACACAATAGACCTGTGGAGATAGGCTTGCGTTTTTATTAATTAATATTACATGTTAGGCGTTTACCCTTAATTCAAATGATTATATATAAGTATAACTATCACACAGTAAATGTAATAGGAGTCTACTCAAAAACTGGCCACAGTCAAGTGGTTAATTGATTGCTAAAGATTAAACCCGTAAATACAGTCAAGTGTTTTGTGCGTTCGACCATGTTTGTGGCCCTTCAGATGTAAGGAGTGAACACTTTCGGCGACACTAAAATGTTTATAATCTTTTCGGTCTGCTCATCTTAATATTCTATGTATGTATTTAAATTTGGTATCAATTTGTTCGCAAAAGAATGCTCTAGAGGAATATATATGTAAAATTTCACCAAACTCTACATGAGACCCGCACCAAATAAAAAACTATGGCTACCGTTAGGCGCGAGCTTCGAACCGCACTGAAATGTTTATGATCTTTTCATGTTTGTCAACCCCAGAATTGTTCTACGTCGTTAATTTTGGTATCACTGTGACCGCAATAAAATTCCCTACATGGACATATGCATATAAATGTAGAATCATGGTCGCGGCCCACCCGCAAGAGTGTACTCACCTAGTTGTGGTTGTGGGGGTTGAGCTCTGGCTCTTTGGTCCCGCCTCTCAACTGTCAATGAACTGGTGTACAGGTTCCTGAGCCTATTGGGCTCTATCATATCTACACTTGAAACTGTGTATGGAGTCAGCCTCCACCACATCACTTCCTAATGCATTCCATTTGTCAACCACTCTGACACTGAAAATGTTCCTTCTAATATCTCTGTGGCTCATTTGGGCACTCAGTTTCCACCTGTGTCCCCTTGTGCGTGTGCCCCTTGTGTTAAATAGACTGTCTTTATCAACCCTGTCGATTCCCTTGAGGATCTTGAATGTGGTGATCATGTCCCCCCTAACTCTTCTGTCTTCCAACGAAGTGAGGTATATTCCCGTAGTCTCTCCTCGTAGCTCATACCTCTCAACTCGGGTACTAGTCTAGTGGCAAACCTTTGAACCTTTTCCGTTTTAGTCTTATGCTTGACTAGATATGGACTCCATGCTGGAGCCGCATACTCCAGGATTGGTCTGACATATGTGTTATATAATGTTCTGAAAGATTCCTTACACAAGTTTCTAAAGGCCATTCTTATGTTAGCCAACCTGGCATATGCTGCTGGGGATGTGGCTGAAGAGTTACCTTACAGCATACCCAAAGGCAGATTGGGGATATACCTATTGAAAAGTATATATTCTTTCACTGTCCTGACCTTAATTTTCAATGTACGTACTTAATTTTTATACCAATGTGTTTGCAATTGAATGTTCTAGAAGAACATATGTATAATATGTCACACAAGTATGAGTTAGACCAGCACCAAATATAGAACTATTTCTATATTTGGTGAACAAATATAGACCAGTAATTTAAAAGTTTTGCTGAGAGCAGACTGCCATGTGTCTGGGGCCAGATTCACGAAGCAGTTACACAAGCACTTACGAACCTGGGGCCAGATTCACGAAGCAGTTACACAAGCACTTACGAACCTGGGGTCAGATTCACGAAGCAGTTACACAAGCACTTACGAACCTGGGGCCAGATTCCCGAAGCAGTTACGCAAGCACTTACGAACGTGTACACCTTTCCTCAATCTTTGACGGCTTTGGTTACATTTATCAAACAGTTTACAAGCATGAAAACTTGCCAATCAACTGTTGTTATTGTTATAAACAGCCTCCTGGTGCTTCCGAGCTCATTAACTGTTTAATAATTAGAAACAAAGCCGCCTAAGATTGAGAAAAGATGTACAGGTTCGTAAGTGCTTTCGTGAATCTGGCCCCTGGTCCCTGTGGCTCTCAACCATTCTTGGCACAGGAGCGGGGCTGTAACTCCTTATTTGTGATTGATTGATGAAGATTAAGCCACCCAAGAGGTGGCACGGGCATGAATAGCCCGTAAGTGGAAGATTTTTTTTGCAGTGAATGTGATCTTTGGTCGTGAAAGGATATACTGCGTGTTATGCTCCCATTTAAATCATCAGTCTATGGCTGCTATCGCGGGGTGCTTGTTGGTTTTGAATCTGATCCTAAATTCTTGAGATCCTTGGGAGTCCCCGTGGTGTAGTGGTAAGACACTCGCCTGGCGTTCCGCGAGCGCTATGTCATGGGTTCGTATCCTGGCCGGGGAGGATTTACTGGGCGCAATTCCTTAACTGTAGCCTCTGTTTAACGCAACAGTAAAATGTGTACTTGGATGAAAAAACGATTCTTCGCGGCAGGGATCGTATTCCAGGGACCATAGGATTAAGGACTTGCCCGAAACGCTACGCGTACTAGTGGCTCTACAACAATGTAACAACTCTTGTATATATCTCAAAAAAAAATAATAATAATCATAATTGAGTTTCTTAACATGCCCGAAACGCATTGCGTAATAGTGGCTTTAGGCATTGTATGTACTAGCTCTACCTATATATTAATCCATTAATGTAACATCACTTGTATGTATGTACCTTACCTGAATAAACATATTTATTTATTTAAAAATGCTCTCGGTGTTTCGGGCGAAATGTTTCTATTCTTTTTTTTTTTTTTGAGATATATACAAGAGTTGTTACATTGTTGTAGAGCCACTAGTACGCGTAGCGTTTCGGGCAAGTCCTTAATCCTATGGTCCCTGGAATACGATCCCCGCCGCGAAGAATCGTTTTTTCATCCAAGTACACATTTTACTGTTGCGTTAAACAGAGGCTACAGTTAAGGAATTGCGCCCAGTAAATCCTCCCCGGCCAGGATACGAACCCATGACATAGCGCTCGCGGAACGCCAGGCGAGTGTCTTACCACTACACCACGGAGACTGAGACTTTTCAGGGTTGTCAACTCCACACTTGTTCTACAGCGTTAAATTTGGTATCTTTGAGATTGCAATAAAATTCCCTACACGGACATATGCATATAAATGAAGAATGATGATTACGGTTTACCCGCAAGAGTGTGGGAAGTGGTCAAAGTGTTATCTGTTACCGCATATCGGCGATCTACAATAGTTTTACCATGAAGATACAAGACAATGCCGTTCTCTAAAATAGGCTATGTGGCTACTAAAGAAAACGTAAATATTATGGCAAACATGTTCATACTATCCCCAAGTCGATCGGATAAGAATTGAATTTTATAGAAATATTTGTTCGTAGGACATAAAATAATGTCCACTTCGGCACCTTCAAGTGACCCCCGGTGGACCCGCTCTTGTGGCCACGGCTCAGGAAAGTGATAATTATTAAGAATATAAAATATGCCAGTCCCCGTGGGGTAATGGTAAGATTTTCGCTTGGCGTTTCGCGAGTGATTTGGCCTGGGTTCGTATCCCGGCCGGGGAGGATTAACCAGGTGCCACTCTTTAACCCCAACCGTCCACAAGTGGTTGGGCACCATTTCTTTTCCCCCGTCCCATCCCAAATCCTTATCCTGACCCCTTCCCAGTGCTATATAGTCGAATTGGTCTGGCGCTTTCTCCTGATAACTCCCTCCTTAACTGTTGTAGCCTCTGATCACTCAGCAATGAATGGGTACCCATTGTTAAACGATTTGGCGGGTCATATTCCGGGGAAAATTAGGATTAAAGAAAAACCTGCCATGTACATTCGTGTGTATACGAGACAAAGTCCATTTAATGGCAGAATTTACCATTTTATGTAACAGCTGCCCACTGGATGGGGGGCGGTGTGCAGGACAAACAAATTGTGACACTAGCTCTCCACATATGTCAGTTGCTTAATTTAGAACCTGTACTTGAGGTCGATCTCGAACCCATTATTGATGTGACGACTTATACTGAATTTTGTAACTAGCTCATCAAGATCATCATCTTAGCTAAATGAATTGTGGGGTTCAGTCCCTGAGCCCATTATGTGCCTCTGTAACCCTATTCACTATACCGCCCACAAGATGGGTATGGGGTGCATAATAAATGAACTAAACTAACTTATGTAACAACTTTTATATCTCATACTTTTAATTATAATAGTAATCGAAACAAAAATAATTGTTTGGATACACAAGAGATGAAACAGAAAGCCATGAGCTAGATCAATGAGCTGACTGCTCCAGATAACGTCTATAAGGGGAGCGGAAATTAACTTCCATCAAATACCCTCCTGTGATTGGCTGTTACGGGGAATGCCAACACTCTTTTTATGAATAAAATATTAACTAAGAAATACGTAATTTTGCACATCAACCTTGTTGTTGTGCAAAAGAAAAACAATTTCTGTTTTGTACCTGGCAGAAATTTCCATCTTAATTGAATCATTTAGTTCAATATGAGGGCGAAGCATTGTATTATCGATGTTATTTGTGTGTGAGGCAACTCCCACTGATGACGTCACAAGTTAGGTAGCCAAGTCAATCTTATAAAACACCTATTATATTCCGCAATAATCAATTATCACTTCATTAACACTTTTTAAATAAATAATACTTCACTTTTGGGGTAGATTGAAGCTTATACAGAATGTCATAAGCATGGCTGGTGTGCTGACTAAAGATGATTTATTAAATGGATGGCACCTTTAGCTAATCCCTTCCTGTGATTGGCTGTTGGTGAATGTCAACAAAGAGTTTCTACCAATCATCATTTTTTTTATTATGCACCCCATACCATCTGTGGGCGGAGCTTGGAACCTCCTACCCGAGCCCAACAACCCGCCTTATGGGTTGCTGTTTGGCTATTTATAGTGCGTTGGAAAAAAACTAGATGGCGTTAGTTGTATTTTGTGGGTTAATTTGTTATAAGTGTAATTTGATGTCAACAGATGGCGTAAGCTGTATCTTATAGCCACTGTTGACTAGCCAGTTGATAGTGTTCTCTTCTGCCGACAGATGGCATTAGCTGTATCATTATTACTTCCGAATTCCCTTTAAACACTGATCTACAAATCCCTTGACTTATGATAACAAATTAGATGGCAAATTCCTTGGCGTTCTCATCGACCACAAGCTGAATTTCCAGGGTCACATTCTAAATATATCAAAAAAAGTTTCAAAAACTGTTGGCATTCTTTCTAAGATCAGATATTATGTACCCCGCCCTGCCCTGGTTACTCTCTATTACTCCCTCATCTATCCATATCTCAACTATGGTATTTGTGCTTGGGGTTCTACTACCCAAAATCATTTACGTCCTCTCATTACCCAACACAAAGCTGCTATTAGAACAATATCCAACTCTGGCCCCAGACATCACTCGGTACCCTTACTCAAATCTCTGAATATGTTAGATATTAAGTCACTGCACATTCTCTCTTGTGTATTATACATATATAAAACGCTGAACTGTAATGCCAATCCTGACCTCAAAAGCTTCATTGAAGGTTGTAACAGAACCCATGAGCACCACACCAGAAACAAATACAGTTTTGATATTCCTAGAGTACGACTTAATCAAACTAGAAATGCTCTGCAAATCAAGGGGCCCAGAATGTGGAATGACCTTCCCAACCATGTTAAAGACTGTACCTCTCTCAACCAGTTTAAGATAAAAACTAAACACTACCTAATAAATTCCCTGTAATCTACCTCACTCCTCTATTGTCAACCCATGTCTGTTATTTTCTTTTTTTAATCAACACTGTTTGTCAACCTATTGTATTTGTGCTGCTTTTTCAGTCATGTTCCCCTTTTTTTTTTTTTTATCTTTATTTGTATTTGTTTTCAACACTATTTATTCTTTATGCTCAATTAGTATTAAGTTCTAGATATTAATGTTTTTCTTGCCCGAAACGCATTGCGTATTAGTGGCTTTAGGCATTGTATGTACTAGCTCTATCTATATATCAATCCATTAATGTAACATCACTTGTATGTATATACCTTACCTGAATAAACATCTGAATCTGAATCTATATATATATATAATATGTATGTGTGTGTATGTGCATGTGCAGAAATAATAATAAAGCAATTACCATCGTGTAGTGTCCTCTATATATCAAAATATATTTGAAACCCATATCATTCACTCAAAAAAAAAAAATGGGCTACTTTTGTTACAAAATCGCTACTTTTAGCCCCTCAACTCGCTACTTTCCGCGAGTTGGATGTGGCAACCAGGAGGCTGTTTATAACAATAACAACAGTTGATTATCAAGTTTTCATGCTTGTAAACTGTTTAATAAATGTAAACAAGGCCGTCAAAGATTGAGAAAAGATGTACACATTCGTCAGTGCTTGCGTAACTGCTTCGTGAATCTGGCTCCTGTAGGGTGCTAGGTGCTGGTCTCAGTTGCTATCCAGCCACGGTCGGGTGTACACGCACGCTGCTCCACGCTGGTAGGTGGTCTATTACACACTATACCTATGGTTAGTATAGCCTTTTCTTCCCATAAACTGCTTGTTTGGTGCCATAGTTCAGGTTGAATAGTCGTATTAAAGACCTTGTGGTTAAGTTGGTGGGGACTGGCTGGATGGGTGATCATGGGGATAGGTGGGATAGTGTTATTATCCAGTATGATAGTGGACTAGGTGGACTATAGGGGCTAGAGAGAGAGGTCTATCCCACCCCCCGCCGACCTTCGGACGGGCTGGTCAAGGCTACGTTAGTGCGGCGTCATTACTCTCTCACTTTCCCCTATCTTACTTAACACATCTAAGTAACCTTTACACCAATTGATCACTAAGATAAAGTAACCTTTGTTATATACAGCTTTGTATAAGCCATTGTTATAGAGAATTCTATAACCCCGGGTCTGTATTGCTTCCCAAATGACTATTGTATTTACAATGTATTGTATAATTTATTTTTAAGAGTTGCATAAAAAAAGGCATTTTTATCTACAGCTTTATTATAATTGGTTGAATAATGCATGCGAGCCTTGCTTAGGGTACGTGGATATGTTGAGTATAGGCCTGTGTGCGAGGCTTTGTACTTCCGGGGGTTGGGCTCCGGCTCTTTGGTCCCGTCTGGATGGTTTAGGTGCGGTCCGTCTAATTACCGCAAGCTACACTAAGCCTCCTGGCAGTATGTTAGTAATGAATAAATATGATATATTTACTCGTTATAATGTTGTGCTGAATGTATAACACGAAAAAATGTAATTTTAATCTAAAAAAGTATCTTTTTATAAAGAAATTAGACGAAAATAGAGCTGGTGACGCCAAATAAAGTCGGCAATCCAAGCTTCGGTTAGGTTAGGTTAGGTCAGGTTAGGTCAGGTCAGGTCAGGTCAACCTAACATATATTTATTTATTACTAACGTATTGTCAGGAAGCTTTGTGAAGCTTGTGGTAGCTTGTAGTAATTAGACGGACCCGTTTAGGTGTCCGGGGGTAAAACGACAATTGCTGTTCATAATTGTACAGTGCGGGCTAGGGCCCAAGTTATTGTCTTTAATCTTGTATACAAGTACTATGGCCCCCAATGAGCTGTGTCAAGGTATCGGTGCTTCTAAATCCCGTACCTCACAATAAAATCAAATCAAATGTTTATTCAGGTAAAGTACATACATACAAGGTGAGATACAAAACATTGATGGATTTATAGATAGAGCTAGTACAGACAATGCCTAAAGCCACTATTACGCAAAGCGTTTCGGGCAAATAATTAGGTTAGGGATCAGTGGTGCCATACTATACTGAGAAAGACACCATGCTGTGCCTTTCCCAGTATGGTTTGCCTGCATAACCAAAGTGCAACATTATTGCTGCCAAGCGCCTGACCTTTCAACTTCTTTCAGAGCTTATGTACTGGAGAAACAAGTTTCGAGTTCACAAAGGCATCTGGTTCAGTAGTTTAGGGTAAATCCACAGGTCTCCTGAAAAGTTAACAACTTAATTGCTCACTAAAAATGGTTATAATAGGTTTATTGAAATATATTATGGCATGATTCAGAAGAGGTATTCAATAAAATGACACTGGAATGGATGCTGTACAGTACTTGCCATGCCCACAGAGATATTGACCAAGAAAGGTGCCATCAGAAAAAGTTTCTTTCCAGACACACTATTGGCGGTTTCCAGATGGCAAGATGTATCGCTTATTTGTACAAAAAATTTGCCAGCATAACCTTGTCCCAGAAGGGCTGATTGTAACTTTGCAGGTCATATCACAACCATATTTCACATACAGCACAGCAGTTGGGTTCTTTGATGCAGTGGTCGGTGGAGTAGTCACAGCCGAAAGGTCCTGGATTCAATTCCTGCCAAAGAACAAGCGTTTGGGCAATATTTCCTTTCACCTGATACTCCAGTTCGCCTTGTGGTACATACCCAGGAGTTAGGCCGTTGTTGTGGCTTGCATTCTTAGAAAGTTCAATAGTAGGCCAAAGGGGATCATGAGGAGCATAACAGGCTTCCTGTCCTTGATTATGGGGGATCATATGTTTAATCGAACTCTCCGAACATGGGAGCCGGCCGAGCGGACAGCACACTGGACTTGTGATCCTATGGTCCCGGGTTCGATCCTTGGCGTTGGCGAGAAACAATGGGCAGAGTTTCTTTCACCGTATGCCCCTGTTACCTAGCAGTAAAATAGGTACCTGGGTGTTAGTCAGCTGTCACGGGCTGCTTCCTGGGGGGTGGAGGCCTGGTCGAGGACCGGGCCGCGGGGACACTAAAGCCCCGAAATCATCTCAAGATAACCTCAAGATAACCTCCTGTGGTGGCCCTTCACAGCAAAATATAATAAGATATTGCCCTTGCCCAGTCTTTCTGCATGTCTTCGTTTTCTGATTTTTGCCCAGTTTTGAGATTGTAGTGTACTTTGCTCTCCTAAGCAGTGTGCTTCACTTGAATGACTTCCATAATACTTGTTTTACTATAGGAATTTAAGGCAGGTATTTGTAAGCTCTGATATTATAATTTTTTCAGATCTTGTGGACTGTCAAATTATGTTTCATGGGGTATTAGGTGATCCTTCCAAAACAGAGGATGAACGAAACGAAAACATAAGAAAAGGTACCAAGGTTGTACACGATGACAAGAATCCATGCATTAAGGTACATCGTATTTCATGCTCTTCATTGTCAGTTAGAAAACAACATATATATTAGTCCATTCTCCTGTTTAGGTTATATTTATAGTAACGATGAGGAGCATCATACATATACAGTATACATACCTAAAAGGTAATTAGTCCTGGGGACCATTCAGGCTTGTTCGCATATACAGTATACATACCTAAAAGGTAATTGGTCCTGGGGACCATTCAGGCTTGTTCCAATATACAATATACAGTATACATACCTAAAAGGTACAGTAATAAGATAGTAGAAATCGGTACTATTGAATTTGGACAAACCGGAAAGGTTTTGTATTGCAAAGGTAACCTAACCTAACCTTCCTCGGCCTAATACAGGATCTGAGGCCTAATGTAGTACATGTGTGTTATACTAGGCCTTGGAATATTTAAGTTTGTTTTTGGACTATAAAGTGAATAGTACAGTACTAAATTCACTATCTAATTGCCTTTTGCATTCATATATGTACAATGGTCCACAATTACAAACAGTACTCAATAAACAGGAGTATGGGTTTTATATATATACAGTACAAAGATCCTTTTAATTCTGTTTTTTTTAATACATGGGTAATCATTGTTATTGATCTCCCTTTCAATGCACAGTACAGTATCTTTTTCAGTCATTTCTATTTTTACTTCGTGTGGTCGTCTGTAACAGTTACATTAACATTTTTTGGTCTTATCAATTGGCCTTTTCTCGGCCTGAGGGATTTGTTTTGTTAAAACTTTGTGCTGCACAAAATATCACTGTATGAAGCTAATATTACTTGCAAGAAATAAGAGTGCATTTCTGTGACCTTGCAGCCACCTTTTTCTCCCTCTTGCATCTTGATTAAATATAGTAATTGTCTGAACATTATTTCCAAGTAATCTTGCCCATTCCTAACCATAAATGTCCTGTATTTGTAGATAACATTAAGCAATGCCTTTAGTATCTTAGGGTGAAGCAAATACTGTATTGCAGAAAGTTTGAGAATGGAGCATGATGCAAGAACGTGCAGTCATCCATAAAGTGTTTAAAACGCAGGTATCCACCCTCTCATGCCATGAGATAGACACTCATGTTGGGCAATGTTTTGTGGTGAAGCACAGGGTTGCAACAATGAGAACTATGCAATATCTATTTGATGGAAATTTTGTTTAAGATGTTTGGAAGTGACTTGCTGTCCATCACATTTTATTGCAACTTAGGTACAGTATAGTGTTTGATGAGTTCATGCATATAGCATGTCTGGCAAAATGATTCCATCCTGGGGGTGTCACTCGAGGTTTGGGTTTTTCCCCGAGTTTATATGCTAGTTTCCCCACCGTTAGGGGTACCGATTATGTTGAAGATATATAGTAGTTTCCAGTTTGAATAATAAGTTATTCAAAGCATAGGCCAGGAATACCATTCAAATCTTATTAGGGGGAAAAAGTGGACTGGCTTCCCTTTCTTTTGGATGAGAATCTAGCCTTTTCTCATTATATTCTGAGCACACTGAAGTGCTTTGTTGTTGCACTGGTTTAGTGCTTTCTCCTGATAATTATTTTACCATACCTCGCCTTATTGTGTGGTGTTAATTTGGTTCAGCTCTTCGGTGTGCCCAGTTTCCAGTACCTTGGTAGTTTGCTCAAGGCATTCTCAAGGCATTCCTCAAGGCGAGGAATGCCGAGAACTGTCTGTTGACAGTTCTCAGGGGCCAGTTTCAAGCATGTCCTGTCAGAATTATTTATTTATTTATATATATACTAGAAGGTACATTGGGTTTGTGAGGGTACATAGCATGGTGTTTACATTCTTGTAAAGCAAGATTTGTTGCTTGGATTGCTTGCCATCTTTCAGATTTTGGAAAGGGAGCCAGATTTTGATTCTGGCTTCCAGTAGACACTCGTGAATCTTAAAGCCCGGCATGGTACCCAAGAATTTTAACATATTACAAGGATAGCTTCGGGAGACATCAATGGGCTAACTTGAAATAGACATTTTATTACATTCAACCAATGATTGAAATAGGTTTTGGGAACTAGGTACAGTATATGGTAAGGCTATATCCAGGAATTATGCTTGAGGATCACAAGGGAATCTATCCTTAATTATTACAAATAAAGAAATAATTTAAATTGGTAAAAACTTGACAAAAGATAGCTAATAAATATCTCCATTAGTACAGAAACTGAAAATTAAAAAGACAAGTAAATTGAATTTGGCTCTGGCAAGCTGTTCCCTTTTGAATTCTGTGACCCTGGCCAACCTATGTTCACGCTGCACCCTAGACCATTCACCCTGCCAATTTGGGTGAATGGAACATACCCCAAACACATGGCCTCCAACTTTGAACAGACACATTCTCTTACAGTATACCTGTATACTGTATTTTGAAATAATGGAAGATGTTCACAGTCCCCGTGGCGTAGTGGTAAGACGCTCGCCTGGCGTTTCACAAGTGCTTTGTCCTGGGTTCGTATCCTGACCGGGGAGAATTTACTGGGCGCAAATCCTTAACTGTAGCCTCTGTTTAACCTAACAGTAAAGTGGGTTCCTGGGTATTAAACGATTTGGCGGGGTCGTATTCCGGGGAACGTAGGATTAAGGACTTGCCTGAAACGATACACGTGCTAGTGGCTATGCTATACAAGACTGTAAGAACTCTTATACTGTATATATAAGTAAAAATAAATAAATGTTACTTGGTCAGTTATTGGGTGTGGCCATTAACTGGATGGGTAATGTGGATGGCCTCACCTTGGTTAGGCAGATCCTGATAAGCATAACAGACTTGGAATCCCTGAGAATCCCTGAGTGTGCCAGTTATAACAGTATGCCAGTTATAGCAGTATGCCAGTTATAGCAGTATGCCAGTTATAGCAGTATGCCAGTTATAGCAGTATGCCAGTTATAGCAGTATGCCAGTTATAGCAGTATGCCAGTTATAGCAGTATGCCAGTTATAGCTGCATGCCAGTGATAGCAGCATGCCAGTGATAGCAGCATGCCAGTGATAGCAGTATGCCAGTGATAGCAGTATGCCAGTGATAGCCGTATGTCAGTTATAGCCGTATGTCAGTTATAGCAGCATGCCAGTAATAGCAGCATGCCAGTAATAGCAATATATTTGTAATAGCACTGTCAGTAATATTTAGCATTATGCCTGTTATAGTAGTGTCAATGATATTTAACATATGCTAGTAATAAGTGTCGGTAATGGCATCATGCCAGTAATAGTAGTATGCTGGTAATAGGCATATACTTACCATTAATGGCAGGATGCCAGGATTTGTCCATAAAGTTTAGGATGGATGAGCAAGCTGATCAACTAATCCTATTTTTTTGAATGAATACTGAATAATATATTTTTTGTTCAATATGTGTATTATGTTTAATAGATTACAGTGGAAACAATGCTTGTACTAGTACTTTCTATTTGCAGGAGCACAAGTTATCCTTCAAGTGTTTGGACGACAACAGCTACAATCGTGAACTTTGTGGGAGTTATTTTGACAACTACAATAGGTGTAGAGAATTTTGGGTATGTATAGTTATAGATTAAATTGTATTTCTAGAACTCCCAGAACCCCATCAACCAGGTATCAACCAGTATGCAGAACTATTACACTAAGCACTATTCCAGTGTTTTTATCAAGGCTGGCCCCAGGCCGGTGCTCGGGCAGTAGAAGAACTCTGAAACCCTCTCCAGGTAAGCATAGGTTAAGAAATGATCATTATTATTTTTGATCTGATAAATTGTAGTTCTTCTGAAATCCATGAAATAGTATTTAACAGCAGCCGTAGGGAGCCGGTCGGCCGAGCGGACAACACACTGGACTTGTGATCCTGTGGTCTTGGGTTCGATCCCAGGTGCTGGCGAGAAACAATGGCCAGAGTTTCTTTCACCCTATGCCCCTGTTACCTAGCAGTAAAATAGGTACCTGGGTGTTAGTCAGCTGTCATGGGCTGCTTCCTGGGGGTGGAGGCCTGGTCGAGGACCGGGCCGCAGGGACACTAAAGCCCCGAAATCATCTCAAGATAACCTCAAGATTTCCCTGTTCTTCACTCAATATATATTTTGTTTTCCTTGATTCAGTTTTTATGAAATTGTATTACAGTATTACATAAAGATTTTTACACATGTTACTTAGCATTAATTATTGAAAGCGTGTCATTTTACTAATTACATTGTATTATTTTGCAGAACCAAGTTAGGGTAGACCGCCGAAAGGCTGGCATAGTGCCGCACTTGCCACCGGCAGAAGAACGGGACCATATCAAGAAGGAATATATGGAGAAGATGAGAGCAAAGATACAAACACATTGACAGATATTTGCCCATAAATTGGTAGGAATGTTTATGTATTTTCATTATTTATTAATATTTATTTCAAGTTGATGGCAAACTTGTTTTTAAAATTTGGATTTCTGGTGGACATTTGGGACAAACAATAAAGCATACCAGTGTATAGTGTATAATGTTGTGTTGCAGCCTTCAATACAATGTACTACTGCTGAAGAATGTGTGTGCACCAGTGTTTTGAATATCATATAATGACAAAATGTTAAGTGAAAATGTCGCTGTCTTCGATAATTTGGTTGGTGTGTTAAAGGGAAACTGTGCTGCTAGAAACTTGGTATTCTCGCATAATTTGATGGTTATCTGAAGGTTCTTACTGAAGCTTTGAAAGTATCTTATCTACTCAGTCTTTGAGCTGTTTTGTATTGCTATTTTAACTGTTCTCATGTTCAAGAACTAGAGCTTGATGGCAGCACATATTATTTAGAATGGGAGCATTAAGGCCTAAGGTAATGCTCTGTAAAAATATATATACTGTAGCTCTGTGAATTGTATTTTCATTCTTGAAATTAATTAAAACTTTATTACATTACAATGAAATAATTTTTAAATTATGTAATTTTTATAAGGTTTTCTTATTATCATGTTACATGTTTGCATTAATTTTCTTGTATATTTGACGTAATGTGTTGGTTAATATATTGGAATTCATGCAAGATGTA
Source organism: Procambarus clarkii (assembly GCF_040958095.1). Classification (NCBI taxonomy): domain Eukaryota; kingdom Metazoa; phylum Arthropoda; class Malacostraca; order Decapoda; family Cambaridae; genus Procambarus; species Procambarus clarkii. The sequence goes on along the minus strand of NC_091161.1, from coordinate 12,582,795 downwards.
TATAATGCATTTTTATCTAAATTTATTTTTTATCGAGCTATTTTATTATTAAACATTTACATTGTCCTGGAACCTGTGATGTATATTTGTAAATAATGAGACATAGAGACATAACATTAGTTTTTCTGCTTGTTACCTCAACCACGTAAATGGAATGAACTAGGAGAGTGATGTGGTGGAGGCTGACTACATACACAGTTTCAAATGTACATGTGATAGAGCTCGAGAATCTAAACACCAGCAGATTGACTGTTGAGAGGCGGGATCAAAGACCCAAAGCTCAACCCCCGCAAGCACAACTAAGTGAGTATATGTATCTCTTGAGTAATTCACCCAACAAAATTTTTCTGTGGATTACATTCCTGGAATGTTAATGCAGACAAGATTTGTGAATATCAGACTGAAGGTAATATCATATAGAGAACATAGGGAATGCTCCAGACTTCCAAAATCCACCTTTTCTCCCCTAAAACTATCTTACCAATCAAGTGCCATACTACTCGAGTGTCATCAGTTGCAGAGTTTTTGCAAGCCTACCAGGGACTATGAGCCACAACCTGGCCCCCCTCAGAGAGAGAAATGGAGCAATGGCCCATGAACACTTTACATTTAAACTGTTATCTTGCTATTGACCAGGGAAGGCGCCCAGAAAGGTAGGCGATTCAAAAGACTATTGCCTGGTTGAAAAGTGCAACCTATGTCCTCACAAGTGCAAAAGAACTCCCCTAGTAAGAATACAAACAAGCAAAACTTTTTCCAACTAACATCCCCCCCTGCTCGTTAACTGCAACACCCCCTACAGGGGAAGGGGTGCCGGCCTGACTTACTCAGGCCAGCACCATCCAGTTCTTTGAATGATGAAAACCACAGATCGAAGCGAAGGAGGCTGTCAGGGTACCTCTGGGGCTCACTCAGACTGGCGTTTCATTACATTCAATGCTGATTTTCTGGGGGAAGCCATGTCAGCTTCCTGAAGTAACTACCCACAGGGAAGAACCTGGGAGGTGGCAGCCCCGCAGAGCACAACCTTACAAAGACGGCTGTCTGCTACAGAAACCCCAAAGCAACACAAAGAAGCAGAGGGCCTGGGACAATCACGAGAGACCTGGCAGCCAGGACCGTGTACGGCCCCCAAAACCCCCAAGCCTGAAAACAGTCCAAAGACATCTGAAAGAGCAGCACACATCCGAACACATCCGGTACAAAAGTAGACCACAGAGGCCAAGGCCAACAAAACAGCCACCAAAAACAAGCACGACCCGAAGAGACCACCACAAACCAAGGCAAAGACAGAAAAGATCCCAGTCCAAAGACTAAGAAGGCTCAGGCAGCGCATGAGCATGTCGGGGGTGAAAAATGCACGAACAAGCTAACGAAATGGAGGGAAGTGACATTTACCCTTAACACAAGCTGCTGCTGCTCCGCCAATGGCACATGATACGAAGCGGCAGTATTTGGCATGAGATGCCGATCCAGGAAAAGCCAAGAGGACAAAAAACCCGGTTCGACACTGATGAAACCTGACGAAGAGAAAGAAAATTGCGGAAAAACTGCCAAGAGACGTCGTACTGTTGCCGAGACGAAAACCACAGGTGGGACACCATGAACAAAGCCGCCTGATCATCAAGCAAGGTGTCCTTATACAGTACTAAAAGAATTATACACATTGTATAATTATAATATACTGTATTGCATCATAAATAGTTCTGATATTAATGCCATATTAATCACCAAGCTTGTTACTGTAAGGCCACTCTGACGTTTCATCACCAATTCCTTCTTTTCATGAATTGGTAATAATTCTGGGAGGGACCCCTCACTATCTACCCACATTTATCTCTGGCACCACCAGGCCATAACTCGATACACCTTGGAGATCCCTCCACTGCTTACCAGGAGTCTGGACCAGAATTTGGCTTACTTTGTGAGGGGTAGGGAAGCAGGGGATCAGAAATAAACCACACATCTTTGGAAAGTGCACTAGCAAGCATTCGGGCACCCCCCCCCCCTAAAAATGACTTTTTGAAAGAAAAAAGGCACTCAAAATGGAATAAGCCAATAATAATTTTTGCTGATATGCCCAACTGCCACCAGATGTCAGCCCAGGTCACTCAAGATTCCAGCCACCTCTCATTGACTTCATGCTTTCATCTAAGTGGTGTTTGCTTTTCCTTGAACATATGTTCTGCTGGGGGCCATTGCTCAATTTTTTGTTAATGCTTCAGGATTGTTACACCAACCACATTGTGTGCGCTCCATGTAGTGGCACATTTCCCCTCCCCCCCTCTTGTCAACACAGCCATGGACTCGTCCCAACCCTGGATGAACCAACTCGCCACAGGTCTGTAGTAGAGTTAAGTAGAATGAGAAGTTCGGATGATGACCCCGTCCGGACGTTGCACCTCTCGTCCTTTTGGCTCACCCGAACGGGAACAGGTCACCTGCATCTTTAGTTGCAGGAGGTACAGGAACTTCTGCAGCCAATGTCCACAAAATAATACAACTGACAAAATTGAAGCTTCTAAGCTGCCGATACCTGTGGAGGAGGCTAAGTACCCCTGATCAATTCTTATCGCTTATATCGAGACTCTTGTTCTGGCTTTCGTTGACAGTTTCACCACGGAATAACACTTGCTCTGGTACCTTCTGACTTTGTTGTCTGGAGCTTGACACACATGCACCAAAGCCCTTTCACTGCTTTCCAAGAATTTTTTTTTAAATTATAGCCTTGCCCACACAATTTGGTTTCCCATATTTAGGAAGTGGAGAACAGAAACACAGACCTTATAAAAGAGCATTTAGTAACAAAAATAAGCATTCTAGAGAAGCATTTATATATCTTCAATATGGCAACTAAATTCTCAAATACCCACCTGGCCACTGATTGTTGGGGGTTTGAAAATTAGATCACACCGGATATTACTTTTACTGGCAGCGCTCATCTTGGCGCATCACAAACTTCTAGTAGTCAAGCAAACTTTAGCCTCTAGTAAATATGATTAATCGTTACTTTAAATGTAATTATCTCAGACTAGCAATGTTAACTTTATCCACAAAATTACAGTAATCATCACCTCAACATGTCATAAGGCTTCAGCCATCAAATTAAATTACACCAAAATGGATGCACTCTTCACAGCATTATCATAAATCATATAGAAAATACATAATTATACACCATAAATGCATCGGTAATAATATTAAAGAAACATCTTGTCTCCCAAGACAAACTAATTCAAGGGACAAGGGGAGAGTTACATGATCTACCTGATTTATGCGACAGATTCCTGTTTCTGTTGACCCTCCACAGAAGCTCTCTCGTCATCACTTTCAGTGATTCTCTTTTCTTAATTAGCATGTTCCTGATACTTTTATTAGCAATCGCCTCCTTTTTCCTCTACCCTTGTACCCATGCACTCATCCTTAATTGCAGCTTCTCCTTTAGGTGACCAGGTATTGGAGGGAGAAGGAACACTGCAACCAGCTTTCGGCCCCCTTTAGCATGAGGCTACCGACAAACTGCCCTCCTTCTGCAAGAAAATCCAGACATATTAACTGACAACTGTAAATAATGCATATGACCTCACACTTAGGGTGTCACACAACTCTGTATACTTGGAGTTAAACAGGTGACCCTGCCCTTCAGGTAACTACACGTCAAAATGTCACTAATTAGTTCCCAGGTAAACAGGAGCCTACATTGGCTCATAGGCTTCTTCACTGCCATGTTGCATTGTCTCACAATCACTGCTGCACTGCACTAAGCTATGAAGCAATAGGCAATCACACATGCTCTCCTTCCTTACTGTAGCACTTGCACTGGCCACAAAGTTGCTTATATAGCAGGACTGCACTTGTAATTCACTGCACTTCATACCTCAGGTACTACTGACTCTTGTAGACCAAATTTTGTGCAATATATGATGACGGTACAACAAAATTTATACCAAGACAGATACGGAACTGGAAAGCAGGATTGGTTCAACAGATATTACATGAGAGGGCCAGAGAATAAGAGATATAAAATGGAAACAATATAGGAAGAGGCTGAACCCTCAAACATACCAGCAATGTAAACAAGCAAACAATTACACGATAGTGAGAAGATAGGTAGAAAGAAATTTTGAGAGATAGTGGACAAATGTAAAACAGAACCAGGCCTGTTCAATAAATTCATTAAAAGTAAATTGCAGGTAACGAATAATATCTAGAGGTTGAAATTGAGGAACACGTTCACTCAGAATGAAATTGAAGCGCGTGTAATGCTAAACGAATAGTTTGAAAGAGTGGTGCAAAATGAGGTTTACAAAGACCCAAACAAAATGCAGATTTCAGAGAACAGAGTACACAGAGGTGTTTCAAAATTAAGTAGAAAAATCACTGAAGCAGCTAGGAAAATCAAAGCAGTTGGCAAGATGGAGTATCCACCTTGGGTTCTGTGGGAAAAATCACTGAAGAAGCTAGGAAAATCAAAGCAGTTGGCAAGATGGAGTATCCACCTTGGGTTCTGTGGGAATGAACATTTGAGCTGAACATTCCACTTCAGTTGATTTTTCAGACATCATTGGCATTCTTGGTGATATTTAGCGCCGTCTGATTATTCCGCACATTTGATGGTGCTACATAGCCTTCCCGGTTTGGTGCCTTCTTTTGATAATTACTTACTTCAGACATCATTATGTACAGAAATCCCTGTAGAAATACAGTACCATATGGAAAAATGCAAATACTGTATATATCGGGTCTACAAAAATGGTAGCAGAAAAGATCCTTTAACTTATAGACCTGTATTACTGACAAGCATGGTAGTCAAAACACTAGACAAAATAATTAAAACCAGATGAGTAGAATACTGTACCTGAAAAAAATGACAGTATGGTTATTGAATAGGAATATCTTGTGTAACAAATGAACTTCGTTTCTATGATAGTCAAAGAGATTTTACACAAAATAAATGGTTAGGTTAAGTGTTTATCTAGATCTAAAAAAAGTCCTTTGTCAGAGTCCCACATAAAAAGTTGTTCTGGAAACTGGAAAATGCTGGAGAGATGTCAGGAAAACTTTCTGACAAGGATGAAAAATGTTCTGATAGAAAAATGACGACAGTAATCGGAGATAATGTACGAGACTGGAGAAATGCAATTACTGGAGTACCAGAGTATTTGTCAAGCACCGGTAATGTCCACTGTCTGTGTAAATGATCTATGAGCAGGAATGCAAAATTATAAGATGTTTGCTGATAAGTTACTAGGGATGATAAAAGAGTTAAACAATTGTTATGCATTTCAAGATGATTTGGACAAAATAAGTGAACTGGAGCAACACTTGGCAGATGGAATTAAATGTGAATAAATGCCACATTATGGAATGTGGAATTTGAGAAAATAGGCCACAGACAACCTCCAAATTATATGAAAAGGCAATAAAGACATTGACATATATCTAGATATAGTTGTGGATAGTAAACTGTCGCCAGAGAACCACACAAAGAAAATTGTATGAGCCTCTGCTATGCTTTCCAACTTCAGCATTGCTTTTAAATACATGCATGGTGAAATATTACTGAAATTATTATTTATATTAATATTAAATATTAAAAAAATTTCACATCTTTGAGACCAAAATTATAAAGATTCGCTACTAGATGGCTTCCAAAATGTAAAAAAACAAGGTTTATGAGAGGCTACTGGCATTAAATATGCCAAAGCTAGAATATAGCAGAAAAAGAAATAGTATGATAATTCTGTTGAAAATATTAACAAGAATCTCTAGAATTGACAGATGAAGTCTCGAAACTTTCAAGTTCGAGAACAGACAATCATAGATTTAAGCTAAGGAAAGAAAAGCACCAAAAAAAATGTTAGAAAGTTCTCTTTTAGTAAATATTGATAGATAGTTGGAACAAGACAAGTGAGATGGTGGTAGATGCCAAAATCATCAGTAGTTTTAAAGTGGGTGCAAATCCATAACTGTAGCCTCTGTTTAACGCAACAGTAAAATGAGTACTTGGTTGTAACAACGATTCTTCGCGGCGGGGATCGTATTCCAGGGACCTGCCCGAAACACTATGCGTACTAGTGGCTTTACAAGAATGTAACAACTCTTCTATAGTTGTTACATTCTTCTTTAAATTCACTTGAACGTGTCCAGCGTAGGATGACTAAGTTAATTCCCCAAATTAGAAATCTTTCATATGAAGAAAGATTAACAAAGCTTAAGTTGCATTCACTGGAAAGGCGAAGAGTTAGGGGTGACATGATAGAGGTTTACAAGTGGATGAATGGACATAACCGGGGGGATATTAATAGGGTATTAAAAGTATCAACACAGGACAGAACACGAAACAATGGATATAAATTGGATAAGTTTAGATTTAGGAAAGACTTGGGTAAATACTGGTTCAGTAACAGGGTTGTTGATTTGTGGAACCAATTGCCGCGTAACATTGTGGAGGTGGGGTCCCTCGATTGTTTCAAGCACGGGTTGGACAAGTATATGAGTGGGATTGGGTGGTTATAGAATGGGAGCTGCCTCGTATGGGCCAATAGGCCTTCTGCAGTTACCTTTGTTCTTATGTTCTTATGTTCTTATATATCTCAAAAAGTGTCATATGACGGTACTGGGAGGATGAGACATCACGAATGTAGCTCTCATCCTGTAAGTTCACTTAGGTAATTACACATGCATACATACATATACAGGAAATAAAATACATTATGCATTATACAGAAAGCTAATATTTATTTTCAGAAGTGACGCCGACACACAATTTAAAGAAATGGACTACTCACTATTAAAACTGTGTCAAAGCAAAGAGTGCATGAAGAAAATGAATGTATGGCACATTGTGGCGGTGTCAACGGTAGTAGCCTTGCTGGCCGTAGTTGTGGTGAAGGTCTATCCCAGCTATCCAAGTGGAAAAGTGGGTGTGCTCTTCTATTACTCAACTAGGTAAGCTGCCATTCAAGCATAAATTTATATATATACGAATATGCTTTACTATTTTTGTTCTTAATATGGTTGAAAGTGAGAAATTAGAAATGAAGTGTAATTTTACAGTAATACATTTTATGGTCACAATATCATAACATTCAAAAGGTTTTGTATTTATTTCTGAATAAGAAAATTTGGTTAATAAGAACCTAAGAATACGGTAGTACAGTAGACCAATTGGCCCATATGAGGCAAGTTAACCTATTTTCACTTCTGTTGTTGTTGTTAATTTAGGGGCAACAATGATTGAGGGATCAGATGCCTCACATGGGCCAATTCTGGCCCATGTGAGGCCAGAATTGGCATACCTGTGAAGGGTTAATTGTGAAGCTTAATGGAGAAATGAATGTCGTCTATTGGCAGAAATGAATGTGCCTCGCGGCAAATAAACATGAACCTACACCAACGTATCAACCTAGGAAAACATGGTGAAATGAGGCGTACACTGCCACCAGATCAAGATCCAAAAACGTACCCACTTCGTGCCTCGAGAAGCACTTCCGTGCCTCTTAGAGAAGCCAAGGTACTTGCATTATCTGGTGCAAAGCACTTCAAAAGGAGAAAAATTCCAAAGGGCAGAACTCCCAAATCTTTGTAGAAGATAACTTGGACCAAAGGCAGGAGCAATGCCAGTGGTAACTAGAAAAAATAAAGCCAATCTCATGTAGTCATGGTGTATTGTGAATTGGGGTTTACACAACAGGAAGACCAAAATGCATGCAAGTGAAGCCTGAAATAGGAACAAATACAAACATAGGCCCTGCAAAGATTTGGGAGTCCAAACGGAATGCCAACAGTAAGCTGAGAATTGTGTGTGAAGAATGGCGTGAACCCTCGAACACTAAGCATATGAATAAGTTATATACTGTATATACATTCTGAAATTCACTCAGAATTGTAAAATGATTTTTTAGGAATTTTCTGAGTAAGCAGAGTGGTGAGGGAGAAAGTGAGAGTGGTGAGGGAGAAAGTGAGAGTGAGGGAGGGAGAAAGTGAGAGTGAGGGAGGGAGAAAGTGAGAGTGAGGGAGGGAGAAAGTGAGAGTGAGGGAGTGAGGAAGTGAGAGTGAGGGAGTGAGGAAGTGAGAGTGAGGGAGTGAGGAAGTGAGAGTGAGGGAGGGAGAAAGTGAGAGTGAGGGAGGGAGAAAGTGAGAGTGAGGGAGGAAGGAAGTGAATGAGGGAGAAAGTCAGAGATAAGGAGAGAGTGTGCTGGTACAGCCAGATGGCTCATTGTCTCCCTTGCCTCATGCCGCCATTATCGTTGCACCTCCAACACCAATGTCTGCCCAATTGAAATATAATTCCACTTTTTCTTACCATCTTTAGCACCATAACTGTATCTGTAAGATATCTTGTTACTAAAAAAGGCAAATTACAGTGCATATACAGTAATGTGAAAATGAACAATAACATTGTACACTGTGATACCATGGGGCAGTATCCACTGTCTAATCAGCTCATTAACTAATTATAATCTGCCTTGCTAGTCGGTTTTATTTGTGATTACTTTATCGCTTATCATTCAATATGTGGTCTGTCCAGTAATACATATTAATAATAGTTTGGCTAATAACTGAAATGTTATTTTAATAGCACTGAACAGATATTTGAAATGTAAAAATTGTACATTGTACTCATAGTCCATCCAGGTATCTGTTTTTTTAAATCCATTTTGAGGGTCAGACAAGAAGTTGTTTATAAATGTATACAACATAGTAAATTTACAAAAATAAATAACTCATATTAGTTTGGTATTTAAATTATTTATTTATATTTGCTGTATTAATAATGGTCAGTGCCACACCTCTCTCTTTACCAGTGTGCATGAAGATAGGAAGGAGTTTCGAGCAACGGAAGAAGGCGTTGCATTATTGCCCGTCGGTCCTCACACACCCATCTTCATTGTAATCCACGGCTACACTGAGTCTTCCATCAGGCCTTGGGTAGTCTCTCTTACTAATGGTAACAACTAGAAACAACTTATTATTTTTCCTTTTATTTTGAATTAATTACCCAAACTAATTTTTCATTACTATCTTGTGTCTGTCACTATGTTCTTAAGAATAAGGTAGCAGTAAAGGCCTAGTTGATTGCTAGTTGCAGTTCCTTGTTGCTAGATCTGGTTTGACCAGTCCAGCAACCAGGAGGCCAGGTCGGGGACCGAGCCGTGGGGACGTTGTGCCCCCGAAATCATTGCAAGGTAGTAGAAACTACAGGCTCATGTAATGCTAGAGACTGATCATCTTTCTGAGGGGAATGCAAGAAAATGGGTTCAGACTAGGGCATGTGGAGAGAGAAGTCAGAAACTGGGACAGAAGTGGTAATGGGGAGCCAGTAAACTGTTGTAATGTCTTCAGTCAGATATGGCTCAGCAGATATACCAAATAGGACAAAGTTCAGTCAAATGTGGAGTTTTTCTAGATTTCATCACTGAAAGTGACATGACTCCAATGGGATCTTCACTGATATTGCTATAGGGAGCATTTGAGTGGAACAGCTTAGAAATGTTAATTGTAAAAATGTGACTGTTATACAGAAGCTTTTTTTATAATACACACACAGCTGGCGGTATTTTTTGCCATTGATATATAGCCTAATGCTGCAATTCTCGGCCTTTTTCCTTTAGATTATACTGCAATATAAACAGAATCTTAATTCTTTTTATTCTGTAAGTGTCACATTGTTTTGTAAATCCATTACAGTAATATTTTTTTCTCCTCCAGCTCTATTGGCTCATGACACGAAGAGTGTTGTCATTCTAGTGGACTACTGGGACCTGCTGACCATATCTCGCCCGTACATGATGATTAACGTCAGAAACATCGCAAATATTACAGCAAGCATGATTGATTTGCTTGTTGTGGAAAAAGGTGTAAAGTATGTGCTTTTCATTATATTAATTCATATTATTTAAAGTATTTTGATGAATATAGTAGTATAATATTATTACTGTATAGCAATTACTGTATTTTATTTTTAGAATTTTCAAGATGCTGGGCTCTTTTGTCAGTAGTAATAGTAGTAGTAGGCATCCATCAGTCTCAGGAGACTATGGAGTTGTACTCTGGTTGTCGGTCTGGAGTGGCCTCACGCACAAAGCCTGGGTAGGTTGATATGGAAAAGCTGTTATCCATGCAGCAGGTCCCCCCCTCTCTCCACGGCACCGAAAGTCTCCAATGGAAAGGCAAACGCCAGTTATGTACTGTAATTCATAACGGGATAAGTACATAATCTCTCAAAAATGCTAGGCATTAGCCTGAATAAGATATAGGTATGATGTTTCTTCTGAATTGGCAGTTTGGATGATATTCATTTTATTGTAGCTGTTCATGGACCATTGTCTGATCCCCAACACCAGTGTATCTAACTGGTTGGCTTCTTGAGATGATTTCTTGAGGTTATCTTGAGATGATTTCGGGGTTTTAGTGTCCCCGCGGCCCGGTCCTCGACCAGGCCTCCACCCCCAGGAAGCAGCCCGTGACAGCTGACTAACACCCAGGTACCTATTTACTGCTAGGTAACAGGGGCATTCAGGGTGAAAGGAACTTTGCCCATTTGTTTCTGCCTCGTGCGGGAATCGAACCCGCGCCACAGAATTACGAGCCCTGCACGCTATCCACCAGGCTACGAGGCCCCTGCAAATGATTGGTGGCTCTGTCTGAGCTGCTGCTATATGAATTAACTCTGGATTTGCAACCTGTCCGCTCAAGTGGTCCCATTGGACAGAAAAATGGTGTACTAAAACACCCACACTGAACCTAACCTAATCTAACCAATGACCCATGCATAGAAAATGTGAACTTTAGTGAGCATCTATGATTTACAGTACATTATACTTTGTCCATTAGGGATTTTGACGTCAAAATGCAATGTATTATTTGAGACGATAGGTTGGGATTTGTCCTCCCCCCTGATTCTTCAACTGGGCTATGTGTTTTTCCATCTTTCCCTTCCTTAGATTCCATTGGATTTATCTTGAGAACATTAGAATAGAGTAAACTGTAGAAGTCCATGTAAATTATTTTAATTTTACTCGAATTGGGGGTGGGCCCAATATAAATTCCGAGAGTAAACAATACTGGTCACCACCTGGCCGCTGGGGTTTGTCTTATTGAGTCTCTTGTTTGGGAATGCTTTTCCCCCTTTTTTTATGTATATAGCCATTCACTTCATGGAGGTTGATGGCTTTCCTCCTTCTTTCCATGGGAGCTGGCTTGGAGAGCAACCAAAGGAGCTAGCTCAAAAATAAAGCACTGCGAGTATTGAAACAGGGCTTTCTGAGCTGTCCTCGGGTTCTCGTTTGTCCTTTTCTGAGCTGTCCTCGGGTTCTCGTTTGTCCTTTACTTCTTGAAGCATTTTGGAGATGTCTAACATAAAGGGAGCTTGCAGCCTCTTCCGATGCTGTTAACATGTTTATAAAGTAGTATGCTACATCAAGTGATGGTTGATGTTGTGAATAGTGGTACTTGAGCAACCAGGGGCCAGATTCACGAAAGCACTTATGCAAATACTTACGAACCTGTACATCTTTTCTCAATCTTTGGCGGCTGTGTTTACAATTATTAAACAGTTAATGAGCTCTGCAGCACCAGGAGGCTGTTTATAAAAATAACAACAGTTGATTAGGAAGTTTTCATGCTTGTAAAGTGTTTAATAAATGTAACCAAAACCGTCAAAGATTGAGGAAAGATGTACACGTCCGTAAGTGCTTTCGTGAATCTGGCCCCTGGACAGCTAAGAAAGTGACATTTCAGTGCTCTTAACTCACTACTTTTCTGCTTAATACAAAATTACCTCTCAACAAACAGTGGATTGGAGGTGCTATTTTACTAGGTGAAAATATTCTTTGGTGTGTTTCACTAATTCTGGGAAGAGATACTGTGTTAATATTTTTTTATAGCTGTAGAATCAAAACCCAAATGTTAATCTTGTGAAAACAGTACAGTATATTTTCCCTTGTAGATTGTATTGTTAAGTAATATTTAAATTAGTTAATTTTAATCAGTTTTTCTTTCATTTGATATCTCCAGGCTGACCAACATTCATGTGATGGGCTTCAGTTTGGGTGGAAGAATTGGTGGACTTGTTGGAGATAGAATACAAACAGGTACCATTGGGAGAATCACTGGTAAGCTTGATATATTATTATAATAGTAATGAGAGGCAGGAGATCATTCCTGTGTGTTTCTTGTGTTCACTTGTATCTGAACCTTGTTCATAGTTTTTGTCACAGTCAGGATCTATTATGACACCCAGGAGAGGTGGCCCACAATTTTTTCCAAGATGGTGTCTGTTTACTGGAGGCCTGAGGAAAGATATGCAAGTCCCGTGTACCCACGGGACTTATAAAGCTTACGATAGACCTAAAAGCGACCCTGATTGCTATGTGCAGTTGAAGGGTTAAGATTTCGTAGCTCGAGTGCAGTATCTTAGCGGCCTACTGAAGGGGCTTTCCTAGAAACAATCTCTTCATTGTACAAGACTGGATATTTACATTTGTTCAACCTGCATTTGCTCCCTAATTTATAAGCCATCGTGATGAAATTTTGTAAACTGTACTGTATCGTAATTGCTATATAATGAGAAATGACTATTAGTTGTCCAATATTAATTTTTTTCTAAAATCTGGCAACTAAAATGCTGGTGTTGAGCATTTACTATCAAATTGATTATATTACTATAATGGTTATGTATTTTTTCAGGTATAGATGCATCATATCCTTGGCTACCACCTAAGACCAAGGATGAGTTCTTAGATGCTGGCGATGCATCTCTCGTGGTCAACATTCGAACTTCCTTCATCGGATCATATTCTCCTCCGGGTCACATTGATTTTTATGCCAATGGAGGACTTTCCCAACCAGGATGTGATGATTGGTTTCTCCCTAACCAAGGTTTGTGTGTTTGTGTTCAGGGAGACTTTATTAATATATACAGTACAGTGTGTACTTAGAATTTTGTAGATATTGTTATATTATGATATTAGCCCTCCAGGTTTTGGCCTCTAGTCTATGGTAGGTGATGTTTTGACTTGCAAGAGTGTCTTGTGTGACATGTTACTTGAAGAGCTTCAAATTTTGATGGGTGTCTTGCAGGTACCATGTTTTATACCCCAAGTATGTCCATTGTGATCTCGGGTGTGCACTGCATTTGATGTCCATTTCCTCGTGTGCTATTATAATATCACCCTAGGTGCATGCCCTGTTTTAGTGGGATTGGGAGTGGGATTTAGTGAGATGTTTACCATCTCTGAAATGGTTTATCAGTATATAGGGATCACTTTTAGAATTTCTGTAGCCTTGCATGTCATGGGGAATTGGTACAGGGGCCATCGGAGCATCTTTATATGAGAAATGGATTGTTGAGTGTAATAGAACATTTCTTAGCTGGTCTCTCAGATGCTTCCATTCCAACCATATTGCCTTATCATTTCAAACTTTCTTGATTGGCTTGGGCCTAAAGTGGATGTTGTGTGCTCTACCGATATGTTTTGTGACTGTTGTAGTCACAGTGGTGGTCGGAGTAACCTTTGTTTACTAACTCCTGAAATAGTTAGCGGAGTGATGCAGTACTTAATTTTCCTTGTATTTTTTATTAGTACTTGGAGGGGTGTTGAGAGTGTTGCTCCCACCATTGTTTTTCTTCCAAACTTTGTGACAAAATCCTTTAAAATGTTTGTGTCACAGTGAGGGGACAAAATCGATGAGAGAGTGGTGGGTAATGTGAATTTTTGTGGCTCTATATATTGGGTCTAGCTTAGTGGTTTTTGACTGATGGGTCAGGGAATCTAAATTCTGATAACTGGTACAGTATAGCTGAATCATTGTGAATTAGCAAGTGGTGAATTTCCTAATTCATCACTTATATGTAGAGCCAAGAGTGTAAAAAGATTGGGAACCACTGCTTTAGCTCATGGAGCATCTGAGTGACTGGATCAGAAAGGGAGTGATGTTTGTATAAATCATTAGGAAAAACAGGAGAAAAACCTGCCTTATTGATGTCAGTGAACCGTTTTTCATGCATTTTTTATACTTTACCTAGACATTTAATATAAGTAAATTGAAAATTCAATATAATGTTAGCAATTAATGTGTTAAATGACTGTAGGAGGAAAACCTACCTTGAGGTGCTTCCTTGAGGTGCTTCCGGGGCTCAGCGTCCCCGCAGCCCGGTCATCGACCAGGCCTCCACCTAGGTGATTGCCTTGCATAAGATTTGTATTCTAACAAATTTTAAGTATCTGTGTTTTATATCTTTCAGCTCATCAAGTCTGCAATCATTACCGCTCGGTTGCCCTTATGATAGAGGCCGTGAAGCACGCAGATGACAGGGTGTTCCCTGCTTGTGGCTGTCCTGATTGGGAGAGCTTTAAAAACCACACCTGTGACTGTCAGACTGTTAATAATTTTGGCTTGTATCCAAATACCAGGTAAGATTTCTTTAATTTAATATGCCTGTAGCTGTCAATCACAATTTCACTATCATTGGTGTCTTTAAAATTTCTACATGTTATTTTTATTTAGTAACTAAAGTTGGTTTATTTTTAAATTCAATGTTTACTTTACTGCCCTCTTCCGAGTGTCACAAAATCAAATACAGAGCAACAACTTGAAACAAAAGTTAGTGAAGCGTTCTAAGATGATTCAATTTTTCACATTAACCATTACCTCACATTTACTGATAATAGTACAAACAAAAATCTTGAGCCATCAATATGCTATGGCAATCAACTTTTAATTCCACCAAACTTGAATACTTTCATAGGCAGACACAATGACGAAAACAAATCATATAATATTAGCAGGTTCAAAATACTGTAAGTACCAGTACTGTATAAGAATAACGTAATATCATACCTCGGAACAAAACTAACTCAAGGGGAATAGGGGAGATGAGTTACTGTCTTATAATAATAATAATAATAATAATAATAATAATAATAATTATAATTCATTGTCGGGGGGACAGGAAGCCAGTGTGTATTCATACATGTTAGGCTTTTATCGAGGTCCCTCCTCCCCCAAGGTCGAATTTTACAGGGTACTGATCCGGCCCAGGATGCAACCCTACAACAAGCTGGCTAACATATGAGTACCTAATTACTGCTAGGTGAACAGGAACATTAGGTGATAGGAAATGGGCCCAACCATTTCTGCTTCACCTGGGATTCAAACCAGGAATTCTCGATTGTGAGTCGAGAACAAACCCGACTGTACTGCCGGGATGCTAAATAATAATAATAATAATAATAATAATAATAATAATAATAATAATAATAATAATAATAATAATAATAATAATAACTTGGCTACAATAGTGGTATTGACGATGATGGACTCCTGGAGTCTTTCTATCATGCAAGTGACCAGAAACAACAGCTGGTAACTCCCTCTTTCCCTCTAGTACTGTACTTGGTGTGCCAGAAGATAGTATCAAAACCCTATGGGGAAAATTGCGAAACGGGACGTGATCAGGCGGCCCACAGATGGAACAGGTGTCCAGATGTCCGCTCATCATCAAGGTTGAATCAGGAGTCAGGTAACTTAGTAGATCGGAGCCGGTCGGCCGAGCGGACAGCACGCTGGACTTGTGATCCTGTAGTCCTGGGTTCGATCCCAGGCGCCAGCGAGAAACAATGGGCAGAGTTTCTTTCACCCTATGCCCCTGTTACCTAGCAGTAAAATAGGTACCTGGGTGTTAGTCAGCTGTCACGGGCTGCTTCCTGGGGGTGGAGGCCTAGTTGAAGACCGGGCCGCGGGGACACTAAAAGCCCCGAAATCATCTCAAGATAACCTCAAGATCTGCCACTGTCTCACCACAGGAGATACACTTCAAAGGGTTGATCCGATCTTCCTGCCAACAGTTGCAGGTTACCAGTGTGTGAACTGGTACCCCAGGCCCTCTCTGTAATGCTGTGTCATTGCAAACAGTGTAGCTTTTCCTCCTAGCTAACACTGCACACATCACTGGTATCTAGCGACTCTATACTTAGACCACCACTTCATGTAAATGCCACTGCAAACTCTGTTACTCTTAAGTTAACTGTTACTAGATTACTGCACTGCACAGACTTGCTGCCACAAAATTCAGCAATAAGACCTGCAGACTTAATACTTCACTGCTCACTGCACTGTCCTTCACTGGATAAGAATGACACGGATTCATTCCTTATTCATTCATTCAAGTTACAATCACTTCACTGCACTGTTCTTACCTTCTGACTTCTTCTGGTCGGGACTGTCCTCGTCGTCATAGGAATTATAGCAAGTAGGATGGGGAACAGGTCTAGAAAACTCTCCGTACTGATTGATCTAATGGTCTTGCGCGCGCACACACACATACACACACACTTGGAATTCAAATGCGGTCCCAGACCTTTAGGTGACTACAACTCGACTTCTGCTATTCTTGACTAATCGACATAAAGTAATACACCTTACAAATATACGCTAGGTTTCTCCTTGTGTCTTCCCAGAGGTCTTCAACTTCCCACAAAGACTTAACTTGGTGTGCGTCTGCGAATTTCAGCAAAATTTGGGAGTAAACACTAGCATGTCTTGTTGTAATGATGGATGAGGAAACGGTGATGCATCTCACACTAGTGAGGCATCTCACTGTCCTCCTCGGAGGTCACGTGACATCAGGTCACCTGTTGATTGGTCCTTGCTTTCAACTTGCTGCCATTCATATCCTTCCTTCACATCTGAGATTCTTGTCATCTTTGCCCTTAGTCCCTCTGGCACTGGAAACTCTGCTCAAGTGATGGTGCCACAACTGCCATTTTGGGAAAAATGGTGGATAGGTGACCCCCTTCCAGAATTTCCTTAAGATTGAAATTTCTTTTAAACTATGCAACTTGCAAACTTCCTAATTGAAATGATCCTTTAACCTGATCCCTGGGCTGTCAAGTGTGTACATGGGGTGGAGAAAATGACTTGACGCTGGGAAAGGTTTGAACGAGACGGTAATCATAACATGTGCTAATTACCTCTCTCAATATTAACGTTTTCATCATATTTAGTTTTCAAATTGTGAAAACTTCACAATTTGAAGTTGTTGCTTCAACAACTTCTGCTGTCAGTGCATTCTAGTTGCTAATCACCCACACAGGGAATGAGGTCCTCCTTATATCTCTTTAACTCAATTGCGTATCCAGCTTCCACCAATGTTCCCCTTATCTCTGTCCTTGTGAAAACTGTTTAAATAGACCTCCTTTATCCACTTTATCTACTACCCACAATATTTTTAATATAGTTATCATATCCCCCCCTGTTTCTTCTCTCCTATAAGGTTGTGAGGTTGAGTTCTCTCAACCTATCCTCATAGCTCAGGCCTCTCAATTCTGGTACTAATCTAGTTGCAAGCTTCTAAACTTTCTCAAGTTTGTTTATACTTCACAAGGTGTGGGTTCCATGCTAGAGCCGCATACTTAAATAATGGTCTCACATGTACTTGAAAACCTTATTTAGATTCTTAAATGACATTCTTATGTTTGCTAACTTCCCATATGCAGCTAATGTTATCCTGGATCACATGAGCTTCTGGTGTTAGTGTTGGGTTTATATTAGTGTTAGAATTATGCCTTTTCTTTGTGGTATTGTTAAATATGTACCACAATACCTCCTGTCTCCCTTACCTATTTTCATTACTTTGCACTTATTTGGGTTAAATTCCAGCAGTCATTTATCTGCACACCCCTGAAGTTTATTAAGGTGTTCTTGCGTTTCCTTTTGGTGAAAAGAGACAATTAGATTTTTATTTGGCTTAACAACATCTTTACTGTAATTTGTAATGCTGGGTATCAACGGTTCAGGTAAGAAGGACACTGTATTTATGTTATGCTCTAACCTGACGGTTATAAATCTTGCAAATAATAGTTGCAAGTAAGGTTTCGTAGAGGCACTTTCAGCATGCACTAGATATTAGTGCAGTACAGTATCTGCATTCCTGGCTCTTACCCATCTTGTAACTGTTTTTCTTAAAGGGGCTGGTCAGTGGTCATTGAGCCTAGCTCTGGCATAACTGAGCCTTAGTCCAACACACCGCTTCTCTGAGACTCGTCCATCGCATTCCAAAATCCAGGACTAGAATCTGGCTCACACTGCACAGTAACGGGAAGCTTGGGAGCTCAGAGACAGGCCAAAAACTGGGCGGGAACCCATCAGAAAGCATAGGCACAAGAAAACAAGCATATGCTTGAAGAAAATTAGGCATCCCTAAACGATGCCATAGGGTAAATATCTTAACTGTGATGCGCCTGACGACCACCATATGGTAGCCCAGGTCACCTGGTGATTCAGCCAGCCTGCTCTCTCACTCTTCCACCTGGTGCTAACAGTTCAACACGTGTAGCCTCTACTGGACCCATCTCTGGCTTTTCACGTTCAGCTAAGGGGTGCTTTCTTCCTTGTCCTGGAACATTAGGTCTGCCAGGGACCATTGCTTTGTTCCTATTTATGCCTCATGATGGTGTAGATGCCACTTACATTGTGCATGCCCTGGTTTTTCATTTCATTCTGACTATAGCAAAGAGTTACCTTCCATGGGATTGGCTTACATATCCCTATACCCTGCCAGAGATACTGCTCTGAGAGGTTGAGGTGACTTCTTTCTCCCAGGCAGCTCATGAAACTTGGTCTACTCTACAAGGCCTATTGATGGGGAGAGAGAGTCTTTCGACTGAGTGCTTGTACACATATATTTCAAATGAAATAATTACTGTACAGTGTGTGCATGTAATTACCTAAGTGTAATTAGAAGATGAGAGCTACGCTTGTGGTGTCTCGTCTTCCTTGCACTCTGTCATATAATGCTTTGACATTACCGACGAGTTTGGCCTCCACACCTTCTAACTTAACTTATTCCAACCATCTACCACTGTATGCGAAAGTAAATTTTCTTGTATTTCTTCGGCAGCTTTGTTTAGTTTGCTTAAGTCTATGATTTCTTCTTCCTGAAGTTATAAGTCTCAATAGTTCTTCCATATCATTCTTGCCGATTGCCATTATTATTTTGTATGTAGTGATCCTATCTCCTCCATTTCTTCTGTCTTCTAATTTTGTCATATTTGTTGCCTCTAACGTCTCCTTGTAGCTCTCGTCTTTCAGTTCCAGAAGCCCTTTAATTGCCTGTCTGCACCTCTTACAGTTTGTTGATGTGCCTCTTAAGATATGAGCACCTTGCAACTGCTGCATATTATGCACATGAACAAGTACAGATCCTTTCAGAAATCAAGCATTAAATGTAGTGAAACATTACAATCTTTTGCTCTGGCCTCCAGTAGCTCTCTGTTTCCACCCTGTTCCCCGTCTTCTGTGTAGGGTTACAGGGGTTCAGCACAGGCAGCTCCAGGGTGAGAGGGCAGGTTGGCTAAGTCGCCAAGGGACCCGAGTTGCCATCTGGTTGCAGTCAAGTGCATCATGGTTAGGGCATTTTCCATGAAAAAAGGATACTATATTTGTTTACCTTAAGGGGTGCCAAATTGTTTTTAAGCAGTCATTTGCATGATTTCCCCTATCTCAGATTTTTTATCTTATCTTGATTTTGCTCTGGAGGGATTTTCACAGGTCAATTTTAAATCTGCAAGCTTCCCTTTATCTCAAAAGAATGTGGCCTATTTCTGTTTTGGCTTCTGATTACTGATAAATGCATTGCTTCAAGCAGATGCATTTCAGAGGCCTGTAGGTGTTGGGCTAAAACTTAGTGGCACTAGAACCAAGCTCAGGAAACCATTAAGAAGCCTGAAAGGGGGGGGGAAGGTTTCATTAAATTTGATGTTTGATTTTTAGTAAACCTATGAAATCGACCACTTCTCTCTCTAGACTGGGATTATATTAGTAAACCTATGAAATCGACCACTTCTCTCTCTAGACTGGGATTATATTAGTAAACCTATGAAATCGAACACTTCTCTCTCTAGACTGGGATTATATTAGTAAACCTATGAAATCGAACACTTCTCTCTCTAGACTGGGATTATATTAGTAAACCTATGAAATCGACCACTTCTCTCTCTAGACTGGGATTATATTAGTAAACCTATGAAATCGACCACTTCTCTCTCTAGACTGGGATTATATTAGTAAACCTATGAAATCGACCACTTCTCTCTCTAGACTGGGATTATATTAGTAAACCTATGAAATCGAACACTTCTCTCTCTAGACTGGGATTATATTAGTAAACCTACGAAATCGACCACTTCTCTCTCTAGACTGGGATTATATTTGAGCTATGCATGTAGAGAGCAGTACAATATACTAATCACTTTATTTGGGTCTTCGCTACAGTGTTTTTATTAATATCTAATTACTTTCCTTTCAGTGCCCTGGGTAAATTCTATTTTTCTACAAATTCAGAGCCTCCATATTCAAGACCACTTTAAAATTATGTTCAATTTTAATGTAGGCTGTATAGTATTCTCTTTTTATTTATGAATCGGCTACTGTCATATTAAAATAATTGAGTGAAAAAACTGTCATATATGTTCCCAGCATTCACAGGAAGGCATCACCTGTGAATGATTTGACTTAATACATTTTATGATGATAGAAACTCTATAAAAAAAAACACAGTAATGAAATAATTCTCAATGTTGGCTTGCTTACTAATTCAGAAATGTCAAGTACTGAATATGAATACCAAGTACTGAATATGGATACCACAATCGATTTGATAATGGTCCAGTCAGACTGAAACGTCATCGTCTTATCATCTTCTAGTGTGTGGTTTGGTCAACATGAATACCAAGGGCCGATATAACGTAAACAATTGTGAGATTGTATATTTTATATGTACTGTGCTGTAATACTTGGTGGTTTTGAACTTTTAAATATACTGTAAATAGAAGACCTCCGCGGGCAATCATAGTGGAACACGTGTTGATAAAATTCAGTACAGTACATTGAGAAGTATATTAGTCAAATGTGTGAACACCGAGAAGCTGGACAATACCCTCAACTATATATATCCAACACTATATTGGAGATGGCAAGGCTTTGCTTTCTCCTCTGTTCTCATTTTGTTCTCACTAGACATCAAGACGGTTCTTGTACTCCCTATGCTCTTCCCCGTATCTTGTCTTGCAATCGACGTCATGCCCCACCATTTATGAACTAGTGATAATGTCATTTTTCTTCTCTTCTATCAACATGTTCCTTGCAAGAAGTAGACCTCAGCTCACCACAATCACCCAAGGAAAATTGAAATTCAGAGCAATGTTGCTAGTAATTAAAATTAATTAATTAGTAGTTGGCTTAAATCAGTAATTGAGTACTTAGTAACTGAGTATAAATTAGTAGTTGAGTACAAATTCATAATTGAGTACTTGTGATTTGTTTGTGTATGGAACATGAAGGATTTACTAGTATTTTATGTTTAATTTTAATTGATTTAATTTTTGTTTCATACTATAGGTTCATTTCTATACAGAATTACTAGTTTCCAGCAGTGTTTTTGTAATGTTAGCAATGAGGAAAGTAGCACAATTATACCTTATCTAGATGAATCTACTATATTTTCTCTAATGTAGTGTAGTGAGAAAGCAGATTTCTCAATAGTTCTGGTGAGTTCAGCAGTAGAGGGCATTAGAATTCTAAACAGGGACATTAGTATTGCTATTTTTTGTAATAATTTGCAGTAAATTTAGAATCTGGAGTCAAGAATTTGATTCTTAGCACAAATGCTGCCATTTGTTATCAAGTGATATAACATTCCCTCGTACTAAAATCTTTTAGTGTTTTAAATATTATTTTGCTTTTCGGCTTAACCTTGCTATACAACTCCTTGAGATTAAAAGCAAAATGCTGTCACTGTAGCTGTGTCTTTTAGGCTGTCTGTTAACCTTTTAATGATGCTTCTTATTCTTAAATCATACATAAACACCACTTGTATCTCTTCTTTCAAAATATCTGATTGGTGTATGTGTTTGTGTATTGGCAAGTAAACTGCAGAAATTATATACGGGTTATGTTAGAAAGATTTGACATGACCACTGTCTCCACCACCGTTCCTGCGCACATGGGGTGGAGATACTCTCCCGGAAAGAATGGAATATACACAAATAGTGGGAAAGAAGGACCTCCGATATTCAGTGAGATGCCAGTTCTTTTGTGATACAAACTTGATTATGTGTAATATACTGGGTAACATAATTATATATCGAGTAAATAAAACTTTGGGTTTTATTCACCTGTATTCACCTGACTACCATATCTAGTGGCCATGGTGGAGGAGAAGAACCTGTGGCATGTGAAATCTTCCCATTTCTTAGGGTGAGTTTTGCATCTGTATTTTAAAGATGATAGCCTCTTGATGTCTTTGGAAGTCAGACTTTTCTCAGGTTAATAGCTCTTGGCGAAGAAGTAATTTATTTTCATTGGGTAAAGACAACCTAACAAGCTTAAAACTTTAATACTGTTTTTGTAACATTAAGTATCTTAAAATGTTGTAACACTCCATTTGCCACTGTGCATGTAGCAGTAATTAAGAACCTGAATGTAAAATGATTGGCAGATCATGTTCTGGGGAAAATTTGGCACTGTCCTACCCAGCTCCAGTCCTTGGACTGAGGACAAATTTTCAATATGCTATGTCTGTAGGTCATTGGTCAATGCAACCACTTCACAATTAAATGCTGCCAGGTTCGATTCCTGTACTGGAAGGAGATGTTTGGGCATAATTTATTACCTTTCACTTGATGCCTCTATTTACTTAGCAGTAAAAAAGTACTTGGGAGCTAAACAACTGTTGTGGAGTGCTATCTTGAGATGATTTCGGGGCTTTAGTGTCCCCGCGGCCCGGTCCTCGACCAGGCCTCCACCCCCAGGAAGCAGTCCGTGACAGCTGACTAACACCCAGGTACCTATTTTACTGCTAGGCAACAGGGGCATAGGGTGAAAGAAACTCTGCCCATTGTTTCTCGCTGGCGCCTGGGATCGAACCCAGGACCACAGGATCACAAGTCCAGTGTGCTGTTCGCTCGGCCGACCGGCTCCCTTGAGCTGGTCGGTCGCCTGCTAGTGACAATTGCTGGCCAAGGGTGGCCTTGATAAGACTAACAGGCTTTCTGTGCCTGACATCAGAAACATTAATTATATATGCCCGAAATCCTGTGCGTACTAGTGGCTTTAAGCATAGTATGTAGTAGTTCTATCTAGAAATCCAATATTCTGTTTGTAACTCATTTTTAATGCATGCACTTTAACCTGAATAAACATTTATTATATTATTATTATTATAATTATTATAATAATAATAATAATATGTGGAACTATAAGACCATGACGGAAAATGAAACAAGAATTACTCAAATGCTTTCATGTATATTTCAACACATCTTCAGAAGTTGTTGACAAGACTACACACCAGAAGGTGAAGGGACGACGACATTTCGGTCCATCCTGGACCATTCTCAAGTCAAGTGTCTCGAGTAGTAATAACATCTTCAGAAGTTATTACTGCACTTCTGAAAATGTGTTGAAATATACTGTCAACAAAAGCACTCGAGTAATTCTTATTTCATTTTCATGTGTGGGCGACATTTTCACATTATTTATAATGTGTTAATTTCTTCATGATGAATAATTTTCTAATCATCATACTCATTGGTTGAAATCTTAGAACTTGAATGACTTTTAGTAAAGCTAATAGAGCATTATGATTGGTTGATACCTGGTTGTCTTGAGTCTAATTAATTTTGTAATTAAATAATAGGGTAATTCATTATTCAACTAAATATTTGTACTTGATTAAGGTACCACACGTGTATTGTTTTGCACTTCTTCATTTAGAATTATTTTTAGGTTCTTGGACTATTTGTAAAGTTTATGCAGATCATTTTCCGTGAAAGTCTCCTGTTTGTTGCCTAACATAACATAAACATTCATAGTATCCACAAATTTCAGGATGTTTGAGATGTTTGTTAATGTTTATAAGATGTTTATAAGTTATGTGATGTTGAGATGTCTGTTATCAATGTTTCTTGAACATAAGTCAAATGTTTCACCTTTTAAATAGTATGTTCATGATCCATTATAAGATATAGTGGATGTATATATCACATTGTATAATATACTGGTGTATTTTAAATTCTTAAATGCATGGAACTTGATATGACCAATCAGGAGTTAATTTAAAAGCTCCTTGAAAGAGATGAATGTCGTCTATGCCTTCACATGCTCACTTGGGGACTGTAAGTTCCAGTGATTTCAAAATATAGGCAAGACACCATTATCTCCTTCAAGGTGCCTGACAATGAACAAACAATCCAACCACATGAACCTGTAAACCAACCCAACCACATGAACCTGTAAACCAACCCAACCACATGAACCTGTAAACCAACCCAACCACATGAACCTGTAAACCAACCCAACCACATGAACCTGTAAACCAACCCAACCACATGAACCTGTAAACCAACCCAACCACATGAACCTGTAAACCAACCCAACCACATGAACATGTAAACCAACCCAACCACATGAACATGTAAACCAACCCAAACAATATGTAATTGCTTCACACAAACAGATCATTATCAGAAACATCCCGACCAACACCACCAAAATAATCGACAGATGACTTTAAAACTCCAAATATGTGCAATCACCTTGAATTCCGCTAAAAAAAAAATGCTCCAGAGTCGTGTTTGCGATAGGCATCGTATTTTGAAAACTGCAGGAGGATTTGGGCAAAATCTCACCAATAGCAGTTTTCACTAATTTGCATATTTTTGTTATAAAAATTTGTAATTTAAATTCCAAATACTGTATGTGCAATTGCCCTGAATTCTGCTAAAAAGTAACGCACAATAGTTATTTTTCAATAAGCGTCGTATTTTGAAAACTGAAGGGCAATTTGGGCAAAATTGCTCCCAATGCCCAAAATTTGGGCAATTTTGGGCAAATTAGTGAAAACTCCGTTTTCACTAATTTGCACATTTTCAGTATACAAGTCGTAATTTAAAACTCAAAATATGTGCAATCATAATGAATTCCACTCAAAAATAACGTCCATGAGTTTGTTGTTTGAGAAAAAATAACGTTTGAGATATTTTGAAAAATGTGGGTCAATTTGGGCAAAATCTCGCCCATCACCATTTGGACACATATTTTTGTTATAAAAAGGCGTAATTTAAAACTTCAAAAATGTGCAGTCACCATGAATTCCGCTTAAAGAATAACGATCAAGAGTCATATTTACAATAGGCATTGTATTTTGAAAACTGCATGGGGATTTGGACAAAATCTCACCCATTGTCGTTTCCACTAATTTGCATATTTTCGTTATAAAAGGTTTGTAATTTAAAACTTCAAGCCTTTATAAGAACATAAGGAAGGAAACTCTGTGCTTCCCTCCCACCCCCCCTAGCACTTCACCCACGTCTTCCCTCCCCCCCCCCCACCCTCTCCCCTCGACACGCACTGATTCCCCCTTCCCCGAACTCCTCATGTTTCTCCTGCCCCCCCACTGCCTCTTCTTCCCTCCAATCACTTCTCTCCCTTCATCTTGCATCTTCACTGTATATATTACCTTCATCATCATAACCATCCTCACAACTCACCATCTTCATCACTGTAACCATCTTCCCTACTCAAGGTAAATGGTGGGAATAACTTCAACACACTGTGCAAAACACATCTGCGATTTAATTTCCGACTTGATGAAAATCGCACCGGGGGAAAGGGGAGGTGGCAATAGTAGGTTGGAGGTCTTTATTATTAAAGTATGGCACTGGAGCAAACCCTGACTGGCCTATATCTGTCCCATACCTACAACCATTCCCCTTGCAAAGTTGGGTAAGGCTAGCCCCAAGTGTCTTAACCTCTCTAGATACTGCAATTTAAAATAGGTTTTCTTAACCAGTCTTCATAAGGAATGTTTTGATTTCCTTGGATTAATTTTTGTCATCCTTTCATGTA
This sequence comes from Procambarus clarkii, assembly GCF_040958095.1. Lineage (NCBI taxonomy): Eukaryota > Metazoa > Arthropoda > Malacostraca > Decapoda > Cambaridae > Procambarus > Procambarus clarkii. The sequence continues at coordinate 12,556,881 of NC_091161.1, read as the reverse complement.
AATGTAAATGGGGTCTAACGAAGGCAAAATTATGTCGTAGAATATTAGATGTATGAGATGTAACATTAGATGTAGCATTAGATGTGTGATTACTAATGCTGCTTGATATGAATCCCAGAATCCTATTTACCTTGTTTTGAACATTTATTATATATTTAAGTTTGGGTGGTGCATTTCCAGCACCCTCATACCTGTCCATACCTGCCATCTCAGCATGACACACCTGCCTATACCTGCCATCCCAGCACCTCACATATACAAGGCCCAACATCACACCATCATCCAGGCCCAATATTACATCGTTTCTCGGTTCCAATATTATAACATCTCCTAGGCCCAAACTTCACAACATCTCCCAGGCCCAACATCACATCATCCTGCAGGTCTGACCTGACATCATCTCCCAGGATGGGGGTATGTTATCGTCCCACAACAGGATGGGGTATAGACCCAGCGTCTTGGGTGCCCCAGATGCGAGTCATGCCCCCTGGCGCGCCTCTATGGGTATGGTTTCTCACGGATATATCACATTATTGTAATTTCCTTGTGTACACATAATTATTATTATCAATTTGTAAGTGGAATTTAGCAGTAAAATAATCACGAATATCATGGAAGAAACCTAAATTAATAAATATATCCTGACTTCAAAATAGTTACTGGATATGATGTATATACGTAGCCAGATGGAACGATGTATATATCTATCCAGATGGAACGATGTATGTACCTAGCCAGATGAAACAATGTATATATCTAGCTAGATGGAACTGTGTATACCTAGCCAGATGGAACTGTGTTAACCTAGCCAGATGGAACTGTAAATACCTAGCCAGATGGAACTGTGTTAACCTAGCCAGATGGAACTGTGTTAACCTAGCCAGATGGAACAATGTAAATACCTAGCTAGATGGAACTCCGTAAACAGATGAGACTCGTGTTATCCCCCCAATATTACTGCTCTTCAAAAGCTGAAAGGTGAAAATAAATGATAGTTGCAGCCCCTTTATTTTCACTCTATTGAAGATAGGCGTCTAAAATGCTCTATACTGTCTCTTTCTGTCGTTCTTTCCAAAGTTGTAGCAACACTTTTCTGTCAGTTTGACAGAATTAAAACTATTAAAGTCCCTGCTAGTTATATTTATCACGGCATAGGTACAAAATTCTCAACTTCATGTTCACTTTCTCACTAATAATCTAAGATCCTCTGCCTTTTAGTTTGTATACAAGACTTATACAGCTGTATACATATATACAGCTGTATACATTGTACAGCTGCTGGTGTAATGTTGACAAGACAGGTGTTTCTCCTCCACTATCTGGACCAATAGAGACTCTTGGAAGCCTCTTGTTGAATCACTTGATATAAAAAAATTATTGATATGTATATGTATTTGTGTAAAGCTCAAGGAACTATGTGTGTCTATTATATGTGCCTCTAACCCCTTTTCACCCCCCCCCCCCCGCCCACACATGGGGTGGGTATGGGTTGCATAATAAAGAAAGACATTGAAATTGAATGAACCAATTCTTCAGAACTTTATATATGAACAGAACACGAGTGTAGTGGGATAATATCTTCAGATATTAAGTAGTCTTAATAGCTTAAGATTGTTGATAAGTCAACTATTCATCTGCGTGTGACGTTGCAAGGAAGAGCAAAGATGCAAGATAACAGGTTATCGAGTACTTGGTGTTAAATGAGTGGTTATCTTGCCTGTGGGGAGGGGGGGGGGTACCCACCCCTCCACTAGTACCCAGGGGGAGGGGGGGTACCCACCCCTCCACTAGTACCCAGGGGGAGGGGGGGTACCCACCCCTCCACTAGTACCCAGGGGGGGGGTATCCACCCCTCCACTAGTACCCAGGGGGGGGTACCCACCCCTCCACTAGTACCCAGGCGGGGGGGTACCCACCCCTCCACTAGTACCCAGGGGGGGGGGTACCCACCCCTCCACTAGTACCCAGGGGGGGGGGTACCCACCCCTCCACTAGTACCCAGGCGGGGGGTACCCACCCCTCCACTAGTACCCAGGGGGGGGGTACCCACCCCTCCACTAGTACCCAGGGGGGGGGGGGTACCCACCCCTCCACTAGTACCCAGGCGGGGGGGTACCCACCCAAAACGCGCCATGTGTGTGTCACACGTTCTATCACTGTAATTTAATGATAGACGGGATTACACAAAAGTTAGCATCATACCTCTGTATACTATATGAGGCTTACCGGATTGATTTAGGTGTGTTTACAGACAGGAATTAAGCGAATGAACCAGGACTCGATTATAGATTTGGAACACAGCTGTTGAAAGGACTTTTCAAACGAACCAAAAGTAGACTATTGCGTGTTGTATAGCTCAAACTTTGAGCTTACACGCGATTCGAGACAGTGGATGACGGTATGTTCTTATCAGCCGATACTTAGTCACTTCCCTCCTATATATAAACTACCCGTTACCGAGCTCTTAAGACCAGTTACAGCCCCGCTCCTGTGCCGGGTAAGTCCACTACGGGATCACCATAGCCCGTGCTACTTGCCCCGCTCCTGTGCCGGGTAAGTCCACTACAGGCTCACCATAGCCCGTGCTACTTGCCCCGCTCCTGTACCGGGTAAGTCCACTACGGGCTCACCATAGCCCGTGCTACTTGCCCCGCTCCTGTGCCGGGTAAGTCCACTACGGGCTCACCATAGCCCGTGCTACTTGCCCCGCTCCTGTGCCGGGTAAGTCCACTACGGGCTCACCATAGCCCGTGCTACTTGGAATTTGTAGTTCCCAGTAGCTGAATATAGAACACAACCACTGAGCCGAACTGCACTGAACGAGTCCGTTCTCAGAACAAAGCCATTAGATCTAGGCACCAACTCCCCTCAATCAAGCCATCTAGATAGTTATCTAGATATTTGTGATGGTCTGAAACCATATTACGGGTTTCTATATCTTTCTTTTTTAATCTTTTCCCTCTGGGAAGAATCGGCTACAAATGACTGCCTATAGTGATGGTACCGCGTAAAGATAATATGGAAATAATATTCATTAGTGTGAAGTTCTGAACACAAAACTCATGAGAATCATTTTTGCATAGGTTACTAATCTAATAAACAGTGACTGGTTATATACTGGAAATGGTACGGTCCAGGAGGACCCGTAACCGAGTGATGAAGACGGGTGCAGATGGACAGGGCGTGATTGACAGGCGGGACAGGAGCGACCGCATGGTGGCTACCGTCAGTGACAGTAGTCAGGAAGAGACAGTGAGGGAACGAGCCCCGGTGACCCCAGGAGAGGGTCGGGTCACCTCTGGACACAACCCACAAGGACGGACGACCAGGGTGGAGAAGATACAGCAGGTGGCAGGTGGTGCTGGGGACGTCAACACATCGCAGGTGGTGGCAGGTGGTGCTGGGGACGTCAACACATCGCAGGTGGTGACCTTCCTGGTGGTCATCCACCTGGTCATTATCGTCCCTCTGGCACTTCACTACATTCCGTCTGGACGCAACGGCATCTTCTATTATTACTACAACAGGTATTTAGAACTCTCATCTCCCCCATACCTCTCTCAGGTGTTCTATTTCTCACAGGTGTTTCTCAGTTCTCTCAGAGGTGCTATTTCAGATAACTTTCCCAGTTCATGTGTTCTTTCAATGTGTTCTTTCATATTTGCTCCTTGTTTCTGATACATTTGGGGCCAGATTCACGAAAGCAGTTACGCAAGCACTTACGAACCTGGGGCCAGATTCACGAAAGCAGTTACGCAAGCACTTACCAACGTGTACATCTTTCCTCAATCTTTGACGGCTTTGGTTACATTTATTAAACAGTTTACAAGCATGAAAACTTGCCAATCAACTGTTGTTATTGTTATAAACAGCCTCCTGGTGCTTCGGAGCTCATTAACTGTTTAATAATTGGAAACAAAGCCGCCAAAGATTGAGAAAAGATGTACACGTTCGTAAGTGCTTGCGTAAGTGCTTTCGTGAATCTGGCCCCTGTTGACCTTTTGAAGAAGTCTGCATCAATATCCTCTAAATGGTTCAGTATTTTAAGTTTCGAACAGTTGAGCCCTGTCGTGTCTGATTTACAGTGTTTCTAGCCCTGTGGCCCTCAGCCTGTCCTGGTAAGAGAGTTGACTTAGCTTTGGAGTGATTTTTATTGCCCGGTATTGCACTTTCTCAAGAGCAGCTGTGTCTGTCTGAAGATGAGGGGCCTGATTCACGAAAGCACTTACGAACCTGTACATCTTTTCTCAATCTTTGGCGGCTTTGTTTACAATTATTAAACAGTTAATGAGCTCCGAAGCACCAGGAGGCTGTTTATAACAATAACAACAGTTAAATGGCAAGTTTTCATGCTTGTAAACTGTTTAATAAATGAAACCAAAGCCGTCAAAGATTGAGGAAAGATGTAAACGTTCGTAAGTGCGTAAGTCCTTTCGTGAATCTGGCCCGAGGTCTCCATGCTTGGATACAAGTGGAAGCCCACAGAGTGTCCCAATGATAACTAATTACCTTAATTATCATGATAATTACCTTAGTGCTCGTGATAAGAAACTTAAGTTCTCATGGTAAGTACCTTAATACCGTATAAGATTGTTTGATAGCCTACATCCATTTTTTTTTATAAGAAGGTACTTTGGGTACGTCTCCCCGCCTGAGATATCACTGTCTAAGATTGCTTGACTACGAAACCTCAGCCAATATTGCCAGTAATTTAAAAAAAATATAAAAAAATACGTAAAGCATTGGAACTCGACAAGCGAGTCACTGTGTCAAGCGCGCAGTACGGACCTAATTATATTATTCTCTGAAGATAAGATTATTGCAAGAGGCGACTAAGATAAGACTGAGGGCATCAGTCACGATAATATTTGCTCACGTTATTTTATATCTGATTGATTTGATTGACGAAATCTTGTCATTTGTCCAGTATAGAGGAGGATCTTAACTTGTCTTAGAAGAAGAGGGAATCGAATTCTTGTTGAACTAGAGTTGCTACATATACCCTCACCCCCTCTTATCTTTATCTCTTCCCCCCTTTCTACCCTCTTATCACCCCCTGTCTCGCTTTCTATCCATATCTCCTCCCCCCCCTCCCTCCATTTTTTGTACCGGAGGTGCTTATGATCTTGAAGAGGCTGAAGCTGTTATCCCACATCACCTCATCTGAAGCTGTTATCCCACATCACCTCATCTGAAGCTGTTATCCCACATCACCTCATCTGAAGCTGTTATCCCACATCACCTCATCTGAAGCTGTTATCCCACATCACCTCATCTGAAGCTGTTATCCCACATCACCTCATCTGAAGCTGTTGTCCCACATCACCTCATCTGAAGCTGTTATCCCACATCACCTCATCTGAAGCTGTTATCCCACATCACCTCATCTGAAGCTGTTGTCCCACATCACCTCATCTGAAGCTGTTATCCCACATCACCTCATCTGAAGCTGTTGTCCCACATCACCTCATCTGAAGCTGTTGTCCCACATCACCTCATCTGAAGCTGTTATCCCACATCACCTCATCTGAAGCTGTTATCCCACATCACCTCATCTGAAGCTGTTGTCCCACATCACCTCATCTGAAGCTGTTATCCCACATCACCTCATCTGAAGCTGTTATCCCACATCACCTCATCTGAAGCTGTTATCCCACATCACCTCATCTGAAGCTGTTATCCCACATCACCTCATCTGAAGCTGTTATCCCACATCACCTCATCTGAAGCTGTTATCCCTCATCACCTCATCTGAAGCTGTTATCCCACATCACCTCATCTGAAGCTGTTATCCCTCATCACCTCATCTGAAGCTGTTATCCCACATCACCTCATCTGAAGCTGTTGTCCCACATCACCTCATCTGAAGCTGTTATCCCACATCACCTCATCTGAAGCTGTTATCCCACATCACCTCATCTGAAGCTGTTATCCCACATCACCTCATCTGAAGCTGTTATCCCACATCACCTCATCTGAAGCTGTTATCCCACATCACCTCATCTGAAGCTGTTATCCCTCATCACCTCATCTGAAGCTGTTATCCCACATCACCTCATCTGAAGCTGTTATCCCTCATCACCTCATCTGAAGCTGTTATCCCACATCACCTCATCTGAAGCTGTTATCCCACATCACCTCATCTGAAGCTGTTATCCCACATCACCTCATCTGAAGCTGTTATCCCACATCACCTCATCTGAAGCTGTTATCCCACATCACCTCATCTGAAGCTGTTATCCCACATCACCTCATCTGAAGCTGTTATCCCTCATCACCTCATCTGAAGCTGTTATCCCACATCACCTCATCTGAAGCTGTTATCCCTCATCACCTCATCTGAAGCTGTTATCCCACATCACCTCATCTGAAGCTGTTATCCCACATCACCTCATCTGAAGCTGTTATCCCACATCACCTCATCTGAAGCTGTTATCCCACATCACCTCATCTGAAGCTGTTATCCCACATCACCTCATCTGAAGCTGTTATCCCTCATCACCTCATCTGAAGCTGTTATCCCACATCACCTCATCTGAAGCTGTTATCCCTCATCACCTCATCTGAAGCTGTTATCCCACATCACCTCATCTGAAGCTGTTATCCCACATCACCTCATCTGAAGCTGTTATCCCACATCACCTCATCTGAAGCTGTTATCCCACATCACCTCATCTGAAGCTGTTATCCCACATCACCTCATCTGAAGCTGTTATCCCACATCACCTCATCTGAAGCTGTTATCCCTCATCACCTCATCTGAAGCTGTTATCCCACATCACCTCATCTGAAGCTGTTATCCCACATCACCTCATCTGAAGCTGTTATCCCACATCACCTCATCTGAAGCTGTTATCCCACATCACCTCATCTGAAGCTGTTATCCCACATCACCTCATCTGAAGCTGTTATCCCACATCACCTCATCTGAAGCTGTTATCCCTCATCACCTCATCTGAAGCTGTTATCCCACATCACCTCATCTGAAGCTGTTATCCCTCATCACCTCATCTGAAGCTGTTATCCCACATCACCTCATCTGAAGCTGTTATCCCACATCACCTCATCTGAAGCTGTTATCCCACATCACCTCATCTGAAGCTGTTATCCCACATCACCTCATCTGAAGCTGTTATCCCACATCACCTCATCTGAAGCTGTTATCCCACATCACCTCATCTGAAGCTGTTATCCCACATCACCTCATCTGAAGCTGTTATCCCACATCACCTCATCTGAAGCTGTTATCCCACATCACCTCATCTGAAGCTGTTATCCCACATCACCTCATCTGAAGCTGTTATCCCTCATCACCTCATCTGAGGCCTGACCTTTGGAACTCCATCATTTTAACGAGCATTACCAGAGGTAAAGCTTCTGTACTCGCCTAGTTGTGTTTGCGGGGGTTGAGCTCTGGCTCTTTGGTCCTGCCTCTCAACCGTCAATCAACAGGTGTACAGGTTCCTGAGCCTATTGGGCTCTATCATATCTACACTTGAAACTGTGTATGGCGTCAGCCTCCACCACATCACTTCCTAATGCATTCCATTTGTCAACCACTCTGACACTAAAAAAAGTTCTTTCTAATATCTCTGTGGCTCTGTGGTGTACTTATACGTGTACAGGAGATCCGGTTTGTGATTGGTGAACGCGTTTGCTTGGCTAATCACATCACGCTACAGAAAGCCATTCCAATCTACAGAAAGATCTACATACACAAATCTACAGAAAGGCATTCCAAGTAAGGACCTGCCCGAAACGCTGCGCGTTCTAGTGGCTTTACAAGATTGTAAATACTATGCTATGTATTCTCACAAACCCAATGTACCTTCTTGTATATAAATAAATAAAATAATCAGTTGCTTGACCAGACCACACACTAGAAATTGAAGGGACGACGACGTTTCGGTCCGTCCTGGACCATAGGAAGTCAACATACTTCAGCCACGTTATTGTGACTCATCGCCTGCTAATCAGGTGCTTCTGTGTAGACGATTCATGAAAGCGTCATATCTTTAGCCACGTTATTGTGACTCATCGTCTGCTAATCAGGTGCTTCTGTGTAGACGATTCATGAAAGCGTCATATCTTTAGCCACGTTATTGTGACTCATCGCCTGCTAATCAGGTGCTTCTGTGTAGACGATTCATGAAAGCGTCATATCTTTAGCCACGTGATTGTGACTCATCGTCTGCATAGGGGTGCCACAGGTAAGCATCTTGATATTTCTTCAAGCGTCTTATTCTGTTTCTTCCATTCTCTACCTTCTTACAACAACCTTTTCGCGCCTTCGAGTCTTCCCTTGTTCCCGCTATTCATATTCTTATCTTCATCCTGTTCTTACCTTTCTGCTAACAGTCCGTCCTACTAAGGTGTCCCAGCGTCAAGAAAACGGTCAATTTAAAGTGGTCTCCCCTAACTTGCCAGAGGACCCAAAACAGAAAACGGGACAGTACGTCACTTTCGCTAGCCGCTTCCATTTTCTAGTACGACGATTTTTGGTCGTATGTAACGCATACGTGCGAAAAGCGACGTGCTTTGTAGGAGGACAGGTTGTAGGAGGACAGGTTGTAGGAGGACAGGCTGTAGGAGGACAGGTTGTAGGAGGACAGGCTGTAGGAGGACAGGTTGTAGGAGGACAGGCTGTAGGAGGACAGGTTGTAGGAGGACAGGTTGTAGGAGGACAGGCTGTAGGAGGACAGGTTGTAGGAGGACAGGCTGTAGGAGGACAGGTTGTAGGAGGACAGGCTGTAGGAGGACAGGTTGTAGGACAGGCTGTAGGAGGACAGGTTGAAGGAGGACAGGTTGTAGGAGGACAGGTTGTAGGAGGACAGGTTGTAGGAGGACAGGCTGTAGGAGGACAGGTTGTAGGACAGGCTGTAGGAGGACAGGTTGAAGGAGGACAGGTTGTAGGAGGACAGGTTGTAGGAGGACAGGTTGTAGGAGGACAGGCTGTAGGAGGACAGGTTGTAGGAGGACAGGCTGTAGGAGGACAGGTTGTAGGAGGACAGGCTGTAGGAGGACAGGCTGTAGGAGGACAGGTTGTAGGACAGGCTGTAGGAGGACAGGCTGTAGGAGGACAGGCTGTAGGAGGACAGGTTGTAGGACAGGCTGTAGGAGGACAGGTTGAAGGAGGACAGGTTGTAGGAGGACAGGTTGTAGGAGGACAGGTTGTAGGAGGACAGGTTGTAGGAGGACAGGCTGTAGGAGGACAGGTTGTAGGAGGACAGGCTGTAGGAGGACAGGTTGTAGGAGGACAGGCTGTAGGAGGACAGGTTGTAGGAGGACAGGTTGTAGGAGGACAGGTTGAAGGAGGACAGGTTGTAGGAGGACAGGTTGTAGGAGGACAGGCTGTAGGAGGACAGGCTGTAGAAGGACAGGTTGTAGGAGGACAGGCTGTAGGAGGACAGGTTGTAGGAGGACAGGTTGTAGGAGGACAGGTTGTAGAAGGACAGGTTGTAGGAGGACAGGCTGTAGGAGGACAGGTTGTAGGAGGACAGGCTGTAGGAGGACAGGTTGTAGGAGGACAGGTTGTAGAAGGACAGGTTGTAGGAGGACAGGCTGTAGGAGGACAGGTTGTAGGAGGACAGGTTGTAGGAGGACAGGTTGTAGAAGGACAGGTTGTAGGAGGACAGGCTGTAGGAGGACAGGTTGTAGGAGGACAGGCTGTAGGAGGACAGGTTGTAGGAGGACAGGCTGTAGGAGGACAGGTTGTAGGAGGACAGGTTGTAGGAGGACAGGTTGTAGAAGGACAGGTTGTAGGAGGACAGGCTGTAGGAGGACAGGTTGTAGGAGGACAGGCTGTAGGAGGACAGGTTGTAGGAGGACAGGTTGAAGGAGGACAGGTTGTAGGATGACAGGTTGTAGGAGGACAGGTTGTAGGAGGACAGGTTGTAGGATGACAGGTTGTAGGATGACAGGTTGTAGGATGACAGGTTGTAGGAGGACAGGTTGTAGGAGGACAGGTTGAAGGAGGACAGGTTGTAGGAGGACAGGTTGTAGGAGGACAGGTTGTAGGATGACAGGTTGTAGGAGGACAGGTTGAAGGAGGACAGGCTGTAGGAGGACAGGTTGTAGGAGGACAGGCTGTAGGACGACAGGCTGTAGGACGACAGGCTGTAGGACGACAGGCTGTAGGAGGACAGGGTATAGGAGGACAGGCTGTAGGAGGACAGGCTGTAGGTGGACAGGTTGTAGGAGCTGCTTGCGTAACTGCTTCGTGAATCTGGCCCCAGATTCGTAAGTGCTTGCGTAACTACTTCGTGAATCTGGCCCCAGATTCATAAGTGCTTGCGTAACTACTTCGTGAATCTGGCACCACGGTTGGCCCCTATGGCTCTTGACTTAAAACTATCTACCGGGTGTATTTCCTGTGTCAGCGGGTAATGCGTCTCTCCTCTCCTTGTGTCTTGAACCCCTCAGACAACCGCCGGTCCAGACATGACATGAAGGTCAACAGGCTATTAAGATGTCTAATTATGGCTCGATAATTGATTACCTTACTATCTCCTTGCGAAGGCAAACCATCGTGGAATGTGAGGCTTTTGGGGACTTTAAAAGTGTCGGCATGTTATCAGCATTGTGCTGTCAGTAATTGAGGACAAATTGGGGGAGAGGGGGGAGCTTTGACAATCCGCTGGCTTGCTGTCCTCGTCGAAGCCGCTAGAGAGATAGTGGGCCCCTTAGGTAAATGTGCAAGGACTCTTAATAAAGGGTACCAGCTCTAAAATAGAGTTGCTACCACGTCTTGGAATGTGGAAAGGGAATATTTTAGGGAAATTACGAAAGTTGTGCATTTTAAACATACATTTTTTCCCCTCACGTGACAATATGTCTTGGTTAGTGTTCTGCTAAGGGTTCGGAGACATCTCCCGTCACGCAGGGTGCAGTCGCACCTCCACAGATCTCCAGTATCAGCTCTTGATACTGGTAATGGCTCAAAAGGGCCACCACTTACGGGCTATTCATGCCCGTGCCACCTTTTGGCTGGCTTAATCTTCATCAATCAATCTGCTAAGGGGCCCACAATCGACTTGAGAATGGTCCAGGACGGACCGAAACGTCGTCGTCCCTTCACCTTCTAGTGTGTGGTCTGGTCAACATTCTGTTAAGGGCCCTATATCAAGTCTTTTTAGTTTTACTTCGTATATAGACTTTATAAAGACTTTGAATCTTCCTTTATGTTTTGAGCAAGTTTTGTTTCGTATGAACAAATCCACAAGGGCCGTGACGAGGATTCGAACCTACGTCCGAGAGGATCCCAGACGCTGCCTTTATCGACTGAGCTACGACAGGGTCAACGACAGTGTTCTTCTTTCGTAGTTTCTTTTGGCTGATCTGGGTCCAGATTCACGAAGCAGTTACGCAAACACTTACGAACCTGTACATCTTTTCTCAATCTTTGGCGGCTTTGTTTACAATTATTAAACAGTTAATGAGCCCCGAAGCACCAGGAGGCTGTTTATAACAATAACAACAGTTGATTGGCAAGTTTTCATGCTTGTAAACTGTTTAATAAATGTAACCAAAGTCGTCAAAGATTGAGGAAAGATGTACACGTTCGTAAGTGCTTGCGTAACTGCTTCGTGAATCTGGCCCCTGATTTCCTGGGTGGTTGGGTTTAAGGCTCTTGTGCATATCTCATAATCTATATTATTTTTCTTTGAGGACTGATAACTGCTCCAGAGGTTGATCTTAATTATTGTAGCTCTTTTTACTATCTGTCATCCATCTAGTTTTCTTTCTTTTCATTCTCTTTCTCGGTACGTTTTTTTTAACAAGTTCAGGTATAACATTTTGTTTAAGTTTTTCTATGATATTTCCATGCCTTGAACTACCGGGGTTGTCTAAAATTTTTAAATGGCTAATGTATTTGTCCTTCTGCAATGTATTCTGTGAAAATATGAACTGACAGGCGATGAGTCACAATAACGTGGCTGAAGTATGTTGACCAGACCACACACTAGAAGGTGAAGGGACGACGACGTTTCGCTCCGTCCTGGACCATTCTCGAGTCGATTGTGAATGGTCCAGGATGGACCGAAACGTCGTCGTCCCTTCACCTTCTAGCGTGTGGTCTGGTCAACATACTTTAGCCACGTTATTGTGACTCATCGCCTGCACTGTGGTTGGTTTAGTAAGTTGTGATGTTAATGAGTTATGATTTGTGTGGTACAGGACTGAGGGCGAGAGCTACGCCCTGTGGCCGCAGGAGGCGGAGATGGGACGGCTGCCCATCACGGCCGCCACCCACGCTATCTTTATCATCCACGGCTTCAGCGAGTCCTCCCACAGACCCTGGATAAAGAGACTCACTCATGGTATGTCTATACAGTATACCTAGGTCATAAAAGTATTTGTGTACGTCTGATAACATACTCCTTGTGAAGGAGGAAATGTATATGTTTACCTCTCAGAATGTTTGGTAATATGTTTATTGTTTGTGATGTGTGTCTATGTATATATTAACACGATGTACTGAACGGGGTGAGAATAGCTTGAGCTACCTCATCCCTTTGTGTGTATTTTACCTCAATAAACTTATTTCAATTTCAATTTCAATTTCACTCACGGTAAGCCTCGAGCGATACCCTGTACTGGGAGGCGGGGGCCAAGAGCCAGATATACACTGTTGACTAGACCACACACTAGAAGGTGTGTGGTCTAGGTGTGAAGGTGATTATGAACGACGACCTTTCGGTCTGTCCTGGACCATTCTCAATCGACTCGAGAATGGTCCAGGACGGACCGAAACGTCGTCGTCCCTTCACCTTCTAGTGTGTGGTCTGGTCAACATACTTGAGCCACGTTATTGTGACTCCTCGTCTGCAGATGTTCACTGATTGCCGTGCACTAAAACAAAGGCGTGCATAATTTCCAGCCCGTTCTTGCGAGCGTTCCCAACGGCAGGTAACTTGTACTAAAATGCCCGTTAGTATGTGTGTTAAGGCACTACGGGCTCACCATAGCCCGTGCTACTTGCCTCGCTCCTGTGCCAGGTAAGCTACGGGCTCACCATAGCCCGTGCTACTTGCCTCGCTCCTGTGCCAGGTAAGTTACGGGCTCACCATAGCCCGTGCTACTTGAAACTTTGTTTCAGGTAGCGCATCTTTAACAACGTTAGTATGTTAAAAGTCCTCCTCCCCCCCATTTTTCCTTTCTCTTTTCCAGTTGCGAGCGTTCTCAACGTCAGTAAACTGTCCTACTAAGGGGCCCTCTAATACGTCCAAGGGCCCCTTCACCCATTTCCCTTGATGCTCTTATTCCATTAGATTTTAAAATGTAACAAGGGTTTTGGCATTTACGACTTCGACGGGTAGGTAGTTCTAAGGGCTTTTAACCCTGTGTGAAGAAGCATCTTCTATTCTCAGTCCTATATGAGCTTGATGCTTCTTGAGCTTGACACTGTTGCTCCTTGTTTATTGTTGTTCTTGTTATAGATTCAGCTACTCAGAACAAGTTCCAAGTAGCACGGGCTATGGTGAGCCCGTAACTTACCTGGCACAGGAGCGAGGCAAGTAGCACGGGCTATGGTGAGCCCGTAACTTACCTGGGACAGGAGCGAGGCAAGTAGCACGGGCTATGGTGAGCCCGTAGTGGACGTCCTTGTTTGTGTTACATCTGACCTTTCGGAGAAATTATGTGAGTTAGTGGCTTTGCAAGAATGTAAGAACACGTCCAGCAAGAACACCTTGGTGGACGTGGCATAGTCATCAGGGAAGCATCAGGGGTGACTGGTGCCTGAGGTGACGGGCAAGAAGTGGATGGCATTGTGTGAGTGTGTTCTCTGTGTTAAGAGCAATGGACGGTAGGTGTTGATTGATGAAGATTAAGCCACCCAAAAGGTGGCACGGGCATGAATAGCCCGTAAGTGGTGGCCCTTTGGAGTCATTACCAGTATCATTAGCTGATACTGGATGATACTGAAACATTCTGAGAGATAAACATATACATTTCCTCCTTCACAAGTAGTATGTTATCAGACGTACACACAAATACTTTTATGACCGAGGTATACTGTATAGACAATTTGCAAGAGACATGCAGATAATTCAACAAAATATTACAGTCTTGGTGCAAAATTCTTATATCTCTCAAAAATATCATCAACCTTTCCGTTCTGACACATCCAGGCTATTTGTTCAGGAACAGTCCTTATCTCAGTGTTTCTATATACATTAATCAACGGACAATCAAGAACATAATGGGCAAGGGTGTGAGACCTTAACATACCACATAGTTTACACTTCGTGTCATTATCATGAACGCCTATCCCATATTCCCAGTAATATTTGTACCCAAGCCTGAGCCGCATGTACACAGAGTCACTCCAAGCATTTCTCCTTTTACCATAAGTGAAATGGGTGTTTTGACTCACATGTAGTGTTGCATGGTTTGACTTCTCTCATACATTATCTCTCTCCTCTCCACTCCTGCCTGTGCCTGGATATTTCTGATTTTGCTTCTTATTTGTCTCATTGTGAATTCACATTCAATGTCAACTTGTGGTTTTGATGTGGCAAGTTTGGCATGTATAATTTTTTACCACACCTTGCCCGAAACGCTGTGCGTATTAGTGGCTTTAGGTATTGTATGTACTACCTCTATCTATAAATCCAACATGATGTATGTAACTAATCTTCTATGTATATACCTTTACCTGAATAAACATTTTGATTTTGTAAGAGGTGAAGAACAGGTAAGAAAAATCCGGATCCGAGCGCGTCTACCCGAACGAGACTGAATCCGAGTTCGTCTTCCCGAACGCGACTCGGATTAATGGTTTGTTTTGAATGGCGGAGGCGACTATGTCCTGCTGGAGGAGGAGGAAGATGTCCCTTTTTCACCTCTGGAGCACCTTAGTGATTTTGTCACCCGCTGCGGCCATGCGTTTTGCTGTTAGGTAAGGCTAAGGACTTGATATACTGCCGTATTTGGTTGGACTTGCGAGTATATAGGACTCTTGGTATAGGCGAGGAGACAGCACGCTGGACTTGTGGTCCCGGGTTCGATCCCAGGCGCCGGGGAGAAACAATGGGCAGAGTTTCTTTCACCCTATGCCCCCTGTTACCTAGCAGTAAAATAGGTACCTGGGTATTAGTCAGCTGTCACGGGCTGCTTCCTGGGGGTGGAGGCCTGGTCGAGGACCGGGCCGCGGGGACACCAAAAAGCCCCTAAATCATCTCAAGATAACCCTATATCGTCTGGGGTTATCTTTCAGTACCCGGCACCTGTTATATCCTGGGGACATATATGTGGCATTGGTATAATAGGATAGGTATAATGTATAATGGATAGGTATAATGCAGGATAACATATACAAAATTGTGATGTCAGGACATTGTTTTCAAGTATTCAGTACGGCAGCATCATAAATGCATTGTCCTTCCTTAGCTTAGGTGAATGACAAATATATGTCTTCAGGGAAACTACTTATTCCTTCACATAGTCCGCACCTTTTTTTTGTATGTGTGTGTGTACACCATAATAATAATAATACTAATAATTCACAATTCATTGTGTCGGGGGACAGGAAGCCAGAGTGTATTCATACACATCTGGCTTTTATCAAGATCCCCCGCCAAGGCCAATTTCATGAAATTGCTTCAAATCATCGTCGACTTCCTATGCCATCGCTTGCCAATATATTTTAGTCTAATTTCGTTTTAAAACGAGATTATTTCCTTGTAAAAAAAAAAAGAAGAAAGTTTTTCATGTTCTACATTGAACACCAATATTATAGTGGGTAAATATACCACATTTCATTACTTTAATAATGCTAGTAGGCTCTGCATAGCTTAGGGAGGCATTGGGGTAATTCTATGGATTGGTTTTTCATTCATAAACAGGGGTGGTTTGGCAGGTGGATTAACAAGCATTTTCCCAGTGTTTGAGGAGCAGTAATGAGTGGGTTATATAGTGACAAGTGTTATATTGACAGCACTGCTGGCAGCGAGAGTGGAGGAGGAGCGAGTGGTGGTGGTGGTAGACTACTGGGACTTCCACAGCCTAATCTACCCCCGCGTGAGGAAGAACGCCAGCAAGGTGGCGTCGCTAGTCGCTCAACTCATCGACACTCTTGTCATTCACAACCACCTACAGTGAGTCACAGTTCCTTCCGTTTCTCTCGTGTTAATTATATAAACTGTATCTCGACCCATAGTTCTGAAGTCTCGCTTGTTCTTGGTGCTGTGGCTACTCAACTTGATATATCACTAGCTGTGTGTATCACCAAGTGTCATAAAAGATATTTGTGCATCGCCAATCTTTTTGCATTATGAGCCGTGTGCATTTTTTATTTTATATTTTATTTTATCGATATATATACAAGAAGGTTACGAGTTGAGAAAGTTTACATACATTAGGGTTTGAGTGTAACATTCTTGCAAAGCAACTAACACAACATTTCAGGCAAATCCTTAAACTTTCCAATAAAAGTAATAATAGGTACAGTACAATATAACCGAATTTGAGTACAACGTAATAACTACATTGCAAGTTGATAGACCGCAAATTGCATCATGTGTCATATGCATCACGAGGAGGTAAACATGACGACTAATGTGAGTGTGACTGAACAAGTGAATGTGTTCCACAGGCTCGCAAAAACACACCTGATTGGTTTCAGCCTTGGAGGCCGGATTTCTGGGATGGTGGGAGACAGGATCACCACTGGCAAAGTGGCCAGGATTACAGGTAAATTTTCCAGCTTTACAGGTAAATTTTCCAGCATTATGGGTAAATTTTCCAGCATTATGGGTAAATTTTCCAGCATTATGGGTAAATTTTCCAGCTTTACGGGCAAATTTTCCAGCTTTACGGGCAAATTTTCCAGCTTTACGGGCAAATTTTCCAGCTTTACGGGCAAATTTTCCAGCTTTACGGGAAAATTTTCCAGCTTTACGGGGTAAATTTTCCAGCATTACAGGCAAATTTTCCAGCATTACGGGGTAAATTTTCCAGCTTTACGGGCAAATTTTCCAGCTTTACGGGTAAATTTTCCAGCTTTACGGGCAAATTTTCCAGCTTTATGGGAAAATTTTCCAGCTTTACGGGGTAAATTTTCCAGCATTACGGGCAAATTTTCCAGCATTACGGGGTAAATTTTCCAGCTTTACGGGCAAATTTTCCAGCTTTACGGGCAAATTTTCCAGCTTTACGGGTAAATTTTCCAGCTTTACGGGCAAATTTTCCAGCTTTATGGGTAAATTTTCCAGCTTTACGGGTAAATTTTCCAGCTTTACGGGCAAATTTTCCAGATTTGTAGGTCAAATTTTCAGCTTTGCAGGTCAAATTTTCAGCTTTACAGGTGAATTGGTGTGGTTTACAGTTAAAATGACTAGGTTCACGTGTAAAGGGCTAGTTCATAAACAGTGCAGATTTACTGATTAATTTAACCTACACCATGGTTCCCAAATCTACTTTATCTAGATTTTTCCCAAATCTAATTTATCCTACACCAGGTCCCAAATCTACATAGTAAAATAACAATGTACTGAAACATTGAACAATATGGAAGAAAATGCAGAATAGAACCAGTGAAGAGCAGAGGTGCCATAGGCACAATCAGAGAACACTGTATAAACATCAGAGGTCCCCGGTTGTTCAACGTCCTCCCAGCGAGTATAAGAAATATTGCCGGAACAACCGTGGACATCTTCAAGAGGAAACTAGATTGTTTTCTAAAAAAAAGTGCCAGACCAACCGGGCTGTGGTGGATATGTGGGCCTGCGGGCCGCTCCAAGGAACAGCCTGGTGGACCAAGCTCTCACAAGTCAAACCTGGCCTTGGGCTGGGCGTGGGGAGTAGAAGAACTCCCAGAACCCCATCAAGCAGGTATGGTGTAGGATACATGAGGGAATATCATGTAGGATATCCTGTACCACAGTAGTTCTTTTATCCTCGCAGAATACCTCCATACACCTTTCCTGTTGCTTAGTAAAGCACCTTTACTCCTATAAAAAGGCACTACTGTATCTACATGTTTTTTCCTGGCATCTGGTACAATTCTAATTCTTTAGAAATAAAAGGATCTTGGACATTGCAAACTTGTCGTTTGCATTTATTTCTGGTAAAGACATTATGGGCATATTTTGCTCCCTAAACAAGTTAATTTTTTTATGGCAATATCTTCACTTTTTCTAAAGGTGATAAAAGTACTGTACTTCCATAATGTGCACAAGTACTATATGTAGCTGTAAAGACTTTATTGATTCACTTTTGATATAAAATTATAAATGAACATACAAACTCAACACATTGAATGTTGTCTATGGGAAATTTTGTTGAGAATCTACTCGAGAGAAATTTGATGTCAAACATATATCCACATCTGCAATTGTCTTGATTTATATTTGTGCAAATGTCTGTGGTGGATTAATTTTATCCAACATTTGTTACATGATTATTACATTTCTCATTTCTTTTCAGGTATAGATGCATCATATCCTTGGACACCACCTAAGACCAAGGACCAGTTTTTAGATGCTGGCGATGCATCTCTCGTGGTCAACATTCGAACGTCCCCTGTAGGATCGCACGCTCCTCCAAGCCACATTGATTTTTACGCTAATGGAGGACTCTCTCAGCCAGGATGCGATGACTGGTATTTCCCTTACTTAGGTTTGTTGCTTACCTTGCATTCTGGTTACTTATTCTTAATTGTTTTTCTTTTCTTTTCCTAATGGGATGTCCAGCTGTGTTTGTGTCAAATGCAAATATTCCTAATGGGATGTCCAGCTGTGTTTGTGTCAAATGCAAATATTCCTAATGGGATGTCCAGCTGTGTTTGTGTCAAATGCAAATATTCCTAATGGGATGTCCAGCTGTGTTTGTGTCAAATGCAAATATTCCTAATGGGATGTCCAGCTGTGTTTGTGTCAAATGCAAATATTCCTAATGGGATGTCCAGCTGTGTTTGTGTCAAATGCAAATATTCCTAATGGGATGTCCAGCTGTGTTTGTGTCAAATGCAAATATTCCTAATGGGATGTCCAGCTGTGTTTGTGTCAAATGCAAATATTCCTAATGGGATGTCCAGCTGTGTTTGTGTCAAATGCAAATATTCCTAATGGGATGTCCAGCTGTGTTTGTGTCAAATGCAAATATTCCTAATGGGATGTCCAGCTGTGTTTGTGTCAAATGCAAATATTCCTAATGGGATGTCCAGCTGTGTTTGTGTCAAATGCAAATATTCCTAATGGGATGTCCAGCTGTGTTTGTGTCAAATGCAAATATTCCTAATGGGATGTCCAGCTGTGTTTGTGTCAAATGCAAATATTCCTAATGGGATGTCCAGCTGTGTTTGTGTCAAATGCAAATATTCCTAATGGGATGTCCAGCTGTGTTTGTGTCAAATGCAAATATTCCTAATGGGATGTCCAGCTGTGTTTGTGTCAAATGCAAATATTCCTAATGGGATGTCCAGCTGTGTTTGTGTCAAATGCAAATATTCCTAATGGGATGTCCAGCTGTGTTTGTGTCAAATGCAAATATTCCTAATGGGATGTCCAGCTGTGTTTGTGTCAAATGCAAATATTCCTAATGGGATGTCCAGCTGTGTTTGTGTCAAATGCAAATATTCCTAATGGGATGTCCAGCTGTGTTTGTGTCAAATGCAAATATTCAGTTTACTTGTAGAATTTGTATTGATTTTAATCGTGAATTAGCATGTGAAATTGCAAATTGATATCCTAGTTGTGTGTAGCAGTTGTCAAAAGGGACAGGAATCTAAAATATTTGTTTCGAAAAGCCTCAAGTTAAGACTCATGCGAGTTATTCAATAAGTTGGACGCAATAAATTTAGGAAGTGTGTACTGTATCATCTTTGAGTAGTTTTGTTAACCTGTGTATGCGACTATTGGCTACCAGTTTCTAGCCTGATATGCATCTTCATTCATACACTCTTGTAACTACACTTAGGTAATTACATCAAACTCAAGTCATAAGAACCAAGATATAATGATGACAGCTTCCAAGAAGAGTAGAGAGTTGGAATTAATCAGCTGAAAAAAAAAGATAGAGCTAGAAAACAGCTTCATTATAAAAAAATAAAATATATATTGTAACCGATTTAAATGGCAACATATCCACTTTTAGTTTACACTGTGCAAGGCTAGTGGGTACACTAATACAATAATTTACACTGCAAGGCTAGCAGGTATGCTAATGCAATAATTTACACTATGCAAGGCTAGTGGGTACACTAATACAATAATTTACACTGCAAGGCTAGCAGGTATGCTAATACAATAATTTACACTATGCAAGGCTAGTGGGTACACTAATACAATAATTTACACTGCAAGGCTAGCAGGTATGCTAATACAATAATTTACACTGTGCAAGGCTAGTGGGTACACTAATACAATAATTTACACTGTACAAGGCTAGCAGGTATGCTAATACAATAATTTACACTGTGCAAGGCTAGTGGGTACACTAATACAATAATTTACACTGTGCAAGGCTAGCAGGTACGCTAATACAATAATTTACACTGTGCAAGGCTAACAGGTACGCTAATACAATAATTTACACTGTGCAAGGCTAGCAGGTACGCTAATACAATAATTTACACTGTGCAAGGCTAACAGGTACGCTAATACAATAATTTACACTGTGCAAGGCTAGCAGGTACGCTAATACAGTACAATAATTTACACTGTGCAAGGCTAGCAGGTACGCTAATACAATAATTTACACTGTGCAAGGCTAGCAGGTACGCTAATACAATAATTTACACTGCAAGGCTAGCAGGTACGCTAATACAATAATTTACACTGTGCAAGGCTAGCAGGTATGCTAATACAATAATTTACACTGTGCAAGGCTAGCGGGTACACTGACACAATAATTTACATTGTGCAAGGCTAGCGAGTACGCTAATACAATACACATTCTTTATAATGTACAGTATAAGAGATCCTAATAAATGACAATTAATAAATATACTGCAAACATCATCATTCATTATTTATAAAAAATACGTAATTAAATGTCTGAAAATGATCGATCCAGGTTCTTTGAAATAGCTGCCTTACACAGCACTGTAGTTTTGAGAAGTATTTTGTGTGTCAAACTGTTTCTCTAACATATTTTTCCTGTCATTGCACCATCATGGACCATAATTTATATTAGAAAAAAAGTATTAGATACCTTGATATGAATTAAATGCTTGCTATTTGCTCATTGTATGTAATTATTCTCTTCCAGTCCAGCAAGTCTGCAATCATTACCGCTCGGTTGCCCTTATGATAGAGGCCGTGAAGCACGCAGATGACAGGGTGTTCCCTGCTTGTGGCTGTCCTGATTGGGATAGCTTTAAAAACCACACCTGTGACTGTCAGACTGTTAATAATTTTGGCTTGTATCCAAATTCCAGGTAAGATATTAATGTAATTAATTTATATAGCCACAGGTTGTTACTCTAAAATTAAAGACTGAATTCATTTCTGATAAATTTTCGTCAATGTATAAAATGGGGCAGTGGTAGCAGACTTTAGTGTGTAACACTAGTGGTACGTTACTTTGTCTGTGACTTGTTTAGCTCCATATTAGTATGTCTTGAAGGCATCAGTATTTAAATGAGGATGTCTGGGTGGTCCCAGACAAGAGGGTAGATGGTCCCATATAAAAGATGGTGTTCTTACAGGTTGGTCTGAATGAATTAGTTTACTTAATATTTATACCTGTCAACTATATTTACTGTATCAAACTGCAAATATGGTTGATAGATAGATAGATTTATGTATGTATGTAATATACTCACTCTGTACCTGTAAATCCGAAAGTCAAATGTTCAAGTCAATTAGTAATATTCCGTAAACATTAGGCTATCTTTTCCTGACATGATGTAGCCAGGGAAACTGTTAGAGACGTTGTTTATGTTTTATATTAACATTTTGTTTTACTGTCAATATTTTCATTGTGAACAGAGGCATCAACATGTGAGTACGGGATGCAAAGGTGTTTTATCTTTCCGATCACATTAGTGGTTAGGGTATTTAACATTCATGCTCACCATAATTGCTAATTAAGTTATCAACAAAATAAGTTTCTTGACATTCTCAATCGACTTGAGAATGGTCCAGGACGGACCGAAACGTCGTCGTCCCTTCACATTCTAGTGTGTGGTCTGGTCATCATACTTTAGCCACGTTATTGTGACTCCTCGCCTGCAAGTTTCTTTACACTTCTCTGGGTCATTTTACTAGGCCAAATAGTCTTTGCAATGAGACAATAAACCCAGTGTGTTCTTTGGGAATGACTCCACAACCCCAACTAAACTTTCATCATGTACACTCTTGCTGTAGGTTCATTAATATAGGCTGTCATTTGCTGGGTTTGCAAAAAGAGGTATTAACTGTAATTAGTTGTACACTTAGGGAATTGTAATTGGGTGACCAAGAATTGGCATAAGACTTCTAGGAATGTGAAATTTAGAGATAGGTTATGTGGAATTATCAGATCCATCTCATTATCTGCACATAAGTTAATGAGAATATGGAGTAAGTAAATGACTTACATAGTATACTTGCAACAAGCAAGTTGTCTGTCAGTGGAAAACTGCGGTGCATTATTCCAGATTAATACAAAGGACAGCTAGATAATGCAAACTTAATCCAGTGCCTTGAGAAAATAGGCACAGTAGCACTTGACATATGTGGACGGTACATGCCACTAAGAACAAAAAAAAACAAAGGACACAAACTGAAATGAGAACAGCATTCCCACTATAGGCCGGTCGGCCGAGCGGACAGCACGCTGGACTTGTGATCCTGTGGTCCTGGGTTCGATCCCAGGCGCCGGCGAGAAACAATGGGCAGAGTTTCTTTCACCCTATGCCCCTGTTACCTAGCAGTAAAATAGGTACCTGGGTGTTAGTCAGCTGTCACGGACTGCTTCCTGGGGGTGGAGGCCTGGTCGAGGACCGGGCCGCGGGAACACTAAAGCCCCGAAATCATCTCAAGATAAACTCAAGAAGATGACAAGTAACTAATTTGTCATGTAACTTATGATGAGTAACTGGGGAATAAATAGAAGAGTCACTGTGATAAAATTTTCTTTAAATATAAGATCTATGAACTTAAGTGACATTACTTGGGTCTTCAATTCAGCATTTTTATTAATACAGTCTGTATTTACTTTGCTTTCAGTGCCCTGGGTAAATTCTACTTTACTACAAATTCAAAGCCTCCATATTCAAGACCACTTTAAATAAGTCATTTTTTGTATGTATGTATATACTAAATATATTTAATTTTAAGCATCAACTGTGTTATTAAAATAATTTAGTAAACACAAAGTCTGTCAAAGAAGAATTTCAACTCTAGGAGCAGGAAACACATGCAACAAGATCATTTAAATATTTCGATAATTATTCGATACCAAGTTTTCTGGTAAGAATATTATTGAAATGTAATATGTATAGCCAGATGAGAATTCTACATTTAGTGTTACACAATGTTAGTTCTTTGTAGTGTATGTTAAACAATGGCGCTGGTAGGATGTTGTGAACTGACACACTTTCAGATCTCTCTTCCGTCTTCACCCTTGTCGGCAGGGGAGCCGGTCGGCCAAGCGGATAGCACGTTGGACTTGTGATCCTGTGGTCCCGGGTTCGATCCCAGGCGCCGGCGAGAAACAATGGGCAGAGTTTCTTTCACCCTATGCCCCTGTTACCTAGCAGTAAAATAGGTACCTGGGTGTTAGTCAGCTGTCACGGGCTGCTTCCTGGGGTTGGAGGCCTGGTCGAGGACCGGGCCGCGGGGACACTAAAGCCCCGAAATCATCTCAAGATAACTTTGTCGATGTTGAAAACTGGTGGGTCGCCTCATGGTATTTAGGCATTCGCACTATTTCCTATGTTGATCTTTCTCCCTCAACCTTTTCCCTCTATTGGCTGCCTTCAAAACAGCGACCGTTTCCTCATTCTCTTGTCTCTTTTATTTTTCTTCTTTCCATTCTCTTCTCCAGTTCTATTTTGACAAACCTTATTTGAGCCTCTTTATTGCCCCCTCTTCTACTCATTGTACATCTGGGGCCAGATTCGCGACAGCACTTACGAACCTGTACATCTTTCCTCAATCTTTGGCGGCTTTGTTTTCAATTATTAAACAGTTAATGAGCTCCGAAGCACCAGGAGGCTGTTTATAACAATACCAACAGTTGATTGGCAAGTTTTCATGCTTGTAAACTGTTTAATAAATGTAACCAAAGTTGTCAAAGATTGAGGAAAGATGTACTCGTTCGTAAGTGCTTGCGTAACTGCTTTCGTGAATCTGGCCCCTGGTCTTCCTATCCCTCAGTACTTTCTTCTCTTGCGACATACTGTACTCTGCTTGATGCTACTCGTCACTCCATCCCCACATTATGCTTCACCCAGCTTGAAAAAGTGCATTTTTTGTGGAATTCTAAATATGCACGGAAATCTTTTTTTTGCTGTAAACACGCTGTCTGGAAACAGCACTGATAATTAGTGGATCTTTAATTATGTTTAAGAATGCTAGTGCAGATCCCTGCAGAGTCATTCGTCTGTAAAAGTCATAAGAGGTGATTTTGTCTCCACTATCAATGTTACCATCCTTCATATCTAGATGATATGAAGATCTATAAAAATGGTAGCAAAATCTTAACTAATGAGTGCATCCTGCATGGATATTATGTTTGCAGGAATGTACAGTGAAGCTTGAAATGTGTCCCTATGTATTGTTGCTACGTTGCCCGTGTGGAGGATCTGTCCCAGTTTGATCTGGAAAGTGAAGGTTTATATCTTTCTTCAATCATGAAGCTCCTTATCCTTGAATATTTTTGCTATCATTCATGCTTTATTTACTGAAGGGATTAATTGTGCTGATGGCGTTGTCTACTTTGTAAATTTTTCTGATCAAACGTGCAAGTGCCACTTCTCCCAGAAACTACCATTTTCACAGCTGAGTTTTATGTATTTTTGTATACTCTACATCAGCTATTCATATGTAGATGTTCATTTGTTATCGTGGTCAACTTGTAGTGCTTTCAATTATATGTTTTATAATAGAGTAGAACCATTCTCATCCGGTGATCAAAATCAAACAATCTCTCTACCTCATCTGTGCATGGGGTTCAACTACTGAAAATTACCTCAAGTCCATTGTCACCCAGCAAAAATCTGCTATCAGAGCTATAACACACTATCTTCAGACAACACACAGTCTTAACATACTCTCACTCTATACATTCTCTTGTGCTGTTTACACTTATAAAACCTTATTCCCTGCTTCTAGCATTGAATTGAAACTCTTCCTCAATAGATATAACAGAACCCATGAGCATCACACTAGAAATAAATGTATCTTTGATATTCTTAGAGACTAAATCAGGGCCAATACTCATGCAAATACAAGGATCCGGTATATAGAACTCACTCCGTAATCAATTAAAAAAGTGTCCGACCTATAATTTATTTGAAAGGAAAATAAAAAAGTACCTAATTTCATCCTCATAGTTCCCACCTTGCTCTCCTAACTCACACTGTATCTTGCGCTACCCACTCACCCAATTTAGTACTTAAGACATGCAACTTCATCAGTCTAATGTATTCTAGCCATTTATAATGTAATTATTATGTTGAATTCAAATACTGTTACAATGTACTTATTACATTTATTGGTTAGCTTAAGGACCTCAGAAACGCTATGCGTGTTTGTGGCCTTGCTAGAATATAACACTCGATCACCATTGTATGTACTTTCTTATATATAAATAAATATTAGCCCCAATTAATGTGTGTAATGTCCTGATTTTTAGGATGATTGGAAATTTTCCTAGTCACATGTCCCTCAATATAATCCTTGGTGAATTTGACTCCTTTGACACCATTTATCTCGTGTCCTTCTCTTCTTGTATTGGCATCCTGAACGTTATCATGAAATGCGTTTTTAATATAGTCGACCCTTATATAACAGTAATTGATATAAGTTTTTCCCATAATGCAGCATGCAGTGTTTTACTGACCATTGATTTGAATTTATCGCACACTTATTACTCACACAGCATCATGCTCAACTGTGTTCTCGAGCCAAGAAAACCCATGACTATCACACTATCACCTTCTCCATGTGTGGTCCATGTTAGCAAATATTACTACTGCCTTATCTAAATCTTGTCCATCACTCACTCTGACCAGTAAGATCCAGGGTGGAAACGTCAGTGAGGTCCAAGGTGGAGGAACCGGTGAGTTCACTGGACGGATTGGCAGCCCCACAACTCTACACACTATATCCATCCTCACCACCACAGACTCGCACATCCACCAAAACTACCACCCATCTGCCAATAGAACTGCCTACAATACTATCCACAATACCAAACCTACCCTACTCTACTACCCACTTCAGTATGCACACAAGGCCAAAGAGCCAAAGCTCAACCCCCGCAAGCACAATTAGGTGAGTACAAATCAAAATAACATAATATACCAAATGAACAAATCCACAAGGGCCTTGAGGAAGGTTCGAACCCATGTGCTGGATGTTTCCAGATGCACTCGAGTCATTTGTTCACCACCCACTCCATTCACTATCACACAACTCTGCCACATACGTTCCTTTCACACCTTCACACACTTTCACCCTGAGTAAAATACCCATGCAATGTTCAACTTTTCCATAACTGGAACTCTAACCTTATTTTTCCCCATATGTTATTCAATGAAAATCATTTCGAGGCAATGGAGTGACTCAAACCTGTATTCTGTAGTACTGTTATTCACACTATATACAGTAATGTGTCTTCATATAATGCACCATTTTCTAGCAGTGTAACTCGCATTATACAAGGCCTGTATTCTGTAGCAGAGATATAGCCTCGAGCCTGGCCTCGGGCCGGGCTTGGGGAGTAGAAGAACTCCCAGAACCCCATCAACCAGGTATCAACCAGGTATATCCTTCCAGGCTTAGCAGTATCTTTTTATCACTCCACCACCTGTTTACAATACCTAGTTTATATTTACTTATAATATTATAATCTACAAATGTAGAAATTAGTGCTACAAGGGATCCAGGCACACTGTAGTATGTACTGACAGTCCAATAGCAGCTTAATTCAGGCAAATACTGTACCTATACAGTGTATTATATATTGGTAACCTGTTGACCACACTGATGACTAAGCTAATGTGAAAACAAGTATAGAATTACAAATGTTTTGAATGTAACAAAAATATAAATATTTTCAGGGATTTATTTTTCCTCGTATCATAATTGAAGAACCTGAGGAATCTTGATTTCCCCGAAAACAGTTATAGGAGCCATAGGTTGGCTCCTATAACCAAGTTTGCATCAGTTTTAATGTCAAGTCATTCCTGGAGGATAAAGAAGTAGTCAACACTGTTTTAAGTGTGTATTTGTTGTGGTGAGAGTGAGGCCGGCGCCCCGGCCCGACATCACCTCCAGCGGCCAACAGTAATACTATACATGTGTGCTATGCGGTAATCAGTAACTATATATATTGTATGTAATAATAAAATAAAGATTATGCTGGATTATGACTAGACTCACATTTTTAAGTACTGTATATGTCATGTGCATCATGCAATGCTTCAGGTCGTCACATCTCATGTACATCATCATATTATGATCCAGAGATATCATATGATGACACAGGGGCATTATGTGATGATCCGGGGGCATCATGTCATGTACAACATCACAGCATGATACAGGGACATCATGTGATGATCCAGGAGCATCGGGTCATATACGATATCACAGCATGATCCACAGATATGATATGATGACCCAGGGGCATTATGCGATGATCGAAGGGCATCGTGTCGTGTACAACATCACAGCATGATACAGAGGCATCATGTAATGATACAGGGGAAGTGGGGGGGGGGGTGTCATGTTTTGATCTATGGGCATCACATTTCATGAGCGTTGTGTGATCCTTACTGTATACTGTATGATGTTTACTGTATATCATATGATGCTGCATGGCCATCATGTGATGCATCATGCAATATTTTGTGTATCATGTAGTATTGAGGTGATTTATCACAATGCTATATTATGTCTGTACAAATATGTATGCAAATAATGATAATGATAGTGTTTATATATATATATATATATATATATATATATATATATATATATATATATATATATATATATATATATATATAATAATAATATATTATAAGGGGGACCATCTCTGGTTGTTTGTAGGAACCCTCACTCCTCAAAGAAGAGGATATGCAGCACCCAGGGAGGAGCCTTGTCGAGCTCCCGTGTGATCTGTATATGTATGTATATACAGGTGTGTGTATATTATATATATATATATATATATATATATATATATATATATATATATATATATATATATATATATATATATATATATATATATATATATTAAATGTAATAAAATGGAAAATTACAACTATCCACAAATAATTCAAATGGAAATATTTCAAAACAATGAGTATACTGCTAGTTAAGATATAATGAAATGTTGCAACAGGTGATGGATGATGATGGTAGCGACTTGTGAAGGTGGAGCTCATACCCTCTTTGACCCTCCTGCCGACCCACCAATACTGTACTTCTGACACCCCTATCAATCTTGCCGAGAGGTGCTTGCTGGCCCCCTAACATCTTCAGTAGCTTTCCAGCCTCGCCTTTATTGATGGGTGCAACACCTTGTCTGGTGATGGGTGGCAGAGGGCCCCTCCTGCTGTGAGCCGAGGGAGCGCACCTGTGGCTCGTCGCTCCTTTAAAAAACAACAAACCCTTCATGGAAGGTAAGCCGCACTGGCGGTAAAGCACAAGTGAAGACTGTGTCTTCTGTTGATAATGCTCAGATATAATCGAGTCAATTTGTGTTTCTCAGATAAAAAAAAATATCACTTCTAACTTTAAGTCACTTTCACTGATGAAAGGTTCGACAAAGTTTCACTCCAAAATTATAATTCATCTACGTTTGTACCCAAGGTTCGCAGAGTGTCCAGTATTGGACATAACTGGGATAAATTTCACTCTAACCAAGCACTTATGGCATCACTAGAAACCTGACTGAGATGAGCTGGTTTAGCCAGCCTTTTCAATACGATATAGCCGTGTCGGCCTCCGCTCACTGTGAATGCGGCCAGGGTGCAGGCCCTAAAGCTGGCCGGGAAGTGAAGGAGGCCGCTGGCCGTCAGAGGCGCGGCGAGCGAGCACGAGCCAGCCCGCGGGTGCCACTCATGTGGTGGAACCATACACGTGCTGGCCGAGGTGAAGGCGGAGGTCAGACGATGGTACCTTGTAGCTGGATGGAGGGAACAGAGGCCTCAGAGCCGCACTCCTCGGGCGGCGTCACCTGTGGCACATATTTGGATTAATAATTCAAAGGAAAAATAAATAATAAATGACTGGTGCCCAAACCACACTAGAAATTAAAGAGTCGATGACGTTTCAGTCTGCCCTGGACCATTATCAAGTCGATAGTGGTCAAGACTATCGACTTGATAATGGTCCAGGATGGACTGAAACGTCGTCGTCTATTCAATTTCAAGTGTGGTTTGGTCAACATTTTTCAGCCATGTTATTGTGACTCATCATCTGCAATAAATGACTGCTTTAAAAGTACAGTTTTGTTTTTTGTTTTGTTTTGTGGCAAATGTTAAATTTAACCCCTGTTAATAGTTGACAACCTCACTGTGCACAAGAAAAATTTCAAAATTTGTTTTCCTTTTAATATTGTTATATATTATTGTTATATATTATTGTTATATTAATATTGTTATATTTCCCTTTAATATTGTTATGTGCATTCCCTGGTCATGTAAAAAAAAATAAAAAAAAAGTCACGTGACTTAGTTTGCCCCTTATGAAGTCTGGAACTCTTGCGATGATGTCATGATTCACGAGCGTTCATCGAGCAATCACTGTCGGGTGGTTGCCCAGAGTCAGCCATGAGGCGGGAGTTGCCACGAAGATATTTTTTACATATTTATTCCAGTGTGATTAGCTTTTTCACTTTTTTTTTTTTTTTTGCAGTATTATTCAATAGTATTGCTGGAATAACCGTGGATATCTTCAAGAGAAAACTAGATAATGTGGTTTTCTTAAAGAAGTGTCGGAACAACTGGGGCTGTGGTGGGTATGTGGGCCTGCGGGCCGCTCCAAGCAACAGCCTGGCGGACCAAACTCTCACAAGTCAAGCCTGGCCTCGGGCCGGGCTGTGGTGTGTATGTGGGCCTGCGGGCCGCTCCAAGCAACAGCCTGGTGGACCAAACTCTCACAAGTCAAGCCTGGCCTCGGGCCGGGCTGTGGTGTGTATGTGGGCCTGCGGGCCGCTCCAAGCAACAGCCTGGTGGACCAAACTCTCACAAGTCAAGCCTGGCCTCGGGCCGGGCTGTGGTGGGTATGTGGGCCTGCGGGCCGCTCCAAGCAACAGCCTGGTGGACCAAACTCTCACAAGTCAAGCCTGGCCTCGGGCCGGGCTGTGGTGGGTATGTGGGCCTGCGGGCCGCTCCAAGCAACAGCCTGGTGGACCAAACTCTCACAAGTCAAGCCTGGCCTCGGGCCGGGCTGTGGTGTGTATGTGGGCCTGCGGGCCGCTCCAAGCAACAGCCTGGTGGACCAAACTCTCACAAGTCAAGCCTGGCCTCGGGCCGGGCTGTGGTGGGTATGTGGGCCTGCGGGCCGCTCCAAGCAACAGCCTGGTGGACCAAACTCTCACAAGTCAAGCCTGGCCTCGGGCCGGGCTGTGGTGGGTATGTGGGCCTGCGGGCCGCTCCAAGCAACAGCCTGGTGGACCAAACTCTCACAAGTCAAGCCTGGCCTCGGGCCGGGCTGTGGTGGGTATGTGGACCTGCGGGCCGCTCCAAGCAACAGCCTGGTGGACCAAACTCTCACAAGTCAAGCCTGGCCTCGGGCCGGGCTGTGGTGGGTATGTGGACCTGCGGGCCGCTCCAAGCAACAGCCTGGTGGACTAAACTCTCACAAGTCAAGCCTGGCCTCGGGCCGGGCTGTGGTGGGTATGTGGGCCTGCGGGCCGCTCCAAGCAACAGCCTGGTGGACCAAACTCTCACAAGTCAAGCCTGGCCTCGGGCCGGGCTTGTACATAATTTTATTTATATATAGATATATATAATAAAATTATGTACATTTTCATGCACAATTCTGAACAACTAAGGTGGGTATCATAATCTCATATCATGTGGTTAGAGTTCAGTCTAGGTCTGCATGTTTTGCATGAAAATGTAACTGCACACATTAAATATATAATATTTTCTCTATACCTCTAATGTTTTACTATGGTTTCTTCAAGTGTAATGATCCAATGGGATGTCAATAATGTTATTTGTATTACAATATATATTGGACATAGGAATGCACAGACATTCTCCAGTCACTAATATGTGCACCATATTATATTCTTTGAACAATAAAGCATGCAGTTTTTGTCATTACACTCTATATGCACCTTGTATAATGAGCAGCTGTAGTGGGGGTGGTAATGAAAGGTAAGGACAGAATAGTGCGCCACAAACTGCCAGCAGACGATGCAACCTGATAGCGGCAATATGTGTCATCATACACTACGCATATTTGCTAATTCTAGGCACAATGTTGCAATTATTATTATCAGTAATCCTGATAATAATAGTGTGTATCTTTGTAATGTGTTGAACATCGCTATACTCAAAAATATGGTTCACATATTGGTGACACGATTATTACAGTTTTAGAGCAAGAAAACGGTGCTTTTACTGTTATTACCCTACATATACACTATATAACTATGTACATTTTTATGCACCATAAAGAACCGCTAAGCTGGTGTGGTGGATCCAAATACAGCATAGCATCAACGTGCTTGTCAGCTGATGACGACACCTGACTTGACATGATGCCTCCAATATAACACACCTATTGCTAACTCTAGACGCAATGTTGTTCTTATTATCACCAGCATCCTGGTCACTAAATCCTGAATATAAATCATTTTGCACAAGTTTATTTTCTAAGGAAGTATGAGGTTATTTCATGATGCGCAGATGCACCAAACAGTGGCACTCTTATGGCTGTCTGCATCACACTGTGAACATCATAAACAATATTGTGTTTACTGATATCTTAAATCTTATTCAGCACTAAATCATCCCTGTATGATTTGCACAGTGTGATATGATATGCCATAAGCCTCTTGGCATGACATGCCCAGTGGAATATTTGTTTCTATAGAGAGAGATTTTAAATGCTTAAATTATCACCATACGAGATGGAAGAAGAACAATTAATAATATGTTCCTTACTTCTAAGCCAATAGAGCCATTGGTGGGGATCTTGATAGAGCCAGTACGCTGGTCCCTGGTGAGGGGAGTGAGAGGACTGATGCCCAACTCTTCAAAACTGTTGATCTTACGAGTTCCTTCAAGTCCAAAGCGCAGAGAGTTGGAACGCCGCATGAGGATGTCGTCCACACGGAGGGAGTTGGAGCGGCCGCGGACATACCCTGTTGGAGGGGACATGGGGACGTGAAGGGATTCTACAAGGGAACCCAGGACGGGAGCTGAAGGAATAGGGAATTGGAGGAAGAATTAGTCAGTTAGATATAGAAGGTGAAAAAAGTGAAAGTTCTGATACGAGTTTCAAAGTTTGCAGGCAGTTCTTCGTTGTCAAGTTGGAACTATTACCTACGTGAGTGAGGAACAGTTAATGCAGCAGCTGTGACTACCTGCTCAGAAGTGTAAACTTACCAGGAGAGATCTGAGGGCTGTCCGGGAGACTGAGAGAGTTGGACTTTGGTGCTGTGGTCAGCGGCGGTGGGCGGGTGAAGGTGGTGCTACGGCGTCGTGTGTCGCACAATGATATGTTGGACTTCCGCCGAGAGTTGTGCCTCTCGAATGTCTTCTGAGCCGAGAATGGGCTTGGCCGGATGAGATATCTACGTTAAAACTCTCATTAGTTTTTATTAAGAGTAAGGGTGCAGTTATAATAATGAAAATTAATTACATTTACATAAAGAAATCACACTAATGTGATACATGTCAATGAGTAAATCAATTGGAACAATGAAGTGACTTGAATCAGCAATGAGGGTACTCCCAGCCGTGCACCTTACTCGTGTACAATTTCTAAGTTACAAAACCTGGGATTCCACTAAATCCACAGGAAGTATGGAGGCTTCTACTGAAGCCAGTCCATATTTTACATATAACCCCCATGCACTCTGGTGAAGGTAGAGTAGTCCATCAACCGTACACTCCAACTTCAGATACACAAAGAAATCAGTAATATGATATATCAATAACAATGTCAATTAGAGCGTTGTGTATCTGAAGCTGGAGCACACAGTTGATGGACTACTTTACCTACACCAGAGTGCATGGGGGTTATATGTAAAATTTGGACTGGCTTCAGTAGAAGCCTCCAGACTTCCTGTGGATTTAGTGGAATCCCAGGTTGTATAACTTGTACCATGTCGTGGTACAGTGGTAAGGTGCGTGGCTGGGAGCATACCCTGATCGCTGGTTTGAGACACCTCATTGCTCCAATTGCTTTTCTCGCTAATTACATTAATAATAAAACTAATTAATTGTTACAAGTAATAATAAATATACAAGAATGGCTGCAGTATTAGTAGAGATAGAGTGAGTTGAGGGCAGAGGAAGGGGAGAGACTACACAGTCATTATCGGTTTTGTCTCCTGTACATTATTTTAAAGGTGCATCAAAATATTTATTTTCACAGCTCTGTATTTGTTTTTAATTTGCTTGTCTCACATTTATTTAATGGGAATAAGTGCTATTAGAGTTGATCTGTTTTAAACAAAGCTTTTATTATATCTATTAGTGACAATCTCATTTTGTTAGCAGTTCCTTAGTCACTGGAAATTATTAGTTAAGTAGTTACACACACAAATAGCCTGATGCATCAAATGAACAAATCCACAAGGGCCGTGAACTGGGTTCGAATCTACGTCCGAGAGGATTCCAGACGCTGCCTTAATCGACTGAGCTAAGACATGGTCCATGTCGTAGCTCAGTCTATTAAGGCAGGTATCTGAAGAGTCTGAAGAACTCGAAGAGCAATGACAGTTGTTGCTACCACCATAAAAGCAATATGATCACTTGTTTTTGTTCTATCTAATGCCATTGCTAGATTATGTGACAACAAGTTTTTTGTGATTTGTTGAGACTGGTGGAAGGTTTGGGGGCGTGTCTTCTTGTAAGATGCCTCACGTTAAGATTACACTGGTGGAAGGTTTGGGGGCATGTCTTGTAAGATGCCTCACGTTAAGATTACACTGGTGGAAGGTTTGGGAGCGTGTCTTCTTGTAAGATGCCTCACATTAAGATTACACTGGATAACAGATGATAGCACACAAGCTAAGCACAGTAATTATGCAAGGTAGAGGCTCAATATCACTGCTTTTATGACTGGAAACTACAAACGCACCTGTAAAAGCAACAAAACTTCAAACTTTAAAAGACGGCGCTAAAAGAGAGAGGAAAGTGCGAGAGTGAGTGAATAGCTACTTACACAATACTGCACTAAGAGAGAGTGAGTGAGTGTGAGTCAATAGCTACTTACACAGTACATAACCATAGCCTCACCAGCCAACTTACACAATGTCGCCTTCCTCGAGCTTGAGGTCACACGATGGGTTGATGATGACGAAGGAGAGAGAGTTGCGCTTCTCGGACACGTCGTCATAGTCCTCGGGGGGCAGAGCTGAGGGCAGACCCCATCTTTATTAGGCAGAGTGCAGCTAGTGTATGTAGGATTATTCCATATATAAAATGGAGAGTTCAAAACCGAGTCGGACAAAATCAAATGTTTTACTAAAACGATTTGGGAGGATGAGTGACATTTAGCAATATTTAAAATATAGGAAAATAATTAACAAACATATATTAAAGAAGCTGAAGAAAATCTTGCACAAAGGTTTGGATTCTACCATGATGATTATTTTGAAGATGTCTTACTAACCAAATCACAAATTAAGTAAATATTTGTATAATTTTGGATGGTTTGATGTGTGTGTGTGTGTAATTACCCAAGTGTAGTTACAGGATGAGTGCTACCCCTCATGGTGTTCCGTCTTTCTTTAGTATTTCACCATCCATGTAATTCAAAACAAGTTTGAAGTTGGAAAGTGACGCATATGTCCCATCACAATGTTCTTGTGTTCCTCTGGTGTCAGTTTACTATCTAAAACCACTCCTAGATCTTATTCTTTATTAGTTACCTTTAGTTAGAGAATGAGTTAGGGTCTTCTTCTCCTTACTGGATGTATTATAAGGTGCCAGTCTTCCTGGTTAGAGGACAATCCTCTGTTCTCCTTAAGGGGCTTTGTCGTTCTTGCACTCTCGAGTGGTGTGAAGTTGCGACTGCGTTTCAGATATTTTAAGGGTGGGCTTGACCTTGAGCCAAGATCACACCAGGCCTTGGCTAAAGGCCTGGTGTGGGGGTTTTGGTGTCTGGTGTGGCTTCATTTACAGCTCTTCCCAAGCTATATGCACCCATACCCTGGGAGGCGGTGGCCGTGTTCTTCGCTGCTCGCCCTGTGTGTTGACAGGCTGTGCTGGCCCAGCTGTTGGATTCAGCTTGGGCCCTGGCCCTCCCTATTTTTGCCTCTGCTTCTGAATGAGATGGTTGCTCAGTCCTTGTTCTCAGCGACTGCTTCCTGTCGACCTGTATCAGATCTTTTGTGTTCTAGTTCCTTGTTCTTGCCTTGCAGGGCTGGGGTTTTACCTTTTCTTGGTTGAGTTAGGCCTACTGTCGAGCCTGATTCTGGGTTTCATGTGTCTCCCGTGGCTGGTTCTTTGTCGGCTGGATGGCGTGAGGTTCACTCTTCGAGGAAGGTGCCTGCTTTTCGTGGTTCGTACCAGCCCCTTTGACAGGGTGGTGGGGGTGCAGCTTGTCTGTTTTTCCAGCTTTGGGTCCCACGATTTGTATGCTTATTGCGTGGCCAGAAAATCTCAATCCTCTCGCAGATGTCGAGATTTTCTGGGCAAGCCTCTTTTTTCCTTGCCAGCATCAGGTAATTTTGGGATGGGTCACTTCTGGCATGGTCGAAACGATCATGTCACTCTGGTGAGTGTCTTGTTTCTTCCTGGTCCTGAAACGTGAGTCGGCGGAACTCCAGTTCATCCTCGATCTTTTGAGGCTGAACCCTTGCCCCACTTTTCAGACGACCAATTTAGCCCAAGTTCACCTACTCTTGAATTCGAGCACTGAAAGGAATTCCATGGACCTCTGGGATGCATAGTGGCATGCCCTTATATATTTGAGGTTCAGGGAATGGTTAGGTTTTATGGTGGGATGCCAGGCCTTCTGCTTTCAGGGTCTTCGCTTTAGTCTGAGTGTGGCTACCCGAGATTTTACCAGGTTGGCTCAAGTCGTGGTTGCTCTACTTCAGTTGCTGGGGGCGTGTGTCTTGGCCAACCTGGTGTTGGCTCCCAGCTGGTCCACATGTCTGCTTGCCAGGAATCTGGTGCTTTCTCAGCTTGCCAGGTTCAGGATCCTGGTGAATGGTAGACAGTTCCAGTTGGGGACTTTCTGCTGCTGCTGGGGAGGGTGTGGCTCTGGTGGCTGTTCTAGCAGCTCTGAAAATGTCCCTTTGGCCCTTTGCTGTCTGCTACACCCCTGGGTTTCTCTTTGGGTTTTTTAGGGTTTGGTCTCCTGGGCTCCTCCTCCCTCTCACACTTGACATGTTCATGGACACCTCAGCTCTGGGCTGGGGCTTCGTGACCAGCGCTCACCAGGCTGCACAGTGCTGTGAGATGCGAACCTATGGTCTCTTTTGAGCCCAGCAATTGTCTATTTTGGTTCACTGACTTTCTTGAGGCTTTTTTCAATGGGGTGATGGTCAGACATCGTCTCCCTGCACCTCTTCTAAGGGGGGCCATGTTGTAGCTCTGGTTCCAGGTAGGCCAAAGAACTCCACAGCCGATGTAACTTTGCCGGAGGGAAGGGGGGGGGGGCATCACAGAGAAGATAGCTTTAGGGAGCCACCGGTACTCAACCAAAAATTGCCATTTCATTTAATTTAACAGTGTTTTTTTTGTTGGGTGATTAGTTTTTAAGGGCTAGTTTTTTATTGAAGGTTTGGGCAATTTGTAGTTTTTTGTTCTTATTTGATAATTTTTGTTGGGTAATTTGTAGTTTTTTTTGGGCGATTTGTAGTGTTGAGATTTTATATATTTTGTTGAGTGATTTATAGGAATTTGTTTGGCAATAGTTTGTTTTTGGTGATTTTTTTTTCCTTTTTCTTGAACGAGTTGTATTTTTTTGTTGAATGATTTGTTGTTAAATGTTTTTTAAATGTAATAAAATGCATTTTTTCTGGTTGGTCCCTTGGTGGTACTCATTCATGCCCAGCCCCTCATTCTTGTCTTTTTTGCAGAGTCATTGCTTGGGCAGTGTGGGCGTAAGTGATGGCTGGCTACGACCCTCGGGGTCACCTGGGTCGCATCTGGTGCCCAGCGAGTGTTGCTAACTTGAAGTTAGACCTAGACAATGAATGTATACATAGTTCAGATAAGAAATGCAAATGTTCTCCATGCAGACGCATCTTGTAGTGTACACTTATCTTGAGGTTATCTTGAGATGATTTCTGGGCTTTAGTGTCCCCGCGGCCCGGTCCTCGACCAGGCCTCCACCCCCAGGAAGCAGCCCGTGACAGCTGACTAACACCCAGGTACCTATTTTACTGCTAGGTAACAGGGGGGCATAGGGTGAAAGAAACTCTGGCCATTGTTTCTCACCGGCGCCCGGGATCGAACCCGGGACCACAGGATCACAAGTCGAGCGTGCTGTCCGCTTGGCCGACCGGCTCCCTACACTACCTTTTTTGATGGATTTTCCACTGGTCCTTGGTTGATCTTTTATCACCAGACTCCCTTTGCCTTTATTGAAGAGGCCATAGTCTGGTACTGACCTCTGGTAAGAGCTCGTGAATCATTAAGAGCCTGGTAGGGCACCCAAGATTTTGAGCATCCCAGTTTATTTGCTTGGAAAACCATTGAAGGAAGCTCTCCCTCCCTCCACCCCCAAAAATAGTATACAATATATAGTACTGTACTTTATAGAAAGTGGACATAGTCAAAACATGAATAGAAGATGAATTCCCATCCCAACTTAAAGCACATGTAATGGGTGGAGCAGATATTGAAATGGGTTAAAACTACCTATGTCTTGTAAATAATCCATTTTGGATCCACACTATACCTAGTAAAATGAAACTGATAAGGCCAAGCAGACGGGGGCAGGAACTTACCTAGACTCTGCATACGAGAGCGGACGAGCTGGGCGATCTCTGCTCTCTCGATAAGATTACTGTGGCCTTCCTTGGGGTCATCAGAGATGTTGAGCGAGAACTGAAACATAACCCGAGACTCCTACATGCTCTGCCACCCACAGCTCACCACACTATTTTTTTTATGTCATCTGATTTATATTCTTGCAAGGAAAGTTAAGTTTGATTTATAGACATAAAATTACTTATATTTCACTTTGAAAAAATGGAATATTGTATTGATGTGCTTAAAATTCTACTCTAGACAATAAGGGTGACAAAGGTACATGCAACTGCACTATCTATGTATATAAAAGGCAGGCAGCACCACGAACACAGAAGCCACGGGCATTCTACCAGAGACCACCATCAGATACATAGACTATAGCTCTCGGGACTGACGTGACACACAATACTATGTCATATACTTGGTATGATGCATTTACACTGAGCAACGTGCACTGGCAAGGCTTACCTCTAAGTTATATTGAATTAAAATTATTGATCATACACGTGGAGTTATATCCAGAGATAAGATGGTTTGCCATACACCACACCCAAGTCCTGTGACTAGCAGATGTACACAAAAACAGGATGCATCGTCTTCCAGATTCTCAAGTATGGTATCTTATTATGAAACGCCAGGGGTCTACAGCAGGACTGATGCAAGCGGAAGTATGGGTAGTGTAGTAGGTGGTTACTATGAAATGTAGTGGTTGGTCACTGTAGCAGGTGGGTTACTGTGTTCCAGGTGGTTATTGTGAGGTGTTGGTCATTGGTCACTGTGTAGAAGGTGGGTAATGTTTGGTGTAGAAGGTGGGTAATGTTTGGTGTAGAAGGTGGGTAATGTTTGGTGTAGAAGGTGGGTGCTGTGATGTGTCGCAGGTGGTTACTAAGAGGTGTAGTTGTAGCAGGTAGTTACTGAGAGCTGCAGTGCTTGGTCACTGGTGTAATACTGATAATACTGTGATGTGTAAGTGTAATGATTGGTGACTGTGTAGCAGGTGGCTACCATGTTGTGTAGATGTAGTGGCTGGTTACTGTAGAGTTTACCATGAAGTGTGAGCATAATATGTGGTTGCAAAGGGAGATGATGATGTATTGTGCAGTAAACCATGTGGGTATATTAGGCGGTCACCATGAGGTACAGTGAGTAATCACTATGAGGGGAAAGATTGTGTAACAAACTGCCACAATGAAGGTGATGCACCATGTAATTACACAAGATGTGTAGGTGCCATATTAGATCTCTGTGAGGTGTAGATTATGTGGAGGCATATAGTGCCATGTTTCCCCAGAACACTACGTGCAAATAATTTTACAACCAAATCTTCAATTACAACACAGTGGGCAAATAGTGAAGAACAGTGCATCGGTATTCAAGCCCAGTTTGCTCCTGCCACCAGTTACTACTAACAGTGTATCAAGTTGATGTAACAGGTTGCCACTATGGAGATGAAATAGGGAAATAGGGAGGGGGGATGTGTAGAAGATAGTTATCAGTGGTAGATGTTTAGAAGATAGTTATCCTCCTTGTAACTTATACCTCGCAGCTCTAATACTCAACTGGTGATACACCTCCAGCTTTATTTTTTGTTTAATGAGATAAGGACTCCATGCTGGTGTCACATGTTCCATAAATGGTCCAATATAAATGATATACAAGGTCCTGAACACACATCCGAAAGTAGTTCCTATATTAGCCAATCTTACATATGCAGCTGAAGATGTTCTTTTGATATGGGCGTCTGGTGACAGGACTGGTGTAATATCAATCTTCTACTTTTTCTCTGTCTGATTGCAGGACGATTTTCTCTCCCATGTGTCTGGTCTCTTGTACCTAGCTTCACTACATATCACCTTGAGTTCTGTAGCCACTTGAGGGACCATACTTTCATTTTTGTCCTTGTCTCCTTGTAGTTTCATGCTGTCTTCCATCGTGTTTATCCTCATAATTTTTGTACCATCA
Source organism: Procambarus clarkii (assembly GCF_040958095.1). NCBI lineage: Eukaryota > Metazoa > Arthropoda > Malacostraca > Decapoda > Cambaridae > Procambarus > Procambarus clarkii. The sequence continues at coordinate 12,516,632 of NC_091161.1, read as the reverse complement.
GCAAACATTGAGGGGAAGGAATATCTATCCCATTGGCAGGTTATTTGTAAAGATTAGAGAATAGGATCAGCTTCAGACCTGACACTTGCGGAATGCCACTGGTAGCATCCTGCCACTCATAGATTGCTCCTACCATGGTGACTCTTCTGTTGCAGAGGTAATTATTTTTCCACTGAATGTCTCTCCTGTCATTCACATCTGTTTCTCCATTTTGTGCACTAGTCTTCTGTGGGGGTACACTGTTGAAGGCTTTCTGATAAGTCCAAAAACACTCAGACCAGCCATCTTTATCTTATTGCATAGCCTCCAGGCTTGGTGCTGCCCTTGGATAATTACTTACAGTACTTCTTCATCTTGTATGATCTCAGTTGCTGGTTTGTGAGGCAGGTTTTGCCATCTCTGAAATCATGCTGGTGTTGCGTTATGAAGTCCCTGCTCTCCAGATGTTCTACTGGCCTCTTTATTATGATCTTTTCCATCAACTTGCATGATAGGCAAGTAAGAGAGACTGACCTGTAGTTTAAAGCCTCCTGTCTTTTACCTTTTTTGTATGTTGGCACTATATTGGATGTCTTCACACTGTGACAGTTCTCATATTTCCAGTGACTTGTTGTTGTTATTATTATTATTATTATTGTCGTTAATATGAGAAAATCAATTGTAGCGATGAGGTGACTTGAACCAGCAATCAAGGAACTTCCACCTGTGCACCGTACCCATGTACCACGACTTTATTAAAGTTCCACAACCTGGGATTCCACTGAAGCCACAGGAAGTTTGGAGGCGTCTATCCAGTCCATCTTTTACAGATAACCCCCATACACTGGTGGAGGTAAAGTAGTCCATTAATTGTACACTCTAGCTTCAAATACACAAAGAAATCACACTAAAATGGTGTATATAAATGAGTGGGTAAGATGCACAGCTGAGAGTTCCTTGATTGCTGCTTTGAGTCATCTTGTTGCTTCAATTGATTTTCTCATTAATATATACCATGTTTGTGTGATTTTGTTGTGTATCTGAAGCTTGAGGGGTATGATTGAACTACTGTACCTACACTAGATTACTTTGGTGTTATAAGTAAAACGTGGACTGGCTTCAGTAGACGCCTCCAGACTTTCTGTGGATTCAGTGGAATCCCAGGTTGTGTAACTCTCACAAAGTCATGGTACATGGGTAAGGTGCACGGGTGAAAGTTCCTTGATGCTGGTTCGAGTCACCTTATCGCTACAATTGATTTTCTCATATAGCAATAATAATAATAATAATAATAATAATAATTATTATTATTATTATTAATAAATGCATACAAAGTACAAAAGAAGAGGTAAATTGTAGGTAGAGGGTATACACGTTAAATTAAGCCACTACTATGTAAATCATTATTGGCAGAACTTTGAATAATTCAGTAAAAAATTATTAATAGCAATAATGGGGTAAACAATTAATGTTAAATGATTAGTAAACATAACATTATAGTAAGCAACCAGCACAAGGCTTCCAATCCTTGTCATGAAGCCATTTAGGTTAGTGTCTTTGCTTTAGTTGCAGTCATTTTTAAATTGCTTCTGTGCCTTCCCTTCTCCTAGAAATTCATTCATTGCTCATTGGTACCTTTCTCAGCTGTTCATTTGTTCTTGTAGTTTTCCATTCCTTTGTGATTAGGCATGATACTTCCTAATTTCCTTGGTGAAACCATGGACTAGTCCTATGCCTTTCATTGTCCTCTCTCTGGAGAGGACAAATTTGCCAGCTGGGAAGGTGTTTACTCATGAAGGCAATTATAAAATGACGGACCACCAATACAGTGCACGTGTATTTAATTTATTTATTCATGTAATTATACTACTTCACTCTTCAAAAAGAAGCAGGATAACTCCACCATTCAAGGTAAATAATGTTGTGGTTTTGTGAGGGGAGTCCCTATAGCTCCCCGGAGCTAACCAGGCTGATATGAATGTATTAGACCCTGGCATCAATCAAGCGAATGGAGTTCTTAGACCTGCCCGGGACCACGAGCCAGTACCTGGCCCACCTCAGAGAGGCACAAGGAGCAATGGCCTATTGAAACCTCCCATCTGAGTGGAAGCATTCTATGTCTGCCATCGACCGGGTCAGGCACCCAGAAAGGTAAGCGCCCCAAAACAAACCCCTATTCTGGTTAAGAAATTGCTACTGAAAACCGATCTAGTGGACAGAACTTCCCAAATGAAAACGAGCAAACAAGCATGACATCACCACATCACCGCGCCACTGTCTACACAGCTTCCCCCTTCCCTGGCAGGGGGAAGGGGGAGCCCCAGTCCCCCATGCCAGCTATTCACCCTACAGTTCTGTGACTGATGTGAAGTTGGTATTGGGTTGTTGATGCTTGGTTGGTTAGGCTGGGGGTGCACTGTGTGTTATGTCCGGTTGCGGCTCTCTGCTGTTATTTGCGCACCACGGCTTCTGTGTCTGGGGACGCGCTTTGGATTGATCCGGTTTCCCTTCTTCCCTGTTGCAGGGTTTGGGTCTCCCAGGTTGTCCGCAGGGTTATTTGGTCCAGCCAGCCTACAGTCTATCCCCGTGCCCACGACGTTCATAAGTTTGCTGCGCTTGCTGCAGTCTTTGGTAACATGTCTTGGGCTGACATTTCGGGGATGAGGTTTTTGGTGGTCGAACAGGGTAGATTGTGCGCTACCTGGTCAATGTTCCTGGGCCTCATCGGGCCCATGTCGCTTTGGGTCGGTGGTTGCAGCCAGTTGTCTTGACTTCCAGTTGACGAGAGAGTGCCTCCCGCCTCCCAGATAAGGCCCTTTTGTTTTTGTCTTTGGGTAAGCAGCTCTGGGGAGCCGACAGGGCTTTCCTCAGAAAACTAGCATTGAATGTAATGAAATTTCCATTTTCTGGGTGAGACCTGGAGGCTCCCCCAGCAACCCTCCCTCCCTCCAGTCGGCCGTTTTTTGCGTGTTTTTGACATCCAGCCTTGGAACTGGGGTGTGGGTAGCCGGCATCAGGGTCTGGGGCTCCCCCTTCCCCCTCCCAGGGAGGGGGGGACTGCGCAGACAAGCGGCTCAGTGACGTCATGCTCATTTGCTCGTTTTCGTTTGGGGAGTTCTGTCCACTCATTTGGCTTTCAGTAGCAATTTCTTAACCAGAATAGGGGTTTGTTTTGGCGCTTACCTTTCTGGGTGCCTGACCCGGTCGATAGCAGACACAGAATGCTTCCAACCACACGGGGGTTTCTATAGGCCATTGCTCCTCGTGCCTCTCCGAGGGGGCCAGGTTCTGGCTCGTGGTCCCTGGTTGGCCTAGAACTCCATTCACATTGATGCCAAAGTCTAATACAGTACAGGTATATCCATATCAGTCTGGATAGCTCTGGGGAGTCTGAGTCTCACCCAGAAAATGGTGTTTCATTACATTCAATGCTGTTTTTTTTAATTCTTCAAGCGTCCCATATTGCTGATTATTCATCCTCGTAGTAACTAATGATTATCTATTTTCTTATCTTTTTAAAATCTTAGATATATGTTACACTCCTTTTTATGTGATGGAAAGTCTGCATTTGGCACCAAAAAACCCCACAAAAAGTCAATTTGAACACAAGACTACATGACGATCTTAGGTTCAAGTAGGCTTATTGAGAGTAGCTTAAGCTATGTTTTTTCTTGTAACTGCTAGTAGTTCTTCTGAGAGAGGGGTAATTATACTAGAGATTAATTTGTCCGCCCAAGCTTTTAAGAGATAATTTAAAAAGGTAATGGTGAAACAAATCAAAATGATGCGCTTAGTGATTTATTATTAAAGTGGCTGGGTGCGCACAATAGGTATGCAATCACTGCATCCACAAAACATGTACATGGGCATGAAGCAAACGAGTTTTGCCTAATGGCACTTGATAGAAATAATTGGCTGGCAGTTTGCTAATTATGCATTATTAATTATATTTTGGATATTTTCCATTTCTATGCAAATATCTAATAGCAGGGTTGTGGATTTTGGAACAAATTACTGGGTAATATAATAGATGTGGGATTCCTTGAGTGTATTTACACTTCTGTTTATATTAGCCTATAAACTGTTCCATTAATCAGTAACCTTGCTTCCTAACCAATATTTACCAACATCTTTATTGATTTCTAAACTTTATTAATTTGCCTGTGAATTTGCTGCCTGCATTGTTTTTTTATATTTTCTATAAATTTTCTATAAATGTGAAATTCCATAACATAGGTTCTTCCATTGCTTGGTTGATTATTATATAAATCTTAATTTCCCCAGGTTCAGTATGGGTTGGTTTTTCAGTAAGGATCATTAAATCCTTCTTTGGAGTTGTAGAAGATTGTACCCTTGGAGGTATAGAAGATACTGGTAGTTACCTTTCGAAGTGCATTAAGTGGTTACCCTTAATAGTGTAGTAGTTGGTAAACCTTGAGGGTGCTGTTGGTGGTTACCTCTGGAGGTGTAGTAGGTGGTTACACTTGAAGATGTAGAAGGTAGTTACATTTGGATATGTAGTAGGTAGGTACCCTTGGAGGTGCAGTAGATATTTACTCTTCTAGGTGTAGGTGGTGTAGTAGGCAGTCACTGTGGAGGTGCAGTGTAGTAGATGATCATTGCAAATGTGTAGAAGCAGAATGTCACAGTTAGGATTTAGGCAGTGCAGTTGGTGAGTTAATTGTGAGGTGCAGGTGTAGAAGATGGTTCAGTGGAGACGAAAGTGGTGAAGTGTAAGTGGTCAGTGAAGAGGCTTGTTACCATTAAGTGCAGGGTGTAAAGTTGGTAACTGTTATGCTGCAAGCTCTGTCTTACAGGTCTACCATGATGTCCAGGTGTAGATGGTGTGCTTGCACACTTGAGGTGTAGGTGGTGTAGTGGGTGGGCATTGTGAGGGGGGATAGGTGGTGACCAATGGAGAATAAGTAATGAATGAGGAGTATGAAAACTATACAAATATTATACCAACTAAGTAATCACTGCAATCCAATCCTTTGAATATCTTATAAATAGATTACAATAATAATTATTATTATTATTTATATAGTGACACCTTCCTTTCGGTGTCACTATATTATTATTACAGTGACACCGAAAGGAAGGCAAGTGACATTAGTGAAATCTTCAAAGATGTGAGCTCGTGCTGCATGTACCAATGAGTGCTTATATTGTTACTGTGACCCTCTAGGCTACTGTGATTGCCAGAATAGTCACAGGTAATGTGTGTATAAATATGCGACATTAGCATACAATAATGATAAACTAATTGGTAACTGATCGTAATGAAACACGAATGATGAGGGTGGCAACGTAGAAAGTTGTGATGGTACATCTTTTGGGTTGAACAAATGGTGTTTGGTGAAGGATGAGTCGTGTGGAGCATGGTGACCTGGTCAGTCACTGCAGTGTAAGTATAGTGTTGCTATACTTACACGTATAAGTTAATGTTGTAAGTAATGTTGCAGTGTAAGTATAGTGAGAGCATGAGGGTGAATTATGTTATTCTCACTGTGTAGGTTGTCATGAGAAGTATCATGAATGATAGAGAGAGAGAGAGGAGTGCTTGGTCAAGGACCGGGCCGCGGGACGTTGAGCCCCGAAATCATCGCAAGGTAGGTAACTGCCCCCTGGTGAATCAGATACCGACAATGGATAGACAATACCACTGTCAACAAAGCTGACTATAATTAGGATGCCTATCTCATCAATTGACCATTAGTAGACTTCAGATATGCCTGCTGCCTCCATTCATCAACTTACCATCTCCCAAACTGTAATTTAGTCTCAAAAGAAGCCCACAATCTCCAGACTATAATATGACAATATCAAGGTCAATTGGGAGGTGGAGGATAGAACAGCATCTTATGTTCCCTATTAAGTTATCAAGACATGCATACCACCTCCATCCAGTTGTTGAGAACAGATGGTAAACAAGGGAGACTTGTTGTTTATACCATGCATTAGTGGTGGTGCAGCTGTGTGGGTGGTGGTGGTGGTGGTGCAGCTGTGTGGGTGGTGGTGCAGCTGTGGGGGTGGTGGTGCAGCTGTGGGGGTGGTGGTGCAGCTGTGGGGTGGTGGTGCAACTGTGTTGGTGGTGCAGCTGTGGGGGTGGTGGTGCAGCTGTGGTGGTGGTGTGGGTGGTGCAGCTGTGGTGGTGGTGGTGCAGCTGTGGGGGTGGTGGTGCAGCTGTGGGGGTGGTGGTGCAGCTGTGGGGGTGGTGGTGCAGCTGTGGGGGTGGTGGTGCAGCTGTGGGGTGGTGGTGCAACTGTGTTGGTGGTGCAGCTGTGGGGGTGGTGGTGCAGCTGTGGTGGTGGTGCAGCTGTGGTGGTGGTGGTGCAGCTGTGTGTGGTGGTGGTGGTGCAGCTGTGTGTGGTGGTGGTGCAGCTGTGTGGGTGGTGGTGGTGGTGCAGCTGTGTGGGTGGTGGTGGTGCAGCTGTGGGGGTGGTGGTGGTGGTGCAGCTGTGTGGGTGGTGGTGGTGCAGCTGTGTGGGTGGTGGTGGTGGTGCAGCTGTGTGGGTGGTGGTGGTGGTGCAGCTGTGTGGGTGGTGGTGGTGGTGCAGCTGTGTGGGTGGTGGTGGTGCAGCTGTGGTGGTGGTGTGGGTGGTGCAGCTGTGGTGGTGGTGGTGCAGCTGTGGGGGTGGTGGTGCAGCTGTGGGGGTGGTGGTGCAGCTGTGGGGGTGGTGGTGCAGCTGTGGGGGTGGTGGTGCAGCTGTGGGGTGGTGGTGCAACTGTGTTGGTGGTGCAGCTGTGGGGGTGGTGGTGCAGCTGTGGTGGTGGTGCAGCTGTGGTGGTGGTGGTGCAGCTGTGTGTGGTGGTGGTGGTGCAGCTGTGTGTGGTGGTGGTGCAGCTGTGTGGGTGGTGGTGGTGGTGCAGCTGTGTGGGTGGTGGTGGTGCAGCTGTGTGGGTGGTGGTGGTGGTGCAGCTGTGTGGGTGGTGGTGGTGCAGCTGTGTGGGTGGTGGTGGTGGTGCAGCTGTGTGGGTGGTGGTGGTGGTGCAGCTGTGTGGGTGGTGGTGGTGGTGCAGCTGTGTGGGTGGTGGTGGTGCAGCTGTGTGGGTGGTGGTGGTGGTGCAGCTGTGTGGGTGGTGGTGGTGCAGCTGTGTGGGTGGTGGTGGTGGTGCAGCTGTGTGGGTGGTGGTGGTGGTGCAGCTGTGTGGGTGGTGGTGGTGCAGCTGTGTGGGTGGTGGTGGTGCAGCTGTGTGGGTGGTGGTGGTGGTGCAGCTGTGTGGGTGGTGGTGGTGGTGCAGCTGTGTGGGTGGTGGTGGTGGTGCAGCTGTGTGGGTGGTAGTGTTGGTGGTACAGTAGTGTTAGTGGTGGTACAGTAGTGTTAGTGGAGGTACAGTAGTGTTAGTGGTGGTACAGTAGTGTTAGTGGAGGTACAGTAGTGTTAGTGGTGGTACAGTAGTGTTAGTGGTGGTACAGTAGTGTTAGTGGAGGTACAGTAGTGTTAGTGGTGGTACAGTAGTGTTAGTGGAGGTACAGTAGTGTTAGTGGTGGTACAGTAGTGTTAGTGGAGGTACAGTAGTGTTAGTGGTGGTACAGTAGTGTTAGTGGAGGTACAGTAGTGTTAGTGGTGGTACAGTAGTGTTAGTGGTGGTACAGTAGTGTTAGTGGAGGTACAGTAGTGTTAGTGGTGGTACAGTAGTGTTAGTGGTGGTACAGTAGTGTTAGTGGAGGTTCAGTAGTGTTAGTGGTGGTACAGTAGTGTTAGTGGTGGTACAGTAGTGTTAGTGGAGGTACAGTAGTGTTAGTGGTGGTACAGTAGTGTTAGTGGGGGTACAGTAGTGTTAGTGGTGGTACAGTAGTGTTAGTGGAGGTACAGTAGTGTTAGTGGTGGTACAGTAGTGTTAGTGGGGGTACAGTAGTGTTAGTGGTGGTACAGTAGTGTTAGTGGTGGTACAGTAGTGTTAGTGGAGGTTCAATAGTGTTAGTGGTGGTACAGTAGTGTTAGTGGTGGTACAGTAGTGTTAGTGGAGGTTCAGTAGTGTTAGTGGTGGTACAGTAGTGTTAGTGGTGGTACAGTAGTGTTAGTGGTGGTACAGTAGTGTTAGTGGTGGTACAGTAGTGTTAGTGGAGGTACAGTAGTGTTAGTGGTGGTACAGTAGTGTTAGTGGTGGTACAGTAGTGTTAGTGGTGGTATAGTTGTGTTAGTGGAGGTACAGTAGTGGTGGTACAGTAGTGTTAGTGGTGATACAGTAGTGTTAGTGGAGGTACAGTAGTGTTAGTGGTGGTACAGTAGTGTTAGTGGGGGTACAGTAGTGTTAGTGGTGGTACAGTTGTGTTAGTGGAGGTACAGTAGTGTTAGTGGTGGTATAGTAGTGTTAGTGGAGGTACAGTAGTGTTAGTGGTGGTACAGTAGTGTTAGTGGTGGTACAGTAGTGTTAGTGGAGGTACAGTAGTGTTAGTGGTGGTACAGTAGTGTTAGTGGTGGTACAGTTGTGTTAGTGGTGGTACAGTAGTGTTAGTGGTGGTACAGTAGTGTTAGTGGTGGTACAGTAGTGTTAGTGGTGGTACAGTTGTGTTAGTGGTGGTACAGTAGTGTTAGTGGTGGTACAGTAGTGTTAGTGGTGGTACAGTAGTGTTAGTGGTGGTACAGTAGTGTTAGTGGAGGTACAGTAGTGTTAGTGGTGGTACAGTAGTGTTAGTGGTGGTACAGTAGTGTTAGTGGTGGTACAGTAGTGTTAGTGGTGGTACAGTTGTGTTAGTGGTGGTACAGTTGTGTTAGTGGGGGTACAGTAGTGTTAGTGGTGGTACAGTTGTGTTAGTGGTGGTACAGTAGTGTTAGTGGTGGTACAGTAGTGTTAGTGGTGGTACAGTAGTGTTAGTGGTGGTACAGTAGTGTTACTGGTGGTTCAGTAGTGTTAGTGGGGGTACAGTAGTGTTAGTGGTGGTACAGTAGTGTTTGTGGAGGTACAGTAGTGTTAGTGGTGGTACAGTAGTGTTAGTGGTGGTACAGTAGTGTTAGTGGTGGTACAGTAGTGTTAGTGGAGGTACAGTAGTGTTAGTGGGGGTACAGTAGTGTTAGTGGTGGTACAGTAGTGTTTGTGGAGGTACAGTAGTGTTAGTGGTGGTACAGTAGTGTTAGTGGTGGTACAGTAGTGTTAGTGGAGGTACCCTGATGGTGTAGTTGTGGTGCTGTGTGGTGGTGGCGTAGTTGTGGTGCTGTGTAGGTATAGTGCTGAGTCCTACAGTGCAAGAGTAACACCGACTGGAAGAGAGGAGGAGACTGGTATGGTTGTAAAGTAGCCAGAGTCAGGTGTGAGCCAGGCTGGTGTCCACTACCTGCCCTCGACAGTGGATGTTGCATAACATTGCCATGATATTAAGTCACATGTTAGTGTGCTGCCATAGCTATTATACACTGACAGACTCGTACTGAAACCCTGTGCCGTGGGTGACTGCAACCAAATTTCCTAAATGCAAATGTTGATATTAATGCTGTGGTGCCACTGACTTATGTGAATACAGATCCAACTGCACAGTGCCCAGCTGTTATTTATGTGGAGGACTGTGCAGTAGTCTGATGACTATAGTGTGGGGCTAACAAGCCTGTGGACTACAATTACGTGGTGAGCGGGACCCCCAAGAAGCGCTACGCCACCACTAATTGATGGGTTCCGAGGAAGGAGACCACTGGAGACGCCATGCTGGTGTTCCCAGCCGTCAGTGCCGCCAGCAGCGGCCTTCCCGAGACTTGGTAAGATATGAGCAACAACTCCCTCCTTCAACAGTGAATTACGTGAATTAGGTCATAACAAATGCTACATGTTAGATTATTATGATGCCTTACCAAAGTCTGGAGAACCCAGCTAATATATGATCCTACAAAGCTATCTAGAAAATGCTTTTAAACTCATCATTACCTCCGGGTTGAGACTCGAAAATGGAAAATTTGAAAAGGCTTCAGCCGATTTCCATAATGCAGGAAACACGGAACATAACTGAAAGTAAAGACCCAACAAATGATAAAAATGAAGTGTCACCGGGTCAGGAGCATGTGTGTGATGGGGGTGCAGACCCACCTCACACACACACACGCTCACATGCCTGAGAGCATGTGTGTGATGGGGTGCAGACCCACCACACACACACATGCTCACATGCCTGAGAGCATGTGTGTGATGGGGTGCAGACCCACCACACACACACACACACACATGCTCACATGCCTGAGAGCATGTGTGTGATGGGGTGCAGACCCACCTCACACACACACATATGCTCCGACGCCTGAGAGCATGTGTGTGATGGGGTGCAGACCCACCTCACACACGCTCCGATACCTGACTAAGTCTTACCTTTACATGACGCTAAAAAATAAAGTCTGAGCATAAACACAGCTCTTGGGAGTTGAGGAACTCTCAGTGACAGATCTAGGAAGAAGGATTATACCTCAAGAACAGTCAGGATGTAGAAATAAGAAAGAATATACATGCACAATTAAAGAAAGCGTTCCCTACCAGAGGGCAGAAGGCCCGTCGTCCATCTCTCACACCTCCACACAACCCTTGTCAACCCCACAACCTACACAACCCAACACTCCACCTCTGTGCTGCCACAAACATGACTGAACTTACTGTAGAGTGTGTGAGCAGGTAGAGACTGAGTGAGAGTGGTGCAGCACAACACTGTTCTACAGAGAGACTATAACACATGGCAGAATAGTGGGCCCCGATTCATGGCGGTCCGGGGGCGGCTGGACATGACCAGATACACAAGAAAACAGAGGCAAGAGGTCGGGCACCTGGCGGAACTAATAATAGTGCAGACCTGCTTCATTATTCCAGCAGGAAGGTGTCAGAGAGGCCGCAGAGGAGCCCAGCTTCACCTCATCACGTAATACTGTGATTAGCAGCTGTTATGGTGTTGGAATGACTGGAAAAGAATGTCTTTAACGACCGTGACTATACCTTACAGATGTGGGCCAGTGTAAACTCGGCCTCCTGTATGACCTCTCTGACAAATAAGTTAAACTTACCATTGAGTTTTTGTTGCTCTGGCATAGAAAACAAGAAGTGGTGTCGTACAAGTGAGAATAAGAATGGCCAATGCCCGAGGCGTCTCCGTCCTGGGTCGGTGAGAGGGGGAGGAAGTTTGTGAACTGTTGTGTGTGTGTGCTGGCTCGTCACGCACACACCTGCCTTCAACCACACTACACCTGCTTACATCAATTCTACACATGACTTCACCTATATTACATCTGACTCGACTCTCACTACACCCGCCTGCCTTCAAAACATGATACATGCTATTTCCTGCACCACATCTGTCTTCACTCTCACCACACCTGCCTCTACTCTCACCACACGTGCGTCTACACCTGCAATGCTACACATATGTTACACTTAACTCACATATCTAACTTTTATTCAGCTCGCTGAATAAACTTGTCTCTCACTTGGGTCTTAAAGAGCATCTCTCGCCTCACCGGCGATTCCCACACCCACGTGTGTGTTACATGGCCCTGTTGGTGTTACATGGTCCTGTTGGTGTTACATGGTCCTGTAGTGTGTTACATGGTCCTGTTGAGGTGTTACATGGTCCTGTTAAGGTGTTACATGGTCCTGTTGAGTGTTACATGATCCTGTTGAGGTGTTACATGGTCCTGTTAAGGTGTTACATGGTCCTGTTGTGTGTTACATGGTCCTGTTGTGTGTTACATGGTCCTGTAGTGTATTATATGGTCCTGTTGGGGTGTTACATAGTCCTGTTGAGGTGTTACATGGTCCTGTAGTGTGTTACATGGTCCTGTTGGGGTGTTACATAGTCCTGTTGTGTGTTACATGGTCCTGTAGTGTGTTACATGGTCCTGTAGTGTGTTACACGGTCCTGTTGAGGTGTTACATGGTCCTGTTGAGGTGTTACATGGTCCTGTAGTGTGTTACATGGTCCTGTAGTGTTACATGGTCCTGTAGTGTTACATGGTCCTGTAGTGTTACATGGTCCTGTAGTGTTACATGGTCCTGTTGAGGTGTTACATGGTCCTGTAGTGTGTTACATGGTCCTGTAGTGTTACATGGTCCTGTAGTGTTACATGGTCCTGTAGTGTGTTATATGGTCCTGTAGAGTGTGTTACATGGTTCTGTTGAGGTGTTACATGGTCCTGTAGTATTATATGGTCCTGTTGGGGTGTTACATGGTCCTGTAGTATTATATGGTCCTGTTGAGGTGTTACATGGTCCTGTAGTATTATATGGTCCTGTTGGGGTGTTACATGGTCCTTTTGAGGTGTTACATGGTCCTGTTGGAGTGTTTCATGGTCCTGTTGAGATGTTACATGGTCCTGTAATGTGTTATACGGTCCTGTAGTGTGTTACATGGTCCTGTAGTGTGTTACAAGGTTCTGTAGTGTGTTATATGGTCCTGTTGAGGTGTTACATGGTCCTGTTGAAGTGTTACATGGTCCTGTTGAGGTGTCACATGGTCCTGTTGGGGTGTTACATGGTCCTGTTGGGGTGTTACATGGTCCCGTTGGGGTGTTACATTGTCCTTTAGGGTGTTACATGGTCCCGTTGGGGTGTTACATTGTCCTTTAGGGTGTTACATGGTCCCGTTGGGGTGTTACATTGTCCTTTAGGGTGTTACATGGTCCTGTTGGGGTGTTACATGGTCCTGTTGGGGTGTTACATTGTCCTGTTGTGTTATACTCAAATTCTGTCAGTTGGAATGTAACCAATCACAGGCAAGTAGGCCTCTGACGTCATGCCAGACAGTGTTACATGGTCCTGTTGAGTGTTACATAGCCCTGTTGGGGTCTTATATGGTCCTGAAGTGTGTTATATGGTCCTGTAGTGTGTTACATAGTCCTGTAGGGTGTTACATGGTCCTGTTGGGGTGTTACCTGGTCCTGTTGGGATGTTACATGGTCCTGTTGGAATGTTACATGGTCCTGTTGGGGTGTTATATGGTCCTGTAGTGTGTCATATAGTCATGTAGTGTTACATGGTCCTGTTGAGTGTTACATAGCCCTGTTGGGGTCTTATATGGTCCTGAAGTGTGTTATATAGTCCTGTAGTGTGATACAAAGTCCTGTTGAGGTGTTACATGGTCCTGTTGGGGTCTTACCTAGTTCTGTTGGGGTGTTACGTGGTCCCGTTGGGGTGTTACATGGTCCTGTAGGGTGTTACATGGTCCTGTAGTGTTATATGTACAAGAATGTAACAACTCTTGTATATATCTCAAAAAATATGGTCCTGTAGTATGTTACATGGTCCTGTTGGGGTGTTACATGGTCCTGTTGAGTGTTACATGACCCTGTTGGGGTGTTACATGGTCCTGTTGAGTGTTACATGACCCTGTTGGGGTGTTACATGGTCCTGTTGAGTGTTACATGACCCTGTTGGGGTGTTACATGGTCCTGTTGGGGTGTTACATGGTCCTGTTGGGGTGTTACATGGTCCAGTTGGGATGTTACATGGTCCTGTTAGGGTATTAAATGGTCCTGTAGTGTGTTACATGGTCCTGTAGTGTGTTACATGGTCCTGTTGGGGTGTTACATGGTCCTGTTGGGGTGTTACATGGTCCTGTTGGGGTGTTACATGGTCCTGTTGGGGTGTTACATGGTCCTGTAGTGTGTTACATGGTCCTGTTGGGGTGTTACATGGTCCTGTAGTGTGTTACATGGTCCTGTTGGGGTGTTACATGGTCCTGTTGGGGTGTTACCTGGTCCTGTTGGGGTGTTACATGGTCCTGTTGGGGTGTTACCTGGTCCTGGTGGGGTGTTACATGGTCCTGTAGTGTGTTACATGGTCCTGTTCGGATGTTACATGGTCCTGTTGGGGTGTTACATGGTCCTGTTGGGGTGTTACATGGTCCTGTAGTGCGTTACATGGTCCTGTTGAGGTGTTACATGATTCTGTTGGGATGTTACATGGTCCTGTTGGGGTGTTACATGGTCCTGTAGTGTGTTACATGGTCCTGTTGGGGTGTTACATGGTCCTGTAGTGTGTTACATGGTCCTGTTGGGGTGTTACATGGTCCTGTAGTGTGTTACATGGCCCTGTTGGGGTCTTATATGGTCCTGAAGTGTGTTATATGGTCCTGTAGTGTGTTACATAGTCCTGTTGACGTGTTACATGGTCCTGTAGTGTATTATATGGTTCTGTAGTGTGTTACATAGTCCTGTTGAGGTGTTACATGGTCCTTTAGTGTGTTATATGGTCCTGTAGTGTGTTACATGGTCCTGTTGGGGTGTTACATGGTCCTGTTGGGGTGTTACATGGTCCTGTAGTGTGTTACATGGTCCTGTTGAGGTGTTACATGGTCCTGTTGGGGTGTTACATGGTCCTGTTGAGGTGTTACATGGTCCTGTTGGTGTTACATGATCCTGTAGGGTGTTACATGGTCCTGTTGGGGTGTTACATGGTCCTGTTGGGGTGTTACATGATCCTGTAGTGTGTTACATGGTCCTGAAGTGTGCTACATGGTCCTGTTGAGTGTTACATGGCCATGTTGGGGTGTAACATGGTCCTATTGGGGTGTTACATGGTCCTGTTGAGTGTTACATAGCCCTGTTGGGGTCTTATATGGTCCTGAAGTGTGTTATATGGTCCTGTAGTGTGTTACACTACAGGAGCCCAAAATTTCGCTACTTTTGCTACTTTTCAGCATAAAATTGGGCTACTTTCGCTATTTTTTGCCCAAAATTTCGCTACTTTCGCTACTTTTTAGCCCAAAATTTCGCTACTTTTGCTACTTTTTAGCCCAAAATTGGGCTACTTTCGCTACTTTTTGCCCAAAATTTCGCTACTTTTTAGCCCAAAATTGGGCTACTTTCGCTACTTTTTAGCTCAAAATTGAGCTACTTTCGCTACTTTTTGCCCAAAATTTCGCTACTTTTTTGCCCAAAATTGGGCTACTTTCGCTACTTTTTAGCCCAAAATTGGGCTACTTTTGCTACTTTTTCCCAAAATTTCGCTACTTTGCCCAAAATTTCGCTACTTTTTAGCCCAAAATTTCGCTACTTTTGCTACTTTTTAGCCCAAAATTGGGCTACTTTTTAGCCCAAAATTGGGGTACTTTCGCTACTTTGTAGCCCAAAATTGGGCTACTTTTTAGCCCAAAATTTCGCTACTTTGTAGCCCAATAATCGCGCAATTTTCGCCGGTAGCGGGCAAAAATTTGGTGAATTTCGCCGCTAGCAGCAAAAATCGCCTTATTTTTGGTAGCTAGCGGCGAAAATCGCTCGGTTTATGGCCGCTAGCACAGAAAACCGTGCGATTTTCGCCGCTAGCGGGAAAATATCGAGCGAATTTCGCCGCTGGAGGGCAAAAATCAGGCGATTTTTGGACGCTAGCGGCGAAAATTGCGCGATTTTCGCCGCTAGCGTCCAAAAATCGGATGATTTTCGCCGCTAGTGGCCAAAAACCGAGCTAATTTTGCCGTTAGGGGCCAAAATTCGCGAGATTTTTGCCGCTACCGGCGAAAATTGCGCGATTTTCGAAAATCGCACGGTTTTTGGCCGCTAGCGGCGAAAATCGCGCGATTTTTGGCAGGTAGCGGCGAAATTCGCGTGATTTTTGCCCGCCAGCTGCCAAAAATCGCATGGTTTCTGGCCGCTAGCGTCGAAAATAGCGCGGTTTTCGGCCGTTAGCGGCAAAAATCGCCCGATTTTTGGCCGCCAGCTGCGAAAATCGCATGGTTTTTGGCCGCTAGCGGCTTAAATCGCGTGATTTTTGCCCGCCAGCTGTGAAAATCGCACGGTTTTTGGCCGCTAGCGGCGAAAGTCGCACGTTTTTTGGCTGGTAGCGGCGAAAATCGCGCGATTTTTGGCCGGTCGCGACCTAAATCGCGCGATTTTTGCCCGCCAGCTGCAAAAATCGCATGGTTTTTGGCCGCTAGCGGCGAAAATCGCGTGATTTTCGGCCGTTAGCGGCAAAAATCACCCGATTTTTGGCCGCTAGAGGCGAAAATCGCACGTTTTTTTGGCCGCTAGCGGCGAAAATCGCGCTATTTTTGGCCGGTAGCGGCGAAAATCGCGCTATTTTTGTCCTCCAGCTGTGAAAATCGCCCGGTTTTTGGCCGCTAGCGGCGAAATTTGCACGATTTTTGGCCGCTAGCGGCGAAAATAGCCCCTTTTTTGGCCGCTAGCGGCGAAAATCACGCTATTTTTGCCCACCAGCTGCAAAAATCGCATAGTTACTGGCCGCTAGCGGCGAAAATCGGTCGATTTTTGGCAGGTAGCGGCGAAATTCGCGCGATTTTTGGCTGGTAGCGGTGAAAATCGCGCAATTTTTGCTCACCAGCTGCAAAAATCGCACGATTTTTGGCCGCTAGCGGCGAAAATCGCGCTTTTTTTGGCCGGTAGCGGCGAAAATCGCGATTTTTGCCCGCCAGCTGCGAAAATCGCATGGTTTTTGGCCGCTAGCGGCGAAAATCGCGCGATTTTTGGCCGCTAGCGGCGAAATTCACACGATTTTTGGCCGCTAGCGGCGAAAAACGACCGATTAAAGCCACTAGCGGCCAAAAATGGCGCGATTTTCGCCGCTAGCGGAAAAAATCGCCAGATTTTTTTGCCTGGTAGTGGCGAGATTCTCCCGATTTTTGGACACTAGTGGCGAAAATCACGCGGTTTTTGCCCGCCAGCTGCGAAAATCGCATAGTTACTGGCCGCTAGCGGCGAAATTCGCACGATTTTTGGCCGCTAGCGGCGAAAATAGCCCCTTTTTTGGCCGCTAGCGGCGAAAATCACGCGGTTTTTGGCCGGTAGCGGCGAAAATCGCCCGGTTTTTGGCCGCTAGCGGCGAAAATCGCGTTGTTTTTGGCCGGTAGCGGCGAAAATCGCGCTATTTTGGCCCGCCAGCTGCAAAAATCGGATAGTTACTGGCCGCTAGCGGCGAAAATCGGTCGGTTTTTGGCAGGTAGCGGCGAAATTCGCGCGATTTTTGGCAGGTAGCGGCGAAAATCGCCCGATTTTTGGCCGCTAGAGGCGAAAATCGCACGTTTTTTTGGCCGCTAGCGGCGAAAATCGCACGGTTTTTGGCTGGTAGCGGCGAAAATCGCGCTATTTTTGGCCGGTAGTGGCGAAAATCGCGCGATTTTTGGCCGGTCGCGACCTAAATCGCGCTATTTTTGCCCGCCAGCTGCGAAAATCGCATGGTTTTTGGCCGCAGCGGCGAAAATCGCCCCATTTTTGGCCGCTAGCGGCAAAAATCGCACGTTTTTTGGCCGCCAGCTGCAAAAATCGCATAGTTTTTGGCCGCTAGCGGCGAAAATCACGCGGTTTTTGGCCGCTAGCGGCGAAATTCGCACGATTTTTGGCCGCTAGCGGCGAAAATAGCACCTTTTTTGGCCGCTAGCGGCGAAAATCGCCCGATTTTTGGCCGGTCGCGACCTAAATCGCGCTATTTTTGCCCGCCAGCTGCGAAAATCGCATGGTTTTTGGCCGCTAGCGTCGAAAATAGCGCGATTTTCGGCCGTTAGCGGCAAAAATCACCCGATTTTTGGCCGCTAGAGGCGAAAATCGCACGTTTTTTTGGCCGCTAGCGGCGAAAATCGCGCTATTTTTGCCCGCCAGCTGTGAAAATCGCACGGTTTTTGGCAGCTAGCTGCGAAAATCACGCGGTTTTTGGCCGCTAGCGGCAAAAATCGCCCGATTTTTGGCTGGTAGCGGCGAAAATCACGCGGTTTTTGACCGCCAGCTGCGAAAATCGCACGGTTTTTGGCAGGTAGCGGCGAAATTCGCGCTATTTTTGCCCTCCAGCTGCAAAAATCGCCCGATTTTTGCCCTCCAGCTGCAAAAATCGCCCGATTTTTGCCCTCCAGCTGCAAAAGTCGCCCGATTTTTGGCCACTAGAGGCGAAAATCGCACGGTTTTTGGCCGCTAGCGGCGAAAATCGTGCTATTTTTGGCCGGTAGCGGCGAAAATAGCGCTATTTTTGCCCGCCAGCTGCGAAAATCGCATGGTTTTTGGCCGCTAGCGGCAAAAATAGCCTCTTTTTTGGCCGCTAGCGGCGAAATTCGCGCTATTTTTGGCCGGTAGCGGCGAAATTCGCGTGATTTTTGCCCGCCAGCTGCGAAAATCGCATAGTTACTGGCCGCTAGCGGCGAAATTCGCACGATTTTTGGCCGCTAGCGGCGAAAATAGCCCCTTTTTTGGCCGCTAGCGGCGAAAATCGCGCGATTTTTGGCCGGTCGCGACCTAAATCGCGCGATTTTTGCCCGCCAGCTGCGAAAATCGCATGGTTTTTGGCCGCTAGCGGCGAAAATCGCGCGGTTTTTGGCAGGTAGCGGCGAAATTCGCGTGATTTTTGCCATGCAGCTGCAAAAAATCGCATGGTTTCTGGCCGCTAGCGTCGAAAATCGCGCTATTTTTGCCCGCCAGCTGTGAAAATCGCACGGTTTTTGGCAGCTAGCTGCGAAAATCACGCGGTTTTTGGCCGCTAGCGGTAAAAATCTCACGGTTTTTGGCAGGTAGCGGCGAAATTCGCGCTATTTTTGGCCGGTAGCGGCGAAAATAGCGCTATTTTTGCCCGCCAGCTGCGAAAATCGCATGGTTTTTGGCCGCTAGCTGCGAAAATCGCATGGTTTTTGGCCGCTAGCCCTGTTGAGGTGTTACATGGTCCTGTTGGGGTGTTACATGGTCCTGTTGGGGTGTTACATGGTCCTGTTGGGGTGTTACCTGGTCCTGTTGGGGTGTTACATGGTCCTGTTGGGGTGTTACATGGTCCTGTAGGGTGTTACTTGGTCCTGTAGTGTGTTACATGGTCCTGTAGTGTGTTACATGGTCCTTTTGGGGTGTTACATGGTCCTGTTGGGGTGTTACATGGTCCTGTTGGGGTTACATGGTCCTGTAGTGTTACATGGTCCTGTTGGGGTGTTACATGGTCCTGAAGTGTATTATATAGTCCTGTTGTGTGTTACATGGCCATGTTGGGGAGTTACATGGTCCTGTTGGGGTTACATGGTCCTGTTGGGGTCTTATATGGTCCTGAAGTGTGTTATATGGTCCTGTAGTGTGTTACACTACAGGAGCCCAAAATTTCGCTACTTTTCAGCATAAAATTGGGCTACTTTCGCTACTTTTTGCCCAAAATTTCGCTACTTTTTAGCCCAAAATTTCGCTACTTTTGCTACTTTTTAGCCCAAAATTGGGCTACTTTCGCTACTTTTTGCCTAAAATTTCGCTACTTTTTAGCCCAAAATTTCGTTACTTTGTAGCCCAAAATTGGGCTACTTTCGCTACTTTTTAGCCCAAAATTTCGCTACTTTTTAGCCCCAAATTGGGCTTTTTTCGCTAATTTTGCTACTTTTTTGCCCAAAATTTCGCTACTTTGTAGCCCAAAATTGGGCTACTTTCGCTACTTTTTAGCCCAAAATTTGGCTACTTTCGCTACTTTTTCCCAAAATTTCGCTACTTTGCCCAAAATTTCGCTACTTTTTAGCCCAAAATTTCGCTACTTAGCCCAAAATTTTGCTACTTTTTAGCCCAAAATTGGGCTACTTTCGCTACTTTTTAGCCCAAAATTGGGCTACTTTTTAGCCCAAAATTTCGCTACTTTGTAGCCCAATAATCGCGCAATTTTCGCCGGTAGCGGGCAAAAATTTGGTGAATTTCGCCGCTAGCAGCAAAAATCGCCTTATTTTTGGTAGCTAGCGGCGAAAATCGCTCGGTTTATGGCCGCTAGCAGAGAAAACCGTGCGATTTTCGCCGGTAGCGGGAAAATATCGAGCGAATTTCGCCGCTGGAGGGCAAAAATCAGGCGATTTTTGGACGCTAGCGGCGAAAATTGCGCGATTTTCGCCGCTAGCGTCCAAAAATCGGATGATTTTCGCCGCTAGTGGCCAAAAACCGAGCTAATTTTGCCGTTAGGGGCCAAAATTCGCGAGATTTTTGCCGCTACCGGCGAAAATTGCGCGATTTTCGAAAATCGCATGGTTTCTGGCCGCTAGCGTCGAAAATAGCGCGGTTTTCGGCCGTTAGCGGTAAAAATCGCCCGATTTTTGGCCGCCAGCTGCGAAAATCGCATGGTTTTTGGCCGCTAGCGGCTTAAATCGCGTGATTTTTGCCCGCCAGCTGTGAAAATCGCACGATTTTTGGCCGCTAGCGGCGAAAATCGCACGTTTTTTGGCTGGTAGCGGCGAAAATCGCGCGATTTTTGGCCGGTCGCGACCTAAATCGCGCGATTTTTGCCCGCCAGCTGCGAAAATCGCATGGTTTTTGGCCGCTAGCGGCGAAAATCGCGTGATTTTCGGCCGTTAGCGGCAAAAATCACCCGATTTTTGGCCGCTAGAGGCGAAAATCGCACGTTTTTTTGGCCGCTAGCGGCGAAAATCGCGCTATTTTTGGCCGGTAGCGGCGAAAATCGCGCTATTTTTGCCCGCCAGCTGTGAAAATCGCACGGTTTTTGGCAGCTAGCTGCGAAAATCACGCGGTTTTTGGCCGCTAGCGGCAAAAATCGCCCGATTTTTGGCCGGTAGCGGCGAAAATCACGCGGTTTTTGACCGCCAGCTGCGAAAATCGCACGGTATTTGGCAGGTAGCGGCGAAATTCGCGCTATTTTTGCCCTCCAGCTGCAAAAATCGCCCGATTTTTGGCCGCTAGCGGCGAAAATCGCGCGGTTTTTGGCAGGTAGCGGCGAAAATCGCGATTTTTGCCCGCCAGCTGCGAAAATCGCATGGTTTTTGGCCGCTAGCGGCGAAAATCGCGATTTTTGCCCGCCAGCTGCGAAAATCGCATGGTTTTTGGCCGCTAGCGGCGAAAATCGCGCGGTTTTTGGCAGGTAGCGACAAAATTCGCGCTATTTTTGCCCTCCAGCTGCAAAAATCGCCCGATTTTTGGCCGCTAGCGGCGAAAATCGCGCGGTTTTTGGCAGGTAGCGACAAAATTCGCGCTATTTTTGCTCACCAGCTGCAAAAATCGCCCGATTTTTGGCCGCTAGCGGCGAAAATCGCGCTTTTTTTGGCCGGTAGCGGCGAAAATAACGCTATTTTTGTCCCGCCAGCTGCGAAAATCGCATGGTTTTTGACCGCCAGCTGCGAAAATCGGACGGTTTTTGGCCGGTAGCGGCGAAAATCGCGCTATTTTTGGCCGGTAGCGTCGAAAATCGCGCTATTTTTGGCCGGTAGCGGCGAAAATCGCGATTTTTGCCCGCCAGCTGCGAAAATCGCATGGTTTTTGGCCGCTAGCGGCGAAAATAGCCCCTTTTTTGGCCGCTAGCGGCGAAAATCGCGCGATTTTTGGCCGGTCGCGACCTAAATCGCGCGATTTTTGCCCGCCAGCTGCGAAAATCGCATGGTTTTTGGCCGCTAGCGGCGAAAATCGCGCGGTTTTTGGCAGGTAGCGGCGAAATTCGTGTGATTTTTGCCATCCAGCTGCAAAAAATCGCATGGTTTCTGGCCGCTAGCGTCGAAAATAGCGCGATTTTCGGCCGTTAGCGGCAAAAATCACCCGATTTTTGCCCGGTAGCGGCGAAAATCGCGATTTTTGCCCGCCAGCTGCGAAAATCGCATGGTTTTTGGCCGCTAGCGGCAAAAACAGCCTCTTTTTTGGCCGCTAGCGGCGAAAATCGCGCTATTTTTGGCCGGTAGCGGCGAAATTCGCGTGATTTTTGCCCGCCAGCTGCGAAAATCGCATAGTTACTGGCCGCTAGCGGCGAAATTCGCACGATTTTTGGCCGCTAGCGGCGAAAATAGCCCCTTTTTTGGCCGCTAGCGGCGAAAATCGCGCGATTTTTGGCCGGTCGCGACCTAAATCGCGCGATTTTTGCCCGCCAGCTGCGAAAATCGCATGGTTTTTGGCCGCTAGCGGCGAAAATCGCGCGGTTTTTCGCAGGTAGCGGCGAAATTCGCGTGATTTTTGCCATGCAGCTGCAAAAAATCGCATGGTTTTTGGCCGCTAGCGTCGAAAATAGCGCGATTTTCGGCCGTTAGCGGCAAAAATCACCCGATTTTTGGCCGGTAGCGGCGAAAATCGCGCTATTTTTGCCCGCCAGCTGTGAAAATCGCACGGTTTTTGGCCGCTAGCGGCAAAAACAGCCTCTTTTTTGGCCGCTAGCGGCGAAAATCGCGCTATTTTTGGCCGGTAGCGGCGAAATTCGCGTGATTTTTGCCCGCCAGCTGCGAAAATCGCATAGTTACTCGCCGCTAGCGGCGAAATTCGCACGATTTTTGGCCTCTAGCGGCGAAAATAGCCCCTTTTTTGGCCGCTAGCGGCGAAAATCGCGCGATTTTTGGCCGGTCGCGACCTAAATCGCGCGATTTTTGCCCGCCAGCTGCGAAAATCGCATGGTTTTTGGCCGCTAGCGGCGAAAATCGCGCGGTTTTTGGCAGGTAGCGGCGAAATTCGCGTGATTTTTGCCATCCAGCTGCCAAAAATCGCATGGTTTCTGGCCGCTAGCGTCGAAAATAGCGCGATTTTCGGCCGTTAGCGGCGAAAATCGCGCTATTTTTGCCCGCCAGCTGTGAAAATCGCACGGTTTTTGGCAGCTAGCTGCGAAAATCACGCGGTTTTTGGCCGCTAGCGGTAAAAATCTCACGGTTTTTGGCAGGTAGCGGCGAAATTCGCGCTATTTTTGCCCTCCAGCTGCAAAAATCGCCCGATTTTTGGCCACTAGAGGCGAAAATCGCACGGTTTTTGGCCGCTAACGGCGAAAATCGCGCTATTTTTGGCCGGTAGCGGCGAAAATAGCGCTATTTTTGTCCGCCAGCTGCGAAAATCGCATGGTTTCTGGCCGCTAGCTGCGAAAATCGCATGGTTTTTGGCGGCTAGCCCTGTTGAGGTGTTACATGGTCCTGTTGAGGTGTTACATGGTCCTGTTGGGGTGTTACATGGTCCTGTTGGGGTGTTACCTGGTCCTGTTGGGGTGTTACATGGTCCTGTTGGGGTGTTACATGGTCCTGTTGAGGTGTTACATGGTCCTGTTGGGGTGTTACCTGGTCCTGTTGAGGTGTTACATGGTCCTGTTGGGGTGTTACCTGGTCCTGTTGGGGTGTTACATGGTCCTGTAGTGTGTTACCTGGTCCTGTTGGGGTGTTACCTGGTCCTGTTGAGGTGTTACATGGTCCTGTTGGGGTGTTACATGGTCCTGTTGGGGTGTTACATGGTCCTGTTGAGGTGTTACCTGGTCCTGTTGGGGTGTTACATGGTCCAGTAGGGTGTTACATGGTCCTGTTGGGGTGTTACCTGGTCCTGTTGGGGTGTTACATGGTCCTGTTGGGGTGTTACATGGTCCTGTTGGGGTGTTACCTGGTCCTGTTGGGGTGTTACATGGTCCTGTTGAGGTGTTACATGGTCCTGTTGGGGTGTTACATGGTCCAGTTGGGGTGTTACATGGTCCTGTTGGGGTGTTACATGGTCCAGTTGGGGTGTTATATGGTCCTGTTGGGGGTGTTACATGGTCCTGTAGTGTGTTACCTGGTCCTGTAGGGTGTTACTTGGTCCTGTAGTGTGTTACTTGGTCCTGTAGTGTTATATGGTGATGTTGAGGTGTTACATGGTCCTGTAGTGTGTTACATGGTCCTGTAGTGTGTTACATGGTCCTGTTGGGGTGTTACCTGGTCCTGATGGGGTGTTACATGGTCCTGTTGGGGTGTTACATGGTCCTGTTGGGGTGTTACATGGTCCTGTTGGGGTGTTACCTGGTCCTGATGGGGTGTTACATGGTCCTGTTGGGGTGTTACATGGTCCTGTTGGGGTGTTACATGGTCCTGTTGGGGTGTTACATGGTCCTGTTGGGGTTACATGGTCCTGTTGGGGTGTTACATGGTCCTGTTGGGGTGTTACATGGTCCAGTTGGGGTGTTATATGGTCCTGTTGGGGGTGTTACATGGTCCTGTAGTGTGTTACATGGTCCTGTTGGGGTGTTACATGGTCCTGTTGGGGTGTTACATGGTCATGTAGTGTGTTACATGGTCCTGTTGAGTGTTACATGGCCCTGTAGTGTGTTACATGGCCCTGTAGTGTGTTACATGGTCCTGTTGAGTGTTACATGGTCCTGTTAGGGTGTTGCATGGCCCTGTTGGGGTGTTATATGGTCCTGTAGTGTTACATGGTCCTGTAGTGTGTTACATGGTCCTGTTGGGGTGTTACATGGTCCTGTTGGGGTGTTACATGGTCCTGTTGGGGGTGTTACATGGTCCTGTAGTGTGTTACATGGTCCTGTTGGGGTGTTACATGGTCCTGTAGTGTGTTACATGGTCCTGTTGGGGTGTTACATGGTCCAGTTGGGGTGTTACATGGTCCTGTTGGGGGTGTTACATGGTCCTGTAGTGTGTTACATGGTCCTGTTGGGGTGTTACATGGTCCTGTTGGGGTGTTACATGGTCATGTAGTGTTACATGATCCTGTTGGGATGTTACATGGTCCTGTTGGGGTGTTGCATGGTCCTGTTGGGGTGTTATATGGTCCTGTAGTGTTACATGATCCTGTTGGGATGTTACATGGTCCTGTTGGGGTGTTAAATGGTCCTGTTGGGGGTGTTACATGGTCCTGTAGTGTGTTACATGGTCCTGTTGGGGTGTTACATGGTCCTGTTGGGGTGTTACATGGTCCTGTAGTGTGTTACATGGTCCTGTTGGGGGTGTTACATGGTCCTGTAGTGTGTTACATGGTCCTGATGGGGTGTTACATGGTCCTGTTGGGGTGTTACATGGTCCTGTTGGGGTGTTACATGGTCCTGTTGGGGTTACATGGTCCTGTTGGGGTGTTACATGGTCCTGTTGGGGTGTTACATGGTCCAGTTGGGGTGTTATATGGTCCTGTTGGGGGTGTTACATGGTCCTGTAGTGTGTTACATGGTCCTGTTGGGGTGTTACATGGTCCTGTTGGGGTGTTACATGGTCCTGTTGGGGTGTTACATGGTCATGTAGTGTGTTACATGGTCCTGTTGAGTGTTACATGGCCGTGTAGTGTGTTACATGGTCCTGTTGAGTGTTACATGGTCCTGTTAGGGTGTTGCATGGCCCTGTTGGGGTGTTATATGGTCCTGTAGTGTTACATGGTCCTGTTGGGGTGTTATATGGTCCTGTAGTGTGTTACATGGTCCTGTTGGGGTGTTACATGGTCCTGTTGGGGTGTTACATGGTCCTGTAGTGTGTTACATGGTCCTGTTGGGGGTGTTACATGGTCATGTAGTGTGTTACATGGTCCTGTTGGGGGTGCTACATGGTCCTGTTGGGGTGTTACATGGTCCTGTTAGGGTGTTGCATGGCCCTGTTGGGGTGTTATATGGTCCTGTAGTGTGCCATATGGCCCTGTAGTGTGTTACATGGTCCTGTTGAGGTGTTATATGGTCCTGTAGTGTGTTACATGGTCCTCTTCAGGTCTTACATGGTCCTGTTAGGGCGTTACATGGTCCTGTTGACGTGTTACATGGTCCTGTAGTGTGTTACATGGTCCCCTTGAGATGTAACATGGTCTTGTTGGGGCGTTACATTGTCCTTTTGAGGTGTTACATGGTCCTGTTGGGGTGTTACATAGTTCTGTAGTGAGTTACATGGTACTCTTGAGGTGTTACATGGTCCTGCAGGGTGTTACATGGTTCTGTTGAGGTGTTACATGGTCCTGTAGTGTGTTACATGGTCCTGTAGTGTGTTGCATGGTCTTGTTGGGGTGTTACATGGTCCTGTAGTGTGTTACAAGGTCCTGTTGGGGTGTTACCTGGTCCTGATGGGGTGTTACATGGTCCTGTTGAGGTGTTACATGGTCCTTTAGTGTGTTATATGGTCCTGTAGTGTGTTACATGGTCCTGTTGGGGTGTTACATGGTCCTGTTGGGGTGTTACATGGTCCTGTAGTGTGTTACATGGTCCTGTTGAGGTGTTACAAGGTCCTGTTGAGTGTTACATAGCCCTGTTGGGGTGGTATATGGTCCTGAAGTGTGTTATATGGTCCTGTAGTGTGTTACATAGTCCTGTTGAGGTGTTACACGGTCCTGTTGGGGTGTTACATGGTCCTGTTGAGGTCTTAAATGGTCAAGTAGTGTGTTACATGGTCCTGTTTGGGTGTTACATGGTCCTGTTGGGGTGTTACAAGGTCCAGTTGGGGTGTTACATGGTCCTGTTGGGGTGTTATATGGTCCTGTAGTGTGTCATATGGCCCTGTAGTGTGTTACATGGTCCTGTTGAGGTGTTACATGGTCCTATTGGGGTGTGACATGGTCCTGTAGTGTGTTACATGGTCTTGTTGGGGAGTTAAATGGTTCTGTAGTGTGTTACATGGTCCTGTTGGGGCGTTACATGGTCCTCTTGAGGTATTACATGGTCCTGTTGGGGCGTTACATGGTCCTCTTGAGGTATTACATGGTCCTGTTGGGGCGTTACATGGTCCTCTTGAGGTATTACATGGTCCTGTTGGGGTGTTACATAGTCCTGTAGTGTGTTACATGGTACTCTTGAGGTGTTACATGGTCCTGTAGTGTGTTACATGGTCCTGTAAGGTGTTACATGGTCCTGTAGGGTGTTACATGGTCCTGTAGTGTTATATGGTCCTGTTGAGGTGTTCCATGGTCCTGTAGTGTGTTACATGGTCCTGTTGGGGTGTTACATGGTCCTGTTGGGGTTACATGGTCCTGTTGTGGTGTTACATGGACCTGTTGAGGTGTTATATGGTCAAGTAGTGTGTTACATGGTCCTGTTGGGGTGTTACATGGTCCTGTTGGGGTGTTACATGGTCCAGTTGGGGTGTTACATGGTCCTGTTGGGGTGTTACATGGTCCTGTAGTGTTACATGGGCCTGTTGGGATGTTACATGGTCCTGTTGGGGTGTTACATGGTCCTGTAGTATGTTACATGGTCCTGTTGAGGTGTTACATGGTCCTGTTGGGGTCTTATATGGTCGTGAAGTGTGTTATATGGTCCTGTAGTGTGTTACATAGTCCTATTTAAGTGTTACATGGTCCTGTAGTGTGTTATATGGTCCTGTAGTTACATAGTCCTGTTGGTGTTACATGGTCCTTTAGTGTTATATGGTCCTGTAGTGTGTTACATGGTCCTGTTAAGATGTTACATGGTCCTGTTGGGGTGTTACATGGTCCTGTAGTGTGTTACATGGTCCTGTTGAGGTGTTACATGGTCCTGTTGGGATGTTACATGGTCCTGTTGGGGGTGTTACATGGCCTGTAGTGTGTTGCATGGTCATGTTGAGTGTTACATGGCCCTGTTGGGGTCTTATATGGTCCTGAAGTGTGTTATATGGTACTGTAGTGTTACATAGTCCTGTTGAGGTGTTACATGGTCCTGTTGGGGTGTTACATGGTCCTGTTGGGGTGTTACATGGTCCCGTTGGGGTGTTACATGGACCTGTAGTGTTATATGGTCCTGTTGAGGTGTTACATGGTCCTGTAGTGTGTTACATGGTCCTGTTGGGGTGTTACATGGTCCTGTAGTGTTACATGGTCCTGTTGGGGTGTTACCAGGTCCTGATGGGGTGTTACATGGTCCTTTTGAGGTGTTACATGGTCCTTTAGTGTGTTACATGGTCCTGTTGGGGTGTTACATGGTCCTGTCGTGTTACATGGTCCTGTTCGGATGTTACATGGTCCTGTTGGGGTGTTACATGGTCCTGTAGTGGCTACATGGTCCTGTTGGGGTGTTACATGGTCCTGTTGGGGTGTTACATGGTCCTGTTGAGGTGTTAAATGGTCCTGTAGTGTGTTACATGGTCTTCTTGAGGTCTTACATGGTCCTGTTAGGGCGTTACATGGTCCTCTTGAGGTGTTACATGGTCCTGTTGGGGTGTTACATGGTCCTGTAGTGTGTTACATGGTACTCTTGAGGTGTTACATGGTCCTGTAGGGTGTTACATGGTCCTGTAGTGTTATATGGTCCTATTGAGGTGTTACATGGTCCTGTAGTGTTACATGGTCCTGTTGGGGTGTTACATGGTCCTGCTGGGGTGTTACATGGTCCTGTTGGGGTGTTACATGGTCCTGTTGGGGTTACATGGTCCTGTTGGGGTGTTACATGGTCTTGTTGAGGTGTTACATGGTCAAGTAGTGTGTTACATGGTCCTGTTGGGGTGTTACATGGTCCTGTTGGGGTCTTACATGGTCCTGTTGGGGTGTTACCTGGTCCTGTAGTGTGTTACATGGTCCTGTTGGGATGTTACATGATCCTGTTGGGGTCTTATATGATCGTGAAGTGTGTTATATGGTCCTGTAGTGTGTTACATAGTCCTGTTGAGGTGTTACATGGTCCTTTAGTGTGTTACATGGTCCTGTTGGGGTGTTACATGGTCCTGTTGGGGTGTTACATGGCCTGTAGTGTCATATAGTCCTGTAGTGTGTTACATGGTCGTGTTGGGGTCTCATATGATCCTGTAGTGTGTTACATAGTCCTGTTGAGGTGTTACATGGTCCTGTTGGGGTGTTACCTGGTCCTGTTGGGATGTTACCAGGTCCTGATGGGGTGTTACATGGTCCTTTTGAGGTGTTACATGGTCCTGTTGGGGTCTTATATGGTCCTGTAGTGTGTTACATTGTCCTGTTGAGGTGTTACATGGTCCTGTTGGGGTGTTACCTGGTCCTGTTGGGGTGGTACATGGTCCTGTTGGGGTGTTACATGGTCCCGTTGGGGTGTTACATGGTCCTGTAGGGTGTTGCATGGTCCTGTAGGGTGTTACATGGTCCTGTAGTTATATGGTCCTGTTGAGATGTTACATGGTCCTCTAGTGTGTTACATGGTCCTGTTGGGGTGTTACATGGTCCTGTTGGGGTGTTACATGGTCCTGTTGGGGTGTTACCAGGTCCTGATGGGGTGTTCCATGGTCCCTTTGAGGTGTTACATGGTCCTTTAGTGTGTTGTATGGTCCTGTAGTATGTTACATAGTCCTGTTGAGGTGTTACATGGTCCTGTTGGGGTTACATGGTCCTGTTGAGGTGTTACATGGTCCTGTTGGGGTGTTACATGGTCCTGTAGTGTTACATGGTCCTGTTGAGGTGTTACATGGTCCTGTTGGGGTGTTACATGGTCCTGTTGAGTGTTACATGGCCCTGTTGGGGTGTTACCTGGTCCTGTTGGGGTGTTACATGGTCTTGTAGTGTTACATAGTCCTGTAGTGTGTTATATGGTCCTGTTGGGGTGTTACCTGGTCCTGTAGTGTGTTACATGGTCCTGTTGGGGTGTTACATGGTCCTGTAATGTGTTACATGGTCGTGTTGGGGTGTTACCTGGTCGTGTTGGGGTGTTACATGGTCCTGTTGGGGTGTTACATGGTCCTGTTGGGGTGTTACATGGTCCCGTTGGGGTGTTACCTGATCCTGTAGTGTGTTACATGATCCTGTTGAGGTGTTACATGGTCCTGTAGTGTCTTATATGATCCTGTTGAGGTGTTACATGGTCCTGTTGGGGTGTTACATGGTCCTGTAGTGTGTTATATGATCCTGTAGTGTTACATGGTCCTGTTAGGGTTACATAATCCTGTAGTGTTACATGGTCTTCTTCGGGTGTTACATGGTCCTGTTGGGGTGTTACGTTGTCCTGTTTGGGTGTTACATGGTCCTGTTGGGGTGTTACGTTGTCCTGTTTGGGTGTTACATGGTCCTGTTGGGGTGTTATATGGTCCTGAAGTGTGTTATATGGTTCTGTAGTGTGTTACATGGTCCTGTTGGGGTTACATGGTCCTGTTGGGGTGTAACATGGTCCTGTTGAGGTGTTACATGGTCAAGTAGTGTTACGTGGTCCTGTTAGGGTGTTGCATGGTCCTGTTGTGTATTACATGGTCCTGTTGAGGTGTTACATGGTCCCGTAGTGTGTTACATGGTTCTGTAGTGTGTTATATGGTCCTGTTGAGGTGGTACATGGTCCTGTTGAGGTGTTATATGGTCCTGAAGTGTGTTATATGGTCCTGTAGTGTGTTACATGGTCCTGTTGGGGTGTTACATGGTCCTGTTGGGGTGTTGCATGGTCCTGTTGGGGTGTTACATGGTCCTGTTGGGGTGTTACATGGTCCTGTAGTGTGTTACAAGGTCCTGTTGGGGTGTTACATGGTCCTGTTGGGGTGTTACCTGGTCCTGTAGTGTTACATGGTCCTGTAGTGTTACATGGTCCTGTAGTGTGTTACATGGTCCTGTTGGTGTGTTACATGGTCCTGTAGTGTGTTACATGGTCCTCTTCGGGTGTTACATGGTCCTGTTGGGGTGTTACATGGTCCTGTAGTGTATTACATGGTCCTGTTGGGATGTTACATGGTCCGGTAGTGTCTCATATAGTCCTGTAGTGTTACATGGTCCTGTTGAGCGTTACATGGCCCTGTTGGGGTGTTATATGGTCCTGAAGTGTGTTACATGGTCCTGTTGAGGTGTTACATGGTCCTGTAGTGAGTTACATGGTCCTGTAGTGTTTTACATGGTCCTGTTGGGGTGTTACATGGTCCTGTAGTGTTACATGGTCCTGTTGGGGTGTTACATGGTCCTGTTAGGGTGTTACATGGTCCTGTAGTGTGTTACATGGTCCTGTTGGGGTGTTACATGGTCCTGTAGTGTGTTACATGGTCCTGTAGTGTGTTACATGGTCCTGTTGAGGTGTTACATGGTCTTGTTGGGGTGTTACATGGTCTTGTAGTGTGTTGCATGGTCCTGTTAAGGTGTTACATGGTCCTGTTGAGGTGTTACATGCTCCTGTAGTGTGTTATATGGTCCTCTTGAGGTCTTACATGGTCCTGTTAGGGCGTTACATGGTCCTGTTGACGTGTTACATGGTCCTGTAGTGTGTTACATGGTCCTCTTGAGGTGTAACATGGTCCTGTTGGGGCGTTACATGGTCCTCTTGAGGTGTTACATGGTCCTGTAGTGTATTACATGGTACTCTTGAGGTGTTACATGGTCCTATTGGGGTGTTACATGGTCCTGTTGAGATGCTACATGATCCTGTAGTGTGTTATATGGTCCTGTAGTGTGTTACATGGTCCTGTTGGGGGTGTTACATGGTTCTGTAGTATGTTACATGGTCCTGTAGTGTGTTACATGGTCCTGTAGTATGTTATATGGTCCTGTTGAGGTGTTACATGGTCCTGTTTAGGTGTTACATGGTCCTAATGAGGTGTTACATGGTACTGTTGTGTGTTACATGGTTCTGTAGTGTGTTATATGGCCCTGTTGGTGTGTTACATGGTCCTGTAGTGTGTTACATAGTCCTGTAGGGTGTTACATGGTCCTGTAGGGCGTTACATGGTCCTGTAGGGTGTTACATAGTCCTGTAGGGTGTTACATGGTCCTGTATGGTGTTACAGTCCTGTAGTGTGTTACATAGTCCTGTAGGGTGTTACATGGTCCTGTTGAGGTGTTACATGGTCCTGTTGGGGTGTTACATGGTCCTGTTGGGGTGTTACATGGTCCTGTTGGGGTGTTACATGGTCCTGTTTGGGTGTTACCTGGTTCTGTTGGGGTGTTACATGGCCCTGTTGGGGTGTTACATGGTCCCGTTGGGATGTTACATGGTCCCGTTGGGGTGTTACATGGTCCTGTTGGGGTGTTACATGGTCCTGTAGTGTTACATGGTCCTGTTGAGGTATTACATGGTCCTGTAGTGTGTTAAATAGTTCTGTTGAGGTGTTACATGGTCCTGTTGGGGTTACATGGTAATGTTGGGGGTGTTACATGGTCCTGTTGGGGTGTTACATGGTCCTGTTTGGGCGTTACATGGTCCTCTTGAGGTGTTTCATGGTCCTGTTGAGGCGTTACATGGTCCTCTTGAGGTGTTACATGATCCTGTTGGGGTGTTACATGGTCCTCTTCAGGTGATACATGGTCCTGTTGGGGTGTTACATGGTATTCCTGAGGTTTTGCATGGTCCTGTTGGGGTGTTACATAATCCTGTTCGGGTGTTACATGGTCCTATAGTGTGTTACATGGTCCTGTTGAGGTGTTACATGGTCCTGTAGTGTTACATAGTCCTGTAGTGTGTTATATGGTCCTGTTGAGGTATTACATGATCCTGTAGTGTGTTACATGGTCCTGTAGTGTGTTACATAGTCCTTTTGAGGTGTTACATGGCCCTGTTAGGGTGTTACATGATCCTGTAGTGTGTTACATGGTCCTGTTGGGGTGCTACATGGTCCTGTTGGGGTGCTACATGGTCCTGTTGGGGTGTTACATGGTCCTGTAGTGTGTCAATATGGTCCTGTAGTGTGTTACATGGTCCTGTTGAGTGTTACATGGCCCTGTTGGGGTGTTACATGGTCCTGTTGGGGTGTTACATGGTCCTGTTGGGTGTTACATGGTTCTGTAGTGTTATATGGTCCTGTAGTGTGTTACATGGTCCTGTTGAGTGTTATATGGTCCTGTTGATGTGTTACATGGTCCTGTAGTGTTACATTGTCCTGTTGAGGTGTTACATGGCTCTGTTGGGGTGTTACATGGCTCTGTTGGGGTGCTACATGGTCCTGTTGGGGTGTTACATGGTCCTGTAGTGTGTCAATATGGTCCTGTAGTGTGTTACATGGTCCTGTTGAGTGTTACATGGCCCTGTTGGGGTGTTACATGGTCCTGTTGGGGTGTTACATGGTCCTGTTGGGTGTTACATGGTTCTGTAGTGTTATATGGTCCTGTAGTGTGTTACATGGTCCTGTTGAGTGTTATATGGTCCTGTTGATGTGTTACATGGTCCTGTAGTGTTACATTGTCCTGTTGAGGTGTTACATGGCTCTGTTGGGGTGTTACATGGCTCTGTTGGGGTG
Source organism: Procambarus clarkii (assembly GCF_040958095.1). Lineage (NCBI taxonomy): Eukaryota > Metazoa > Arthropoda > Malacostraca > Decapoda > Cambaridae > Procambarus > Procambarus clarkii. Next base: position 12,484,045 of record NC_091161.1, on the reverse strand, counting down.
TTACATGGTCCTGTTGGGGTGTTACATATTCCTGTTGGGGTGTTACATGGTCCTGTTGAGGTGTTACATGACTGCTGAGGTGTTACATGGTCCTGGAGGGGTGTTACATGGTCCTGGAGGGGTGTTACATGGTCCTGTAGTGTGTTACATGGTCCTGTTGAGGTATTACACGGTCCTGTTGAGGTGTTACATATTCCTGTTGGGGTGTTACATGGTCCTGTTGAGGTGTTACATGACTGCTGAGGTGCTGCATGGTCCTGTTGAGGTGTTACATGACTGCTGAGGTGTTACATGATCCTGTAGTGTGTTACATTGTCCTGTTGGGATGTTACATGGTCCTGTTGAGGTATTACATGGTCCTTTAGTGTGTTACATGGCCCTGTAATGTGCTATATGGTCCTGTTGAGGTGTTACATGGTCCTGTTGGGGAGTTACATGGTCCTGTAGTGTGTTACATAGTCCTGTTGAGGTGTTACTTGGTCCTGTAATGTGTTACATGGTCCCATTGAGGTGTTTTGTGGTCCTGTAGTGTATTACATTGTCCTGTTGGGGTGTTATATGGTCCTGTAGTGTGTTACATGGTCCTGTTGAGGTGTTACATGGTCCTGTTGGGGTGTTACATGGTCTCTGTTGGGGTGTTACATGGTCGTGTTGGGGTGTTACATGGTCGTGTTGGGGTGTTACATGGTCGTGTTGGGGTGTTACATGGTCGTGTTGGGGTGTTACATGGTCCGGTTGGGGCGTTAACTAGTCCTGATGGGGTGTTGCATGGTCCTGTTGGGGTGTTACATGGTCCTGTTGGGGTGTTACATGGTCCTGTTGGGGTGTTATATGGTCCTGTAGTGTGTTACATGGTCCTGTTGAGGTGTTACATGGTCCAGTTGGGGTGTTACATGGTCCTGTTGAGGTGTTACATGGTCCTGTTGAGGTGTTACATGGTCCTGTTGGAGTGTTACATGGTCCTGTTGGGGTGTTACATGGTCTTGTAGTGTGTCATATAGTCCTGCAGTGTGTTACATGGCCCTATTGGGGTGTTATATGGTCCTGACATGTGTAATATGGTCCTGTAGTGTTACATGATCCTGTAGTGTTACATGGTCCTGTTGGGGTGTTACATGGTCCTGTAGTGTGTTACATGGTCCTGTAGTGTGTTACATGGTCCTGTTGAGTGTTACATGGCCCTGTTGGGGTGTTATATGGTCCTGAAGTGTCATATGGCCCTGTAGTGTTACATGGTCCTGTTGAGGTGTTACATGGTCCTGTTTGGGTGTTATATGGTTCTGTAGTGTGTTACATGGTCCTGTTGGGGTGTTACATGGTCCTGTAGTGTGTTACATGGTCCTGTAGTGTGTTGCATGGTCCTGTAAGGTGTTACATGGTCCTGTTGAGGTGTTACATGGTCCTGTAGTGTTACATGGTCCTCTTGAGGTGTTACATGGTCCTGTTAGGGCGTTACATGGTCCTGTTAGGGCGTTACATGGTCCTCTTGAGGTGTTACATGGTCCTGTTGGGGCGTTAATCGTCCTGTAGTGTTACATGGTCCTGTTGAGGTGTTACATGGTCCTGTAGTGTGTTACATGGCACTCATGAGGTGTTACATGGTCCTATTGGGGTGTTACATGGTCCTGTAGTGTGTTATATGGTCCTGTAGTGTTACATGGTCCTGTTGGGGGTTACATGGTCCTGTAGTGTGTTACACGGTCCTGTTGAGGTGTTACATGGTCCTGTTGAGGTGTTGCATGGCCCTGTTGGTGTGTTTCATGGTTCTGTGTAGGTGTTATATGGTCCTGTTGGGGTGTTACCTGGTCCTATTGGGGTGTTACATGGTCCTGTTGGGGTATTACATGGACCAGTTGCGGTGTTACATGGTCCTGTCAGATTCAGATGTTTATTCAGGTAAGGTATATACATACAAGTGATGTTACATTAATGGATTGATATATAGATAGAGCTAGTACATACAATGCCTAAAGCCACTATTACGCAATGCGTTTCGGGCAAGAAAAACATTAATATCTAGAACTTAATACTAATTGAGCATAAAGAATAAAAGGTGTTGAGAACAAATACAAATAAAGATAAAAAATAGGGGGAACATGACTGAAAAAGCAGCACAAATACAATAGGTTGACAAACAGTGTTGATTAAAAAAAAAAAAAAAAAAAAAAAAAAAAAAAAAAAAAAAAAAAATAACAGACATGGGTTGACAATAGAGGAGTGAGGTAGATTACAGGGAATTTATTAGGTAGTGTTTAGTTTTTATCTTAAACTGGTTGAGAGAGGTACAGTCTTTAACATGGTTGGGAAGGTCATTCCACATTCTGGGCCCCTTGATTTGCAGAGCATTTCTAGTTTGATTAAGACGTACTCTAGGAATATCAAAACTGTATTTATTTCTGGTGTGGTGCTCATGGGTTCTGTTACAACCTTCTATGAAGCTTTTAAGATCAGGATTGGCATTATAGTTTAGCGTTTTATATATGTATAATACACATGAGAGAATGTGCAGTGACTTAATATCTAACATATTAAGAGATTTGAGTAGGGGTACCGAGTGATGTCTGGGGCCAGAGTTGGATATTGTTCTAATAGCGGCTTTGTGTTGGGTAATTAGAGGACGTAAGTGATTTTGGGTAGTAGAACCCCAAGCACAAATACCATAGTTGAGATAAGGATAGATAAGGGAGTAATAGAGAGTCACCAGGGCAGGGCGTGGTACATAATATCTGATCTTAGAAAGAATGCCCACAGTTTTTGAAACTTTTTTTGATATATTTAGAATGTGTCCCTGGAAATTCAGCTTGTGGTCAATGAGAATGCCAAGGAATTTGCCATCTAATTTGTTACAAATTTGGGTATTGTTTATTTTGAGATTTATAAGACTAGAGGATTTATTGCCAAACAGAATATAGAAGGTTTTGTCAATGTTAAGGGTGAGTTTGTTGGCAGTTAGCCAAAGATGGACTTTATTTAGCTCAGTATTTACTGTGGCATTTAGAGCAAGAGGGTCAGGACTGGAGTAAATGAAGGTTGTGTCGTCAGCAAATAGAATTGGTTTGAGGTGTTGGGAGGCATTTGGAAGGTCATTAATGTAGATGAGAAAGAGGAGAGGGCCAAGTATGCTGCCCTGGGGAACACCAATGTTGATGGGTAGGGTGGGAGAAATTGTATTATTCACAGAAACATATTGGAGCCTGTCAGTAAGGTAGGACTCGAGGTATTGTAGGGAGTGTCCTCTTACTCCATAATGATGTAATTTAAGAAGAAGGTTATGGTGGTTGACAGTATCAAAAGCTTTACGCAGGTCCACAAATAACCCAACAGGGAACTCCTTTTTATCAAGAGCTGTATGAATCGAGTTAAGCATACTAATAAGTGCATCGTTAGTGCTTTTTTTGGGTCTGAAGCCATATTGGCAAGGGCTAAGTATATTGAGTTTGGCTAGATATGAGTAAAGCTGCTTGTATATAAGTTTTTCAAAAATTTTTGACAAGTTTGGCAGGATTGATATAGGTCTGTAGTTGTTAACATCTGTGGGGTCACCACATTTGTGGACAGGCGTTACTCTCGCTTTTTTTAGAATATCTGGAAAGGTTTGGCGTTCAAGTGACTTGTTGAAGAGCAAAGCAATAGCAGGGGCTAAAAATCTGGAGGCTTTTTTGTAAATTAAAGTTGGTATCTCCTCAAGGGCACCAGACTTGGTTTTAAGGGAAAGGATTATCTCATTGACGTCAGTGGAGTTAATAGGCTTTAGGTACAGAGACTGTGGATAGTTACCTGTAAGATAGTCCTTAATGTCAGTACTGGAAGATGGAATATCATTTGCAAGGGATGAACCAATGGAAGAGAAGAACCTATTGAACTCAATAGCAGAATCAGAGGCTGAAAGCTGACCATCGTTATTAGACAGGAGAGTCGGTTTGTTATTTAAAGATTTCTTTGATCCCAATATTTGTGAAATTGTGCTCCAAGTTTGTTTAATGTTGCTCTTTATTTGAGTAAATTTATCTTCGTAGTATTTAGTTTTGGCTCGTCTAATTATCTTAGATAGCAATAATGAGTAATTCTTTGAGAATTCTTTGGAGACAATTCCTAACCTATACTTCTTCTCAAGGTCGTGTTTTTTGTTAATGGATTTCAGTATTCCCTTTGTAAGCCAAGGATTGTTAAGCCTTTTGCTTGTGACTTGTTTTGTAAGCCTAGGACAGTGGGTGTTATAAAGGCTAAGAGTTGTTTGTAGAAAAGATTGCACTGCTAGGTTGATGTCCCCTATGTTACCTAACTCGGACTCCCAGTTGACATTATCAGCAGCAGTTATAAAATTGTTTATAGCAGTTTCATTGTGCAGCCTAAAGCTTAACTCCCTTGTTTCTAGAGGTGGTTTGCTAATGTTAGTTAAGAGAAATGTGGGGTAGTGGTCTGTAGTGCTATCGGTGATTATACCTGAAGTAAGCGGAGAGGTTATGTTGGTCCAGATGTGATCTAGAGTCGTGGCAGTGCTATCAGTGATTCTAGTAGGTCTAGTGATTAAGGGTATGAGGAGGCAGGAATTCATACAGTTGAGGAAGCTAACAGCAGTAGGGTGTTCTGGCTCGCAGAGGTCAATATTAAAGTCCCCTGCGATAATTAGGTGGTTTTTGTTCAGTCTGTTATCAAGTATTAGATTTCTAAGGTTTGAGTTGAATACAGACACATCAGTGTTGGGAATTCTATAGACTGCACCCACAGACAGGACAGACTCGGCACCCTTGACTCTGAAGCTGGCGAAGATATACTCCCCATAGCAGTCTCTAGTTCTAATTTCTTTTAAGCATGTTAGTTCATGGTGGTAGTAAAGAGCAGTGCCACCACCTCTCTGAAGTTGACGACAGTTGTGAATTGCTGAGTAGTTAGGCATGTTAAAGAGTTGAGTAGTATCCTCTTTCAACCATGTTTCAGTAAGTATAATAAAAGAGAATTTGTTGCCAATAGTTTCAATCAAGGCACTAACATCATCGAAGTGTTTACCTAGGGATCTAACGTTCAAATTGATTACAGAGATATTGTGATTATGAGTTAATACATTGTTTACATCATGTGCTGCAAAATATCTGCAATTTAGATCATTAAAGTGATTATTGTCATAGATAGTGGATAAGAGGTTAAGTTCTGGGTCTATACTTGACTGCATAAAAAAAGCTGATTGTAGAATCAGAAATAAGTAGAAATAAGCTATAAAATAGGGAAAAATATATACACAATACTGTACAAAACAAACACAAAAGGGGCTTACAGGGGTACAATGGAGTAAGGGAGTATGGCTAGGCTAGGCAACCTAGGCAATTAATGAGATTAAAGAAAAAACATGTAAACATGGACTATACAAAACACAAGATATGGAAATACAAAACAAAAAATATAAGCAAGACTAAGCAATACAAAAAAAACAAATTGAGCAAAAATGAGGTAGATTGCTTACGAGTACTCACAGGTACACTGTAAGTAACAATTTGCAATTTGAGATGCAGGCAAAGCCAGGGGTACAATGGAGTAAGGGAGCATGGCAAGGCTAGGCAACCTAGGTAATAAATGAAATCAAAGAAAAGTTGAATAATAAACATAGGCAAATTTAAGCTAATGATTAATAACTATAGATAGTTCAGTAATGACTGTATAATTAAAAAGACCTGAAGAACTACTTAATAACTCAATTAAATAATTATGGTAAATGACTAGGTAAGAGTAAGTTAAAAATTAAGTCAGAATCCTGTAGGGTGTTACATGGTCCTGTAGGGTGTTACATGGTCCTGTAGGGTGTTACATGGTCCTGTAGGGTGTTACATGGTCCTGTAGGGTGTTACATGGTCCTGTAGGGTGTTATATGGTCCTGTTGAGGTGTTACATGGTCTTGTAGTGTGTTACATGGTCCTGTTGGGGTGTTACATGGTCCTGTTGGGGTGTTACATGATCCTGTCGTGTGTTACATGGTCCTGTTGAGGTGTGATATGGTCCTGTAGTGTGTTACATGGTTTTATTGAGGTGTTACATGGTCCTGTAGTGTGTTATATGGTCCTGTAATGTGTTACATGGTTCTGTTGGGGTGTTACATGGTCCTGTTGAGGTGTTACATGGTCCTGTTTAGGTGTTACATGGTCCTGTAGTGTGTTGCATTGTCCTGTTGGGGTGTTACATGGTCCTGTAGCGTGTTACATGGGACTGTTGAGGTGTTACATGGTCCTGTAGTGTTATATGGTCCTGTTGGGGTGTTATATGGTCCTGTAGTGTGTTATATGGTCCTGTAGTGTGTTATGTGGTCCTGTTCAGGTGTTACATGGTCCTGTTGAGGTGTTACATGGTACTGTTGAGGTGTTACATGGTCCTGTTAAGGTGTTACATGGCCCTGTTGGGGTGTTACATGGTCCTGTAGTGTTACATAGTCCTGCTGAGGTGTTACATGGTCCTGTTGGGGTGTTACCTGGTCCTGTTGAGGTGTTACATGGTCCTGTTGGGGTATTACATGGACCAGTTGGGGTGTTACATGGTCCTGTAGGGTGTTACATGCGACTGTAGGGTGTTACATGGTCCTGTAGTGTTATATGGTCCTGTTGAGGTGTTGCATGATCCTGTAGTGTGTTACATGGTCCTGTTGGGGTGTTACGTGGTCCTGTTGGGGTGTTACCTGGTTCTGTTGGGGTGTTACATGGTCCTGTTGGGGTGTTACATGGTCCTGTAGTGTGTTACATGGTCCTGTTGGGGTGTTACATGGTCCTGTTGGGGTGTTACATGGTCCTGTAGTGTGTTACATGGTCCTGTAGTGTGTTACATGGTCCTGTTGGGGTGTTACATGGTCCTGTTGAGTGTTACATGGCTCTATTGGGGTGTTATATGGTCCTGAAGTGTGTTTTATGGTCCTGTAGTGTGTTACATAGTCCTGTTGAGGTGTTACATGGTCCTGTAGTGTGTTACATGGTCTTGTAGTGTTACATGGTCCTGTTGTGTTTTACATGGTCCTGTAGTGTTATATGGTCCTGTAGTGTGTTATATGGTCCTGTAGTGTGTTTCATGGTCCTGTAGTGTGTTACATGGTCCTGTTGGGGTGTTACATGGTCCTGTACTGTTATACGGTCCTGTAGTGTGTTACATGGTCCTGTTGAGGTGTTACATGGTCCTGTAATGTGTTACATGGTTCTGTAATGTGTTACATGGTCCTGCTGGGGTGCTACATGGTCCTGTTGGGGTGTTACATTGTCCTGTTGGGGAGTTATATGGTCCTGAAGGGTGTTACATGGTCCTATAGGGTGATACATGGTCCTGTTGGGGTGTTACATGGTCCTGTTGGGGTGTTACCAGGTCCTGATGGGATGTTACATGGTCCTTTTGAGGTGTTACATGGTCCTGTAGTGTGTTACATAGTCCTGTTGAGGTGTTACATGGTCCTGTAGTGTGTTACATGGTCCTGTAATGTGTTACATGGTCCTGTTGGGGTGTTACATGGTCCTGCTGGGGTGCTACATGGTCCTGTTGGGGTGTTACATTGTCCTGTTGGGGAGTTATATGGTCCTGAAGGGTGTTACATGGTCCTATAGGGTGATACATGGTCGTTTTTGGGTGTTACACAGTCCTGTTGAAGCGTTACATGGTTTGTTGGGGTGTTAATTGGTCCTGTTTGATGTTACATGATCCTGTAGGGTGTTACATAGTCCCGTGAAGGGTGTTTCATGGTCCTATTAGGGTGTTACATGGTCCTATTAGGGTGTTACATGGTCCTGTAGGGTGTTACATAGTCCTGTAGGGTGTTACATGGTCCAGGTGGGTGTTGCATGGCCCTAGTGTGTTACATTGTCCCCGAGTTGTGTTTCATGGCCCTGATGTATGTTTTCATTTTCTTAGAGTTCCATTACTGAACACACCAATGTTTGTTCACCTGGCCTGCCTCCAACCTCGACTTTATATTCCTCGTGTCCGGGAATTTATAGCTCATGATTGTAAATAAGTGAAGCAGTTATCATTTGCTTAAACAGTAAGTATAGACTGACAGCTGGCACCATGTACATCATGTCAGCTAACTAACACCATGGACACCATGTCAGCTAAATAGTACCATGGACACCATGTCAGCTTAATAGCACCATGGACACCATGTCAGCTAACTAGCACTGTACACACCATGTCAGCTAACTAGCACCATGGGCACCATGTCAGCTAACACCATACACACCATATCAGCTAACACCATACACACCATGTCTGCTAACTAGCACCATACACACCATGTCAGCTAACTAGCACCATACACACCATGTCAGCTAACTAGCACCATACACACCATGTCAGCTAACTAGCACCATACACACCATGTCAGCTAGCACCATACACACCATGTCAGCTAACATGCCAGCTAACAATAGCACTAACTAGCACACTGCTGTTGTCATATCTTTACTTCCCACTTAAGACGCTCACCTTCAAGATTCGTGTATGAGCTACCTACAAGTGTCATACTTGACACCTGTAGCTCCCGCCAAACACACACCGAAACTTCGACATTGGTACAACGTTTGAAGAAGTTTTAACACTTCCTAACTAGTTATAACAACCAATATAACAAGTGTGTCTTCCCATTGGTGCAAGTGTGAGCTTAATGTACCTTAATGCACCTTAACTCATTTGTTGTTGTTTAAGATTCGCTACTCGGAACAAAAGTTCCAAGTAGCACAGGCTATGGTGAGCCCGTAAACAACCAACCACCTTAACTCTCACTGGGAGAGTTGTGGGGGGTTTAGTGTGTTGTAGTGTGGGCCTCACTTTATGGATCCCTGTGGGGTTGGGCGACTGGTGAAACCCTTTATGTCACCAGCCATAATGGATGTTTCAAGGCACCTCTTTGAAACAGTTTTTTTTTTAATAATTCTGGTACACACTCACAAACATGTACACATTACATAATATATTTTTGATATGTAATATTGGATATAATGATAAAATATAGGCTTCAACACAGACTCAAGCATACAATTTCATATATACAATACATATCTTACAAAAATGCTATAATGACAAAGCTTCACAGAAGTGAGCACAACAGCAAGTGGGAGTGAGGTGCTAGTTGGGGAGAGTGGGCTGGGCTGGGAGTGCAGGCTAGGCTGGGAGTGTGGGCAGGCAACCCGTTCTCGCACTTTCGTATAGTCAATATTGACTTATTAAATACGTGCATATGTGACATACTAAACATACTAGTTTACCTTGAAAAGCTTCAAAGAAAACACCGACCTTACCTAACCTTCTTAGTATGTTAAGATAAGCATCTTATTGCTTCGTAATTACAATTATTACTTAACCTATTACAGGTATAGGTTAAGTAATAATTGAACCTATTATAGGTATAGGTTAAGTAATAATTGAAATTACGAAGCAATAAGATGCTTATCTTAACATACTAAGAAGGTTAGGTAAGGTTGGTGTTTTCTATGAAGCTTTTCAAGGTAAACTAGTATGTTTAGTATGTCACATATGCACGTATTTAATAAGTCAATATTGACTGTAAGAAAGTGCGAGAACGGGTTGGGGCAGGAGAGGCACTCTGCAATAGGTGCTGGACCGAGTGCTGGGGTCGTACACCACACCTCAACACGCATGAGAGGCCCCAGAAGCTTCAGCCACATGAACACTTACTGGTCTTCTGTTCATACACACAAATGTACAATTACATCTGCTTTCATAAGCATGTCCTCTTATGTAGTGCTGAGCATACCTTCATTAGTCAAGTTCTTATGGAAATAGTACACTCTCTTCTGCCACCTACATGAAGCTAATGTTTACTCTGAACAAGATGTTATTGGAGTGTGTTGAGGCGAGTTGACCGAGCTGTATTACCGGTGCTGGGAATACTGGATAAAATCATTCTGGGTAACCAGAAAAGGAGGAAGTCTGAAATGCATGACTTTACACATGATTAAGGAGGATTGTTTCAAGAACAAAAGTAAACAGTTCAAACAATAGCGTTGCTTTTTTACTTTTTCCATGATGGTAAACTTCAGCAAAACACTCAAAGTAAAATTCAAATACTCTGCTTAACTAATATAAACATTATATCTTGCATAGTGCAACAATTTTGAGTTTATGGCTAATTAAAACAGTTTGCAAATCTTGTAAAATCCTAAAAAATCTTTTCAAAAGATGAGCTTTTCAGGTGAATCATGAGGCAATCCTTCTCATTAATATCGAAAACTAGACAGCCTATATCGTGAAGTGGACCATCATTCAATTAAAATGAGGCAGAACTGAAGTTTCGTGAATATGGTCAGTACTCAAGAACAGCAGAAAAAATTGCAAATAAATTTAAGAAGCATCAAACTCTTAAAGTTGCCAACAGAAGTGGTATACAAAGTGTCAAGAAAAAAATAAGGTGAAGAAACATTAAAACATGGCAAAACAACTATGGTAATTATCATCTACAAGGGAAAAATATTCTGGTGAGTATATTAAAAAATGATCAAGATTATTATGAACTATATGAACTGTTGATGATTTAAGAGAAAAGAAGAATTCTAGAATGTTAGATTTGATTATCAGGAAGAGACAAATGAATCATCAAAATTAGTAAACGTCGGTAATGCTGGAAGATTTGAGTACACCAAGGAATGAAACACAAATTCAGACAATACTACGTGAAGATGGAATTGTGAGCGAGGAACGGGGAAGACGAGACAGATGTGTGCTTTGCGGGAAAGCCGAAATAAGACTTTCTCGATGTGTGTATCATCAGAGGATGATACACACACAGTCTAGATATATGCACGGCCAGAGGGAGTATTGTCTACGGTTGTGTGTGTGTTCAAATTAATATCAAAAGTGAAAAAGAAAATACGTATGCAGAATAGAGAAACCTCTCAATCCTTTGAGTGCAAGAATATGTTTGTATTTAAAACAGGCCCAAACTAGTTTACCAAAATTATCAAGGGGAAAAGTTAACAGTACTGTATTTGTAGACGGGCAGATGGTACCACCTATAGAACAGATACACCTAACTGAAAATTTAAGCAATGAAATCATTTAAAGTTATAAGGACCAGAAAGTTTATCACAAATGGTCCCAAAACCCGAAATCTTGCCCCTCAAAAGAGGGCAACCTGTCCTAGCAATACTATAGTACTTATGTCACTTAATGCTCCTAATTTCTATGCTGCTTATGTTCAATGTTTCCCTGTGGATGGGGATCCACTACCACCTACAGGATGGGTATGGGATTCACTACCGCCCTCAGGATAGTTATGGGTAACCAAGTGTACCTAATTTCTCCTCATAGTTTCCTACCTTGTGCTTACAATTCACACTGTAAATTGTGCTATCTATATCTTGTCTGATTCATGTTGGGTATGTTAACAAGCCAAGTATGTTAATGTCCTGGCTTTGTGGCTGTTGACTCTTCCCTTTCACAGTACATACTCAAACGCTCTAACTTTTCTAACAAACGTGACCTAACATAAGCCTCTCAATCCTTTGAGTTTCCTACCCATTCTTTTTCTCTTTTTGTTTTTCTTATATTCCCATTCTTATACCCATTATTTGCCCCCTTCTTACACCCCTTTATTACACCCATACATACCTTCTACCTTGCTCTTACCTTCCTCTAGGAATTTCCTCCTCCTCTCTCTTGCGTTACTTAATGCCCGTGCTTCCCTCGTTGCTGTTACGGGCTCACTATAGCCCATGTTACATGGACATTTCTGAGTAGCTAAATCTAAGACAACAAAAACCTCGCTCCCATCACTATCGACTTAATGATCCAGGACGGACCGAAACGTCGTCATCTCCATCTTCTGCTGTGTGGTTTGGTCATCATATCTTCAGCCACGTTGTTGTGACTCATCGTCTGCATTATTATTGACAGTCCAAAGTATCATTACACTTGAAAAAAAAATGGTAAAAAACTTTCACACTATACAGAAAGTGATATATTTAATGTACGCTGTTACAATTTCACGTAAGCAATGTGGGACTATCTTCTTGAGCTTATCTTGAGATGATTTCGCGGCTTAGCATCCTCGCAGCCCGGTCCTCGACCAGGCCTCCTTTTTGTTACACACCCCCAGGAAGCAGCCCGTAGCAGCTGTAACTCCCAGGTACCTATTAACTGCTAGGTAACAGGAGCATCAGGGTGAAAAAGACACTGCCCAGTTGTTTCTAACTCCACCGAGGATTGAACCCGGAACCTCAGGACCACAAATCTGAAGCGCTGTCCACTCAGCTCTCAGACCCCTTGTCACTCGGTTGTCCAGACTAGGCCGAGCTCAGATAACCAGTTATAAGGTTGTTACACTCATTAGAAACAATTAATTTTTGAAATTGTGCATAAATATGTAGACAGTAATATATCCGGACAGATCTGGAGAATTTCTTCAAAAGGCCAGATGCAACACGAATGAGGAGCAATGGATTCAAGCTCAACAAACAACAATGTAGGCCAGAAAACAAGACTTTTCACCCATTGGGTTGGAAACTCATGGAAATGCCTACCCACCGAAGCTGTAAACCTCAACTCTGCTGGATTTTAAAATACAGCTGGAAAAGATCATCAGGGCAAATGGAGGGGGGGACCTTTGACAAGCCACCAGCTGCCTGTCCTCATCGTTTTATATTCAATTATATTCATGACAACTGCTGCCTGCCCCACAGGGTCACTGGGGCCAATGTCTCCGAGTGTCTAGCTCGGAGCCCATAAATTGCTCAACTTTTCTGTTCCATCACGGCCAATGTAGGTCACATATAATATTTTGTATTCCTTTCCTATGATCAGGACCATGGGAGGATCTCGTGTGAAGGCTGCGCAGTGCCAGGGTTATTGAGGAAGCTAGGCAAATAGGTATGTACAAGCAGTATTACAAAATACAGTACCTGAAAATGCTAGTAGGATTGTCTCTCTAACCTTCCCAAGAATCACACCAGGTGGAGTTTCCCAATCTATCCCATCAAGTGTGAAGCCACGTGGTGTGCAGCCGAATACATCCAGTTATCTATCGATCCATGATCAACCTCGGTGCCGACTTAGTGGTTCCAACACTCGGTATTTCTGATAGTTACTAACAACACCATACCCCCATTAAAAATGAATTTGATTTATAAGCTACTTAATACCCTAAAATCTCTGATGCAAATATTATTGAACTACTGGTAGATGCTGTGGGAAGTGAGAGAAATAGGTTCCCATGAAGTGTGAAAATTACATACAGGGTTCATCTAGTGCCAGTTCCTTGTTGACTGACATTAGCTTTGGATATAAAAAAAAAAAAAGAGTGGCCACAGAGACAAGTGTTTAGAGAACTGACCAACCTTTAAAGATGGAGCAGAAAGTTAGGGGTCAAGTTGAAAGGGGTCAAGTTAAAAGGGGTCGTCTAGGTCAGCCAAGATTAGACCAGGAAGTGGTCACTTACAGTTTGGTCAGACAGTTTCGGTTAAAAAATTGATGGGGTTAGACAGTTGAAAAAAGAAAGATAGAGCTGTGTTTATCAGATTGTAAAGTTATCATAATATCTGATGTTCTCAAAGTGTCTGGGCCATGATATATTAATACAGTATAATAAAAGTACTAAGTACTTTTAAAAGTACTAAGTACTTAGTACTTAGTACTAAGTACTAAGTACTAATAAAAGTATAATAAAATATATACATGTGTGTAAAACACAAAGAAATTAACATATGATGAACAATGTGACAACGACACACCACAAAGAAAGGATTAAGATAGCAATTTTCTTAAGTACTTTTGTATTTAATAATACATCTTCAGAAGGATCCTTCTGAAGATGTGTTATTAAAGATGAAAATACTTAAGGAAATTCCTGTCTTAATCCTTTCTTCATTGTCTGTCATTGTCATATATATATATACATAAATACATACATACGTACACACACACACACAAGCACATATTTTGTTAAATACGACCGCATTGCTGCCATTGTTGATCTTATAATGTAAGCTTTAATGCTTCTATTTTCTTACTCTCTGAATTAAGAAAAACAATCAGTTACCAAAACTCATGGTAAGGAAACTAGTGATTATTGAAGGGTTTATTTTATTCAATATTTCATTCCACTCTGGAACATCTTCAGGTAAGGAATGAATATACAAGGTACAAATTTATCTTAAAATACACATATGGAAGAGGTGAATTTGTGTGGGGTAAGGTGAAGTAATCAAACATTAGGGAAGAAGTGGAATAATGCAGATGGATGCCAATAAATCGTTATCGGTATTGTTAGGCAAGGTCTGGGTCTGAGTGCAGGCAAGGTATCGAAATCACTACGCTGTATATTTAGGGCGAGTCTTTGTTTGATAGATTCCAGGATTTGCAGTCTTCACTGGTCAGTGTTTGATGCCAGGATTATTGTATTTTCTACTAGCATGTTCCTAGCGAGTGTTGTGTTATATACACTTTGTATATGATGTCTAGGGGCACCAGCCTGTAGATGGCAGGTCAATTGTCTCGAAAGCTTTGTGGTGGTCATAACAATACAGTACTGTATAAATAGATTGATGGTGACATCCTTCATTGGAGCATGAAGGATGTCATGCCCCAATATGAGCAGATCTATGTCACCTTCAATCTTCTTATATTGGTATGACCACCACAAAGCTTTTGAGAAGACTGACCTGCCATCTAAAAGTTTTCTTCCCATATGTTTGATTACTTCACCTTACCCCACACAACTTCACTTCTTCCACATGTGCATTTAAGATAAATTTGTACCTTGTATGTTGACCAGACCACACACTAGAAGGTGAAGGGGCGACGACGTTTCGGTCCGTCCTGGACCATTCTCAAATCGACTTGAGAATGGTCTAGGACGGAGCGAAACGTCGTCGTCCCTTCACCTTCTAGTGTGTGGTCTGGTCAACATACTTTAGCCACGTCATTGTGACTCATTGCTCGCTTGTACCTTGTATATTCCTTCCTTACTTGAAGATGTTCCAGAGTGGATCGAAATGTTGTAGAAAATAAACCCTTCAATAATCACTAGTTTCTTTCCATCGATTTCAGTAACATGATTGTTCTTCTTAATTCAAAGAGTAAAAAAATAGTCAGAAGCATAGAACACAAATACTGTACTATAAGATCAACAATGCCAGCAATGCGGTAATATTTAACCAAATATGCTTAAAGGAATGCCTGCTGCCCAAGTATACAAATATATATATATTGAACACATTTTACATGGTAAAAGCCAAACTTGATGGCCACATTCCTGGGGGCAAACAGTGGCTGCCTCAAACACGCCATACAGCTCTCTGCCAATATGTACACACCCTACACAATCAAATATTGAATCCACAGCTTATTATAACAAGTTAATACTGTTGGTAAAATACCAATTACATCTGAATGCTGTCCATAACATATTACTGTCACTAAGACACTAACACTTGAGAAAGGTTCAAAGATGTAGTGTGTTTTAGGTGAAATGTGACCAAGGTAAGAGACTAGCTGTTATAAGGACATGAGCAAGGGAGACACAGCTATTCCCCATGACCACGGCCCTGCTGAAGTATAAATACAAGAAAAGTGTTTGACATAGCCTGGACCTACGTTGTTGCCGGGCTCCATGTTGCTGGTGTCGATAGTGCGGTAGATGCCAATGGGGATCTCACAGGTGGTGGAGCACAGCTTCTGGTAGAGACGCCCGTACGTCCTGATCCACAGGTCCTGCTTCCCAATCTTCATCTGCGGCAACACACCACATTTGACGCATCTTCCTAACTAGCTTTTTGTTGCCTGTTTATTGAGCACTTCGTTGAATTACATTACGACAGTTGATCAATCAAGCAAACACATAATCATGTATAAGTATAGTGGGACACTCACAATAGAGCACACCATACGTAAACACATGCACTCGTAACATACACACATGTGCTTGATCTTAAGATGCTGCAGAACATATGGAAGCTGAACACTGAGATGACCCAAAGTGATGAGAGGAACAACATTCTCAGTGTCAGGGTAGTGAGGAAGGTTAGAGCCGGAGAGAGATTCGAGGCTCATTCCATATATTGTTTAAATTGGAGGTGTGATAAAGCTTAACTACACCAGATGACTGAAAGTTAAGTGGTGGGTCGAGGAGATAAAGCTCAAATCCTGGAAATGCCGATATGCGAGCGCATGTGTAATTACCCAAGTGTAGTTACAAGACGAGAGCTGCGCTCATGCTGTCACGTCTCCACAGTCCTCCGTCACATGATGCTTTGAAACTAGAGTACTGACAGTTTTGGCCACAACCACCTCACTTAAATTGTTCCAACAATCTACCACTCTGTTTGCAAAAGTGAACTTTCTAATGTTTTTCAACAGCTTTGTTTCCTTAGTTTAATTTAACCTATGTAGTCTCGTTCTTGAAGTTTCAATTTTCAAAAATTCTTCTTTGTCAATTTTGTTGATTCCAGTTACTATTTAGTATTTAGTATTTAGTGATCATATCACATCTTTCTCTTCTGGCCTTGGTTTATTTAACACCACTAGCCTCTCCTCGTAGTTCTTGTTTTTCAGTTCCGGAAGACATTTGGTTGGATGTCTTTGCATCTTTTTGAGTTTATGGGTGGGCTCTTTGAGATATAGGCACCATACAACTGCTGAATATTCCAATTTTAATCTCACAAAGGTTGTGAACAATTTCTTTAATGTCACCGTCCATGTATTTAAAAGTAATTCTAAGGTTGAAAAGTGTAGCATGTGCTCCTTTCACAATGTTCATGTGGTCCTCAGGTGACAGGGTTCTTTTTCCAGAACCACCCCTAGATTTTTTTTTTTGTTTTTTATTATTATTCTTTAAAGCTTTTTTGCATAAGCTGTAGGTTGTGGGTTACCATATTTTTTCCTATTCCACATTCCGTAACAAGGCATTTATTGAGAAAATCCACTAGGCCTATAGATGGGCGCAAGCCTACGACCTATAGTCCTAGTGGTTTTTATCATTGACATTAATAATAAAGTATTTATTATACTCCTCAACATTAAACTTTTTCAGGTGTTCAGGTGAGGCATGGGTCAAAAAAGATTGGGAAACACTAGTACAGTATAAACAATCTAGCAGAAGTATTACAGTACAGTACCATGTTTGCTGAAGATGCTAAGCTACTGGAAATGATAAACGACTTCGATGACTGTCATGCCATTCAAGATAACCTAATAAAAATAATACATAATAATTCTTATTCAAAAGTATGTAAAAATAACAAAAGTAATTTGCAATTGTAGGGAGAGGACTCACGCGTACTAATGAAGCCACTATTACGCAAAGCATTTTGGCCAAAACATAAAAAACCATAGAAAAAATTGAACTAAAGGTGTGACGGGTAAACACTTAATCCTAGAAGAAAAGCAAGATATCTGGAATAGAATACTATTTGGAACCTGGAATGTGGAATAGGAGAAAATAGGCCACACACAACCTACAAATTATGTGGAAAGTCATTAAACCACGCTGACAAAGAGAGAGATCGAGGGAGGTGGTTCTAGATAGTAGACTGTCATTAGAAGGCCACATTAAGGACACTGAAGACCATATGCTACATTTCCCCACTTCAGAATCTCTATATATATATACATGGATGGTGATATATTAAAGAAATTGTTCCAACTTTAATGGGACTAAAATTGTAATATGAAGCAGTTGCACTGTGCCCATAGCTCAAGAAACACATTACTCCACTGGAAAAGGTGGATAGGCATGCTATGAAACAGCTTCTGGAACTGAAAAACTAAAGCTGCAAGAGGCTAGAGGTGTTAAACATACCAAAGCTAGACGATAGAACAAATGGTGATGTCATACAATATACAAAACAGTAACAGGAATTGACCAACAAAAATTCTTGTAAACAGCAACTTCAAGAACAAGTGGATAAGATTCCAACTAAGGAAACAAAGTTGGCAACAATACATTAGAAAGTTTACTTTTGGAAATAAGAGTTGTTAGAAAGTAAGAACAAGTGAGAAAGTGGTGAATGCCAAAACTGTTAGTAGTTTCCAAACATCATATGACAGAGTACCAGCAACACAGGACATCACAAGAGTAGCACACGAGGAGTCACAATAACGTGGCTGAAATATGTTGACCAAACCACACATTAGAAAGTGAACGGACGACGACGTTTCGATCCATCCTGGACCATTCTCAAGTCGATTGTGAATGGTCCAGGATGGACCGAAACGTTGTCGTTTCTTCACTTTCTAGTGTGTGATTTGGTCATCACAAGAGTAGCTTTCACTCTGTAACTACACTTGGGTAATTACACTCATAACAAAAGTGCAGAGAAGGTCTACACATTAGCATTTATTCTGAACATTTAATTATGTGTGAATTTGCCTGAACTTCAAAATATAAATCAGAGTGCATGCATCGGTCAACCCTCCAATATATTTAATATGCAGCATAAGTAAATTTGCACACATAAGTACCTTTTAAAGGTTTAATGCAATATACAAATGTTATATGCTACATATATTTACTTTATAAACTAGGCTACTAACAAGGATAATATTTAAACTATTGTAAATGCTCAAAAGTTTATCAGTAATTCAAATCAAATCCAAAAATTACTAGAATGTGGTATTCTCTCCAATAGGCTGAGCTCCCCAACCTTGTACATGCCACAACAGGCTAGGCTCCTCCCCCCTTATATATTCCACAACAAGCTGAGCTCCTCCCCTTATATATTCCACAACATTGTGTGAGGAGCCTATGCTATGCTTTCCAATGTCAGAATTTCTTTTACATTCATGGATGGTGAACTATTAAAGAAACTGTTTATAACCTTTGCGAGACCAAAGTTGGAATATGCAGCGGTTGAATGGTGCCCATATCTTAAGATGCACATCAACGAACTGGAAAAGGTGCAAAGACATGTAACTAATTGGCTTTTGGAACTGAAAGACAAGAGCTATGAGAAGAGGTTAGAGGCATTAAATATGCCAAAACTAGAAGATAGAAGAAAAAGAGGCGATTTGATCACTACGTACAAAATTTAACGGGAATTAACAAAATTGATAAGGGAGAATTCCCGAGACCTGGAACTTCAACAACAAGAGGTCATAGATTTAAACTAACTAAACAAAGCTGCTGAAGAAATTTAAGAAAATTCACCTTTTGCAAAGTGGTAGACAGTTGGAACAAGTAAGATAACGGAGGCCAAAACTGTCAGTAGTTTCAAAGCATTATATGATGAAGAGAACTGTACTGGGACGATGGGACATCTCGAGTGTAGCTCTCATCCTGTAACTAAACTTAGGTAATTACAACAAGCCTAGCTTCTCCACCTTGTACACTACACAACAAGCCGAGCTCCTCCACCTTGTATATTCCTCAACAAGCTGGGCTGCTCCATTTTGTATATAAACTTATAAAATAAACTTTCCCATCCTATACATCGTCCCGACCTACCGAGGTAAGGAAGCCGGAACCAGGCGCCTGGTCCACTCCAAGCAGCAGCCTCACGAACGTGATAAGATAGTCCTTGACGAAAGCCTGGTAGAGGAGTGTGTCGAGCATGCTGGCGGAGAAGACACTCCCAGCAGCAAAGGGCAGACGGAACATGTAGGAGATGTGCGAGCCTCGTTCCTTCTCCCGCTGTGTGGGGGAAAACCCAGTCTTGTAACACAAATATACACCACATCTACCTCTTAATCTTTAACTGTAGTAACTTGTGCACTAAATGATCAGCTAATAATAAAGTATTTCATGAAGGTGCCATCATGTAGAGGACGTGGAGAATGTTGTAATTTAACTTGTAATAATAGGACCTGTATTCCATTACAGGTAATGTACACATCACCCATGACATATACATTCATCTTTCACTTCTTGCAACAATTTATCTCTTCGCTTTACAATAAATAAATAAATAAGCATATTATGTGTGTGTGTGTGTGTGTAAGTAAATCACGAAAATTAACACGTGATGAAAAATGTGAGTGTCAGACCATGGAGGAAGAATTTAAACTGGCATTTCCTTAAGTAATTTCATATATATTAATTAAATTAAATTATTAATACATCTTCAGAGGGAATGATTTTGAAGTCATTCCTTCTGAAGATGTATTAATATACAAAAGTACCTAAGGAAATGCCGGTTTCCATTTTTCCTCCGTGGTCTGACACTGTCATATATATATAATGTGTTTTTAGGTATTATATATGTTGCATCAGTACATATTTTGATGCTTCTCTAGAATGACTATATTACAGTATGCTAATCTCTTGACCACGATTATGTAGTAGACTACATCCCTCCGGGTGGGTAAGTGAAACTAAAGTGTACTTTGTTGAGCACAATCAGCTGCTTAGCAGTGTAAGCTATGCTGAGCAGATTAAAGTAGCAGTCCTTGGGCCAGATTCACAAAAAAACTTACGCAAGCACTTAAGAACCTGTACATCTTTTCTCAATCTTTGGCGGCCTTGTTTCCAATTATTAAACAGTTAATGAGCTCTGACGCACCAAGAGTCTGTTTATAACAATAACAACAGTTGATTGGGAAGTTTTCATGCTTGTAAACTGTTTAATAAATGTAACCAAAGCCGTCAAAGATTGAAGAAAGATGTACATGTTCGTAAGTGCTTGCGTAAGTGCTTTCGTGAATCTGGCCCCTTGTCACCAAACCTAAACATTGGCTGGTATGGAAAAAAAACAATGTTATTTACCATAATTACAGCAATCAACAGGTGAGAGGAGATGGGTATATGAGCACCAAGGAACACTCCGTATTGGGCTCCCATGTCATGATAAAAGTGTTCACATGTACTGTATAATTGTTTGGATGCTAGCAAAAAAAAATGGATGTACTGTATACTCCACATAGTATACCCATCATCCTGGGCACTGATAGACACTTCACCAATGGGCACTTTTGGCTGTTTTCACATTGGTCTGACATCATCCACTGATGATGGTGTACATTAACCCCTGCACTGCGCACCTGTTTTTGGCAAAAACTTCATAGTGCAATTGTTAAGGACATATTTTTGTTGGTTTTATAAATGTTCAGGTAAAGTTAATGTCAAAATGTTTCTAAACTCAACTATTTTCATTTTAAAACACAAAGTGATGAAAACATTAAAAAAAACATTAAAATATAGCATAATTAAAAACAAACGGACAACTCTCGAAACAGCATGTCGTTTTGCGCAGCGCAGTGGTTAAAAGCGACCAAAAAGGCCCACAAGGTCCTGGGTAGAGACAAAAAGCTAGGTAATCCATATTATTGTTACAGATAGTGTAGACGTGGATGTGAAGGGCAAGGAGAAGATGTAATGTTATCTAATACTGTATCACTATCTGCTACAGCTAGTATGGCTTGCATCATCACCCACTACCGAATAATCCATCATCCTGCCCGAAACGCTGCGCGTACTAGTGGCTTTGCAAGAATGTAATTACTATGCTATGTATCCTCACAATCCCAATGTACCTTCTTGTATATATATAAAAAAAATAAAAAAATAAAACACTAGCTCTGTCAACAATGGCTCCCACCGAGGGTGGCAAAATTTAATGAAGTACTGTACTGTGCTAAACTGCATTTTAAATATTTTTTAAAATCTCATTTATATGAATATAAGTCACAATGCCATTACTTTGATTAATTTATTATTTTACTGTTGTTACACCATGATGTTCGAATAATCCACAATGGGCTTTAAATGACTAACATTCCACGTCCTCTTATATAAATACAATAACACATATAAATATAAAACAATGATTTTATTAACACACACACACATACACACACATTAGACTGTTACAAGAACAAGTCAATAAAATCATGCAATAAACAGGGGTGCTACCATGCAAAAGATTCTACCATGCACACAGTCCCAGAGCATGACAATGCAGCATAAAAGCCATAAGTGCATGCTTAATTAGACAAGCGTGTGATGGCCACCAGGGACTCTACAGTCCCACACACACACGTTCCTCCCATTTGCTCTTCAACATGCCCCAATTATTCCTATCTAAATGTTTGTTTTTGTCTTTTTAATTTGTTTTCTTGACAAAAATATCCTAAGCAACCCCCCCCCCACAGACTATAATAAGCAAAGTACATGTTCCAAAGAAGAGCAGATGGTAGACAAGAACATGTATTAGTGAACACCATTTATTCCGTGGCTTGAGCCCCAGCGAGTTCCCTCGATGCTATGGGGAAGTCAAGACTGGGACATGAAACAAATGGAAGAAAGTTAGTCAAAATGTGGCCAGTGTACAACAGCAGCTGCAGGTGAGCGGTGTAGCGGCCACGACCTCCACCACTTCTCCATCACCCGCTGAGTTTGTAAATGCTCTTTAACACTCAAAAAACAGAGTAACTTCAGTCTCTGCAAAGTTCTTTGGAATGGTTCAGATTTTTTCACCAGGTTTGTGGGGGAATTTTTAACTATAAACACACCACACAGCACTTAAGAGGTCTGTTTATACATTCAGGGTAAACCTAGAATATTTTCAATGCTTCAGCAATGTTAAATATCTAAAGACATCATCAGTGCCACAGAAATATATCTAAAATCACACGCTGATATATTAAATTAATCTTTAGTCTGTTTAGACGTAACTTAAAAGTATCAGGTGTTTAAACGATATATAGTCACTTGGTTCGCTCCAGAGTAACTAAAAGTATACACAATTGGTGATCTCGGGAGAGTGTGAGGGATGAGAGAGGGTGTGGAGGCGGGAGGTGGAGCTGAAGGGAGGTGATCATGCCGGCACTAGAGACGCTCAAGACTTGATCTCAAGTGACCATAAGACACAGGCAGATGATAGTGTCTCGCAAGGTCTCCTCCTAGCAGAAGACGACTTAAAAATGTCTTATAAAAAAGGTTTTATCAATGTTAACTACATTTTAATGTCAAACATTTAAAAAGAGGAGGAAGTATTAAGTGTGCCATTCATATTATTTTTCAATGTTAAGAAAAAAAAGGAGGGGGCGAGTTGGAAAATATCAAATATAGTAATCAAAATGAGACGTGACTCTAGAGCTCGCCGTACCAAGCATCAAGCATACCGCCGGGATGCAGCAAGCCTCAGGGTGTTACTGAGAAGGCAAAGTCAAACTTCACAAATGAGAAATTAGGGAGCACAAAGCAGCATGGCCAAGGTGGTGAGCCAGGCACGGGCAGGAGGTCCTTCAGACACTACGCGCTCTGTTGCCATAACCTCTGCAGTGCGGGTCCCTGGTTTCTCAGAAAAAAAGCCAAGAAATCCGAAAATTCAGTAAAGTGTTGTGGCCACACGACGCGGCAGGAAGGTTACCCGTTCCAGCTGATTAATGACTTCGGAGTAGTAAATGGGTCGCTGCGGCTGAGGGCGCCGCCGGAACGAGCGGGAGCGTGAACGACGAGATGCAGGGCGACCCCCAGGGCCCTGAGGCTGGCTACCCTGCAGGTTACACACAACACAGTCGCCGTCAGACACCTCCACACACACACACACACACCAACCACCACAACCCTCTCCCACCCATACTAGGATCACAGCTGCTGTCTTGCCTTCTTTATATACGAGACACAGCAAGAACTTCCCCCTCTATAATCCAATTTCACTATCTGATAAAGTCCTTATCCTTAAGTACAGGTACTGGTAATTTTTTATTTCAATGCCCAATTCACTCCACTCCCTATAAAAATAACTGTATACCCTCCAACCAGACCAGGCAATTCACTGGGTTCTGAAAAATGATTCTTCACTCCAAGTCCCTATATACCCATGCCCTCCATTCTCTACCAATCAGAGTGAGACATCAGTTTCCATCCCTACCTGCTTGCTGCCACTACCTAGCATCAGTTTGTCACTTCTAACTCGTCCAGTACTAAGGGTATTAGGCCAAAGGAAGCCATTGTACAGCCATAAACACTTGTCCCAATACTGGTTTATACATAGTCAGCCTTACACTTGTAAAGCTTGTGTGCTATTAATGCTATTTCTTGTGACACTAGCTCTCCACATATGTCAGTTGCTTAATTTAGAACCTGTACTTGAGGTCGATCTCAAACCCATTGTTGATGTGATGACTTATATTGAATTTTGTAACTAGCTCATCAAGATTGTAACTTGCTTAGCT
Organism: Procambarus clarkii; assembly: GCF_040958095.1. Taxonomy (NCBI): domain Eukaryota; kingdom Metazoa; phylum Arthropoda; class Malacostraca; order Decapoda; family Cambaridae; genus Procambarus; species Procambarus clarkii. The sequence goes on along the minus strand of NC_091161.1, from coordinate 12,459,964 downwards.
AAATGAATTGTGGGGTTCAGTCCCTGAGCCCATTATGTGCCTCTGTAACCCTTTCCACTACCGCCCACAAGATGGGTATGGGGTGCATAATAAATAAACTAAACTAAAAACTCTTGTGATGTTCGATTACACAAGTTAGGTCAATCTATCTTTGTAAAAGTCCAACTAACGATAAAACTACTACACTAAAAAGCCTTAATTAATAACATTATCATGCTCTCAGAATTTTGTTAATTGCAAAACTTTATTTGCCCAATCATGAAAAACTGTTGTTGTTCACTGAAGTTCTTGAAAGTCTCATCTGAAGGGTACCAAAGTTTCTGAAAGTCAGATCTGAAGGGTACCAAAGTTTCTGAAAGTCAGATCTGAAGGGTACCAAGCCTACAGTTAATAGCAATCATTCATATATAAGATTAAACTCCCAACTACAAACTAGATGCGTAGGTATTTACGACTATAGTTTTCATAAGGACATCAAATCACTAAAAAGGTGTGAACATTCAATGAGCCATAAGAGATCATTTATTTTAGGGCACAAACAAGCAAATGAATAGTTTTTGATCGAGACTAGATCTGTCATAACACTTGTGGCAATGCCAGTGGTGTTGCCTAAACTCCACCAGTGTTGCCTAAACACCTCCAGTGTTAGTAACCTCTGCCAGTGGTGTTCACTAAAACTCCAACAGTGTTGCCTAAACTCCACCAGTGTTGCCTAAATTCCACCAGTGTTAGTAACCTCTGCCAGTGGTGTTGCATTAACCACAACAGGCATTGCCTAAACCAAAACCTACATTGTTTACAAATCATTCCATTTGTGTGATTTTGTTTTCTATTTCATATAGTTCATCAAGGAATGCATTTTATTTGTAAACCCTTAGACCGCGTCAAGTGCATCAAGTTCACCGTTTCTGCCCGAAATGCTATGTACACTAGTGGCTTTACAAGAATGTAAAACATGAATATTATGTACTCTCATAAACCCAATGTACCTTCTTGTATATAAATAAATAAGTCCTTTTTGTGGCTTTTTTGTATTTGATTCCTTATTTATAATCTGGCAGATCTCGATATACTATTTTTAAACAGCCGTACAGTTCAGGTGTTAAATGTGCAAAAACTGAGCTTCTGCAATAATGATGATAATGCTACACACAAGAAAAAATAACAACAACCTGGGGTCAATATGCCAGTGCGCTCATCAACATAATACTAGTGACAATGCTAGCATAAAGTAGGTACTAAATTAATGTTACTCATTTTAAAATACCAACAGCATGATGCTAATTTATATGTTCACTATTGATGTTATAGCAAGATGAGTTTATACAATGTTCTGTAAAACACTAATGTCCACGGGAGCAACTATATGCAGGTCAACAGGACAACACTTGTGTCCCCGGTAAACTTTGGCCCCAAGCGAGACGTCCCCCCACTCACACATTCTGTTGTGTTATGTGTGTGTGTGTGTCATCTGTTGCACCTTACCCTTTACACAGTCACACACACACACCCACCCATTTCTAAGTCTTATGGAGTTCCAGACTGGTTTCCAACATTTAGCACGGCTGTTTCTATATATTTTCAATCACAATGTACCGAGAGATGTAGTTTCCTTGATTTTTCCACTCTTTTTAGGGAGAACATTTTCCCACTATGACAATGCACTGCACATGTACAGAATTGACTACAGTGCTGGCAGGAATTTTAAATTCAAGAGTTAAACACACCGATACATTTCACCAATAAGAGTCCCTACCTTACAACAGGGAACGCTATTCCCGTTCTAGTATGCATCTTTTTCTTCTCAGTGGTATGCGGCTTGCACGAGTTTCTAGTGCTACTGTAATTACCTAAGTGTAATTACCTAAGTGTAGTTACAGGATGAGAGCTACGCTCGTGGTGTCCCGTCTTCCCAGCACTCTTTGTCATATAACGCTTTGAAACTACTGACGGTCTTGGCCTCCACCACCTTCTCACTGTGTCTACTTTCTCAAGACGCTGGTTTAAGTTTGCATTATCTAGCTGTCTTTCCCAGCACATATCAGTGAGCGCTTGGTTTATTTGTTTCCAGTTAATCCGTTTGTTATTAAAAATTGAATTTGCTAAATTCTCCTCCTCTTGGATTTGATGCTGGCTGCACAGGTCTATTGCCCATACTTGTCTGGACTTCAGTTAGGTTATGATCTGAGTAACATATATTTTTATCATTATGTCCCTAATCAGTTCATCATTATTTCTAAAAATAAGATCTAAGGTGTTTTCTTTCCTAGTTGGTTCTACTATTTGCTGGTTTAAGGCAAATCTGTCACACATCTGCAGGTGGTCATCTGTGTGTGACAGTTCACTTAAAACTGCTTCCTGGGATTCTCTCTGGTATAACTGTATTTGCCACATTTTTCCATTTTAGGTGGCGTAAGTTGAAGTAATTATCAAAAGGTGGCACCAAATCGGGAAGGCTATGTAGCACTATCAAATGTGCACAACAATCAGAGGGCACTAAATATCACTAAGGATGCCAATACGATAACAGAAGCGCACAAGGCGAATGATATCAAAAGTATCCGATTCACCAATACTGTAATTCTATTGAGGGATGAGCGACCGCGAGGAACGGTCGGAAAGCGAGATACACGCTCGTCCTGGAAGTCAGGACATTCAACAAGGATATGCACGACCAAAAGAGGGACAGTGCAATTTGGACAATAAGGAGCAGGGCAGCGCTCCATTAAGTGTCCATGAGTTAAGCGTGTATGGCCAATACACAACCTCGCCAGAGCCGTTTCCCATCGCCGGTTACGGTGGTAGGAGGACAGCCATGAGGACACACTACTCTTATTGGTAACAAACTGCGTACTCTTAACAGAAGATTAACAATCCTGCCAACGGGTAAGGACGGAGGAATGAATAACTGGGTAAAAGTTGGAATAAGAAATGCCTTTACAGGAGATGGGACAAAAGCGGACAGCTTCCCTAGCAGCAGTATCCGCACACTCATTTAAAGAGACATCAATATGGCTGGGAACCCAGCAAAACTCAACAGACTTAAATTTACTGGAAATAAGAAACAGCCAATGCTGAATCTCGACGACCACTAGATGGACCGGATTAAAGGACCTCAGAGCCACGAGGGCACTACGAGAGTCAACGACAACTACAAAGGAAGATTGACAATGAGAAAGCAGGAGACGAAGCGCATAAAGAATAGCATAAAGTTCTATTGAGAAGATGCTAGTCTCCGGAGGTAGGCGACACATATAAATGCTGTCAGGAAAAACAACAGAGTAGCCAACACCGTCCGCAGACTTAGACCAATCGGTGAAGATGGAAACAGAGTGGGAGTGGAAAGAAAAGTGCTCAAGGAAACGGTGTTTCAGAACCAGTAGAGGGGTAAAAGCTTAGGTGATGCGGGTCAAGGATGAACAAAACTTCGGAAGGGGGGACTCTCCACAGGGGGCAAGGAAGGAACAACACGAGGAGAAATATTAGAAATACGAACTGAAAGAATCCTGTAAGCAAGATAACCGGACAGAAAGGGGAGGTGGAAAAGAGGAACAGGACCCGAGGAGGGATAAATGTTATAGCACGACGGAGGCGAGAGGAAGGATGTTGCAAGCACCGTGCAAGATAGTGAAGACAGTAGCGATCACAGCGGTCCTGGAGAGATAGGAAGCCATTGTCAACATACAAGCTAAGGACAGGAGTCGAATGAAAGGCTTCAGAGCTGAGGCACAACCCAGTATGGTGCAAAGCATCAAGACGGCAAAGAGTAGAAGGAGAAGCAGACGAGTAAGCAGGGCAACCATAATCGTGTTTAGACAGGACGAAAGAGGAATGTAAAGCGAGGAGAGTGTGCCTATCCGCTCCCCAAGAAGTATGGGACAATACCTGAAGGAGGGTAAGGGCCTTAGAACATTCAACTCTTGAGGTAAGAGATATGGGGCGACCAAGACAAACGAGTGTCAAAGATTAACCCCAAAAGCTTAGCGGAATCCTTGTACCAAAGGGGGAGACCATAAAGCTACAAAGAGGGACGAAGAATGACACGCTTTCGAGTAAAGGTCATAGCACAAGTCTTAGACATAGAGAACCTGAAGTCCTGATCGGTGGCCCAAGACGACACGGCACCAATCGCAAGTTGAAGTCACCGCCGTTGAAGTAGAGGCGAATCATCACCCTGACAGAAAAGGGTAAGATCGCCGATACAGAGAGCGGAGAAGACGCCAGAAGGAAGAAAGGAAAGAAGACCATTGAGAGCAACAAGAAAAAGAGTAGTGCTCAGAACACTACCTTGGGGCACATCCTCGTACTGCTGAAAAGAGGCAGAGAGAGTGGTACCAAGCCTCACTCGAAAGGAACGACAAGAGAGGAAGCTTTGGAGAAAGAGAGGGAGATTACCACGAAGGCCAAAAGAATGAAGTTGGGACAGAATATGATATCGCCAAGTGGTGTCGTAAGCCTTTCCAGGTCAAAAAGGACGGCAACAACGGAGATCTTCGCAGCAAAAGCAGTACAAATATAGACCTCCAAGTTCACCAGGACATCTGTTGTGCTGCGGCACTCTGTGAGAAGACCAGATTCTGGCTCTTGGTCCCGGTAGGCCATATAAAACTCCGTGGCTGATGCCACCTAGTAATTGGCACACTATCAGTGATAATAACTTCACGAAGCTACAACTGGCTTTTCCCAGAGTAGTAGGCATCCATCAGTCTCAGCAGACTATGGAGTTACACTCTGGTTGTCGATCTGGATGGCAGGGTCGGTTGTCGGTCTGGTAGGGTAGTCGCAAAGTCAGGATAGGTTGATACAGGGAAAAAATTGTCATTTCCCCCAGAAATGCTTTGCAAATCAAGGGGGGGGGGAGGATCCCAAAATTTGGAATCACCTCTCTAATCACATCAAAAACTGTTCTCCTCTCAACGAGTTTAAAATTGAAACTACGAACTACAGTATACACCTATGTAACTATGTAACCTACCTTACTTTCTAAATGTCAACTTATGTTTTGCTGGTATTTAATATTAATTACTGAATCTGTGCTACTACTGATATTTGCCATGTAAACATTTAATACACTTTTTATTCCTTTTGTTTATTCTGTGCAAATTACTATGTCTTGTTCTGTTATAATGCTCGCTAGTCCAATCACAAAAATTATCATTTTATATTTATTTCTCTACTTCAATTCATTTTTTTTATCTAATTTAGTTTAAATTCAGCTTTTTATTTTTTCCGCATAATGTCCGAAATGCTGTGTGTACTAGTACTTGTGGCTTTAGGCATCGTACTGGTCTCACCTGTGAATCTTACAATTGTCTTGCATCCTATTTATTTATGTACTTTTGCTTAAATATTATTATTACAGTATTATTATTATTATTATTATTAAATCAGTAGCCCTGAGGGGAAAAAAGTAAAAAATAATCATTGCCTTAATTAAGGTAAACATCTCAGCTGGAATGTGAGAGACTACCATGAACCACCAGGTATGGAGGGGAGAACAGGGCAGGTATGGAGATCAAGTGAGTGGTTCACCATAAAATGATGTTTCATCACATTCAACCGTTATGAATCCCCATTAGTAGCTCCTAAAGCTAACCCACAATGGCACCTCGGTAAACTGGGCAGACTTTTCTGAAAGGGAAACAAAAGATGAATATAACAGAAAAAACAGACTTGGCTTACCCATGAGTGAAGACAGCAGGAGAAGAGAGCACTGGGGCAAAACATCCTCTTCACACACACAATGCCCAAGCACTACACAAGTGTAGCGAGGCCGAGGAACATCTACTAAGTAGCGAGAAGCCAACACCTGGCGGGAGGTCGGACTGCTAGAAGCCTCGAGCCTGGATATGTGCCTAGACATATTGTTAATGAAATACGACAAAACGGTAAACTTCCACACATTATGAGAGTGGGGGAAAAGCTGTTATCTGGTTAATCCAAACAAACTTTTGAATGATCTCAAAGAGACAAGCATTGGAACAAGGAATGATAGAAATGGTTGACAAACACAGTGCTGACACTCACAAGTACTGTAATGCACAAATAATGCTACACTGTGGGCCACAAGACAGCAAAACAACTCAAGCTACTGTACTATGACTAAAGGAGCCCTTTGTAGTCAGATGTCTCATTTTTTTGACAAGAACATGGAAGGTTAAAACCATAAAAAAGGAATACCAGGCCTCCAGCAACAAAAACCATGATTTCGAAGTGTGAAGCAACCCAGCCTAACAGGGTTGGAGCCGGTCGGCCGAGCGGACAGCACGCTGGACTTGTGATCCTGTGGTCCTGGGTTCGATCCCAGGCGCCGGCGAGAAACAATGGGCAGAGTTTCTTTCACCCTATGCCCCTGTTACCTAGCAGTAAAATAGGTACCTGGGTGTTAGTCAGCTGTCACGGGCTGCTTCCTGGGGGTGGAGGCCTGGTCGAGGACCGGGCCGCGGGGACACTAAAGCCCCGAAATCATCTCAAGATAACCTCAAGATAACAGCTGTAGGCCAGAAGGAAAGCACCCTTAAAAAAAAGAAAATCCTCAACCAAGGGAGAAGCTTGAAAGGTAGAAGACCAAGATGATTAAACCTGATTCAAGAAGGCTGTGGAGGGACGTAAGCTGGCCGTAGGTAAAGAACACTCTAGAGAACCCCCCTCCCCCAAAAAATTAACCAGAATCCAACAAGAAGACCTTCACCAGGCTGGACAATACAAGACAATACTATTTGTAATCAGGCAGTGCAAGGAAAGGAGAGATGGGAAGGTGCTTGATTGAAGAGGTAAAGACACCATTAACCCCACTCCAGGCAAAAAGCATAAGTACTGCGTATGCCTTGTGATCTTGAAAATGAGCATTTAGTCAATAATTCCAGGCAAAGGCAAACAGGTTTTCCTGCAAATTTACCTGAGGCACTAACATTCTAGTGGTCTCGACAAGGACAGGAAACCGGCAGCCTGTCAAATGTCCAACCATTTGTCCTGATGATTTTTTGGGGCCAGATTTTAAAGTGAAACAGTTTCGGCATTTATGGCTTCTGTGGGTGGGCAGTTCCATGTGTTTATAAATATACCTTAATTTACTCGAGGGCCACTAACATTGTAGTGACCTCGATAAGGGCAGGAAGCTGGTGGCTTGTAAAAGGTTCCCTATTTACCCTAATATTTTCCAGCTCGATTTTAAAATGACAGTTTTGGCATTTATGGCTTCGGCAGGTAGACAGTTTCACGCATTTATAACCCTGTGTATGAAAAAGCATCTTCCGTTTTCAGTCCCACACTGTGGCTTGTTGAGCTTGAAACTGTTGCTCCTTGTGTGTGTTACATCTGACCTTTTTGAAGAAATTGTCTGGATAAACATCCTCTAAATTGTTAAATATTCTAAAAAGTATTTATGAGATCTGCCCTGGATAAACATCCTCTAAATTGTTAAATATTCTAAAAAGTATTTATGAGATCTGCCCTGGATAAACATCCTCTAAATTGTTAAATATTCTAAAAAGTTTTTATGAGATCTGCCCTGGATAAACATCCTCTAAATTGTTAAATATTCTAAAAAGTTTTTATGAGATCTGCCCTGTCATGCTTGGTTTGCAGTATTAGCCCTATGGTCCTCAACCATTCCTGGTATGAGAGCTGGCAGAGTGGAGTACATGATATCTGATTTTAGAGAATATACTGACAGTTTTGAGACACTTCTGGCTATATGGGTGCTGAAATTTAGTCTTGTCTATGTATAGGCTAAGGAACTTTTCATCATTTTTAATGATAATGTTAACATTGTCCATACGAAGATGAACTTGGTTTGATGACTTGCTTCCAAATAAAATGTAGTAGATCTTTTCTATGTTTAGTGAGTTTGTTGGTTGCCATCCACATGTGATGTTTTTGTAATTTGTTATTTACAACATTATTTAGTGTGTATGGGTTGGGATTTAAATAGATGAAGGTAGTATTGTCAGCAAATACTGTAGTGTAGCTTTAAGGACATTTAGAGATATCTGGCAAGACATTGATGGGTGTAAGAAATAGGAGAGGTCCCAAGATGCTGCCCTGTAGTACTCCTACAGTTAATGGTAGTGGGGAAGGTTATGTTATTGATGGCTACATATTGGTGTCTGTCATTAATATATGATCAAATATAGTTCAGAGTGAGGCCTATGATTTCAGTGATGAAGCTTAATAGGTAGTTATAGTTTACAGTATCAAAGGCTTCATTCAGGTCAATAAAGAGGTCAATTGGGAACTCCTTTTTTGTCAAGGGCCATGTAGATTATAGCAAACAGACTAATGGCATCATTGGTGCTCATTTGGGAATGGAAGCCAAACTGGCAGGGACTTAATATGCTGAATTTTACAACATAGGAGTAGAGCTGTTTGTAAATAATTGTTTAAATATTTTTGATAGTATCGGTAGATTTGATATTGATCTGTAGTTGTTTAAATCACTTGTGTCACCTTTATAAGCTGAAGTTACTCTTGATTAATAAGATTATCTGGAAAAGTATGACACTCTAGAGATTTGTTGAATAGCAGAGCTATGAGTGGTGGAAGGGCATGAGTGGCACTATTGTAATAGCATGTAGTATTTCTTTAGTGTTCCCAGCTTTGGTTTTCAGTGAGTGAATTATGGATAGTCAGTCAGCCTGTCAGACTGACTGGTAAAAGGAGTGTTACTAGGGGATACTATGATACTATACTATAAATGTTACTAGGAAAATGTGGTCATCTTCATATGATAGGTTTAAACAATTATTGTCTAGGTTTTACATGTATGATGCAAATATGGATTTAATAGCTCTCTGTGGATGTAAATAAAGAAAAACAAGTGAAAAAACAATCGGTGAATTGTCCAAGGATAAAACGAGAAGCGTCAGCAGAAGTCGAGTACCAGACGTTGACAAGTGCCAGACGCAGCCTTGCAGAGTGCCTCCACTAAGTGAAACTGGGTAAGAAATGTTTTTCTTACATCTTGACACTTTGCATACAAATTAATAATTATGAGAAGTAATGATTTTTTTTTAATTTTTTAATTTTTTGTGCATAGGCGGCTGTGACCATTTCTCCATAGCCGGTGGCCAAGGGTTAACAAAATCCATGTATACTACATCAACTGGAAGTCCCTTGTCTGAGTAGCTGGTTACCATCTCCAATCATGTGAGCAGGTTTGTAAGGCAGGGTCTATTTTGAACGAACACATCTTTCATCAAATTTACAAGATTATCAACCAAGATGGTGAATTATTCCCTTCCTTAGGATTCTCTCCATGAACTTGCACATGTGCTACAGCAAGCTGATCAGACGGTAGTTTTCTGCTAAGCTCTTACTGCCTTTTTTGAAAATAAGGGTGACATTGGAAATATGTAAATCTAGGGGAACTATCCTTTGGTCCAGAGATTTTCTGAAAAGAAGTTTCAGTGGTAGGCATAGTTCATCTACCAGTTCCTTTACGACTTTGGATTGAAATCCATCAACACCTGGGATTTCTGAGTCATAGTTTGTCTTGAAAGTCAGAAGAAACAGACCACATCCACAGACCACTTGGTCAAGGTCAGATGGAAGTGCGAGTGACTATTTGCAAGGACATTCAATGCTCCCCGATTGTGAACAGTTTGGATGACTAAACCCTAAAAAAGCCAGAAGCTGGGAAGGGAATGAGCCGAACCCTACCATAGTTAAGGCATCGAACCACTGGAGCATACATGGAGAGTTCTGGAGTTCTACTCCCTGAGCCCAGCCAGGGGCCAGGGTTGACTTGTGATAACTTGGTTGGAGTGTGTTATCCAATAACAATGGATCTGCGGGCCACTCCAAGCTTTTGCTTGGAGTGGCCTGCAGACCCATATTTTCACTACAACCCAGCTGGTCTGGCACTTTTTACAGCAACTTATCTAACTGCTTTTTAAAGAAGTCCACGTTTGTACCTTAGGAATGAAGGCAGAGGGTAGAACCCTGCGACACACAGGGTTCTCTAGGATTCTCTAAACCAACCAGTCGTTGATGTAGGCCCGAACTCAGAGCCCCAGTAGAAGATGGCCAAGGATCACCTGAGTCAGTATGTACCTTTACCTGAATAAACATCTCATCTCATCTTATATAGTATAATGAAAAGTCTAGGAGCCAGTTTCAGACAAAATGGCAAACCCAAAAAAATGCCTTCAGAAGTGCCCTACTCTGAAATTTAGCCAATCCCTGAACTCAGAGTGGATGGAAGCTTTGCAATAGGCAACCAAATCTCCTCAAAAATATTATAGTACAAATAGGTACAGTACTATATATATAAAGATCAAATAAAATATGGACTGATGTTACCTGAAAAAAGTGTTTTGTACCACTGAAATTCAAGAAGTCATAAAAATCCAGCAATGAATGTAATAATAATAATAATATTAATAATAATAATAATAATTATTTTGATTTAAGCAAAAGTACATATTGTATATACTGTATATACATACATAGGATACAAGAAGATTGTAGGATTTATAGGTAAAGCAAGTACTATGCCTAAAGCCACTAATATCCAGCGAGTTTTTGGCATAATGTGGAAAAAAAAAAAATTAAGACCTTAAAACAAATTGAGATCAAAAGAAAACTGAATCGAAGTAGAGAAAAAGATAAAAATTATAATTATTACATGGAACAACAGAGATTGCAACAAAACAGATAGTAATTTTCACAGAATAAACAATTTTATTATTAATTCCGAAATAAACAAAATTGTAATTGCACTGGAATTCCAATAAAATTGTAATATAACTTTTTATTAAAATGTCACAAGATTGAAATCAGCAGCATTACATGCTCAGTAATTAATTTCCAATAATAGCAAAACATAGATCAACAATTAGGAAGTAAGGTAGGCTACACAGAGTTGAGTAGGTAGTACTTAGTATGTCTTTTAAACTGGTTGAGAGAGGGACAGTCTTTGATGTGATTAGGCAGTTTTGGGGATTAGGGATATGTGGGATTAGGGATATGTGGGATTAGGGATATGTGGGATTAGGGATATGTGGGATTAGGAATATGTGGGATTAGGATCCCACATTTTGGGATCCTTTATTTGCTGAGCGTTTCTGCTTTGGTTAAGTCGCACCCTTAGAATTTCAAATAGATATTTTTTTCTACTGTGGCATCTTCAATAGAAAAAATCTGTGGATACAAAATCAACCACAGCCAAAAGGAAAACTGACTAGAAAAGTAGATCATCCCAAAACAAATGACTGCATGTGAAACAAACCCGACACAAACTATGGACACAGTGTCCAGACCCAACTGCTAGTTGGCAACACTCACTCACCACCAGATAGACAGATGGTAGTCCCCTGCTAGTCACTGCTCCAGCCAGCTGCCTCCCCATCAGACATGCCCTGCCCGAAAGAAAACCCCAAGATTCACGTGAAGAAGGGAAGAGCCACCGAAGGAACCCATCAGGGACATTCCATTACACCCAATGCTTAATTTCTGAGAAAGCTCGCTATGTTGGCTCCCAAAACTCGATCATCATGGGGAGAAGAGAGCAAATGCACCATAAAACAGAAGCCTAATCAACCTTCCATGACCAAAAATAAGAAAACAGACAGAATTACAAGGGAATACAAATTGCAAGTGCCCAAGTTACAGAACTGCAAGTTACAAATAGGACACAGCCAAAAAAAAAAAAACAGCAGGAAGGAGAATGAACTGCTCACGTGTTGATTTCAAGGATCAATGTCCTGGCAGCCAAGTCTCTTACTACGCCTTCTTGCTGCTTGTCCGATCAACCAGGCTGTTCAATGTGGCTGCTCACAGCCTGACATATGAATCACAGCCTGGTTGATCAGGTATCCTTTGAAGGCGTTTGTCGAGTTCTCTCTCGAACACTGCGAGAAGCCGGCCAGTTATGTCCCGTTCGTGAAGGGGAAGTGTTGAATAGTCTTGGGCCTTTGTTATTGATCAAGTTCTCTCTCAGTGTGTCTATTGCCCCTCTGATTTTCAGTGGGACTATTTTGCACATCCTGCCATGCCTTTTGGTCTCAGATAGTGCTATTTCTGTGTGAAAATTTAGAACCAATCCTTCCAAGTTTGGAACCAATCCTAATAATTTTCAAAGTTTAAATTATTATGTATCTCTCCTGCCTGTACTCAAGGGAATACAGATTTAAATTTTTTGGGGCAGTTTCAATAATTTAGACGTTCTAGTGAGTGGATTGGATTCTAGTGGTAAAAAATCTATGGCACTCCAGGTCAGCAATTTCTCCAGCTTTGAATGGAGCCGTTAGTGTGCAACTGTAATGTTGTATTGTTATATCAGATGTGGTGACAACCACACACAGTAGTAAAATATATATATTTGGACAAATGTAGTTTACAGAAGTTTGCAGGTGAAGCATGGCGAGTAATGGTGAGATGGTGAGTCAGTCAGTTGATGTAATGAATGGTAAGAAAGTCCAGCTTTTATTATTATTAATCTAAATGTTTCTCTTGGTTAAAATACCAGTTTGTTTTATTTATGTTAATTTTTATATTTCATTATTTGTGTTAATTTTTATATTTCATCTGTAAGTGTTTGAGAGTATGTTAAATTGAGATTTAGTACATGTATATGTTTGTGAGTGTTTAAAGTTTTCCGGCACGTTTCCATAAGAGTAGCATCCCTGCACCCCACGAGGACAGAGGGCCTAGACTTCACTCACACAGTGGTGTGTTCTTGTGAGGTGCCCACCTCACTGTGTAAGATTATTGGAACGACACAGCTACAACAGTGTATAGTACAATCATACATTATACAATACACTTAATTCCTTTGTACACATTTTGTGTACAATAACACAACATGGCCACATCACATGGCATCTAGGGCCACGTCAGTGGTCTAGCAATTGCGAGAGGCAGGAGCGCCCTGTTCTGAATGGGACACTCAGGGTGTGTACATAACCATGTTGCTCAGGGTTAGTTAAGACACTGTGATTCTATGTATTTTGTGATCTTACTTATTAACACTCAAAGATTTTTATAATGTGCAATGTTAGAGTTATTAGTCTATAATTTTTGGCATCAACTTTACTACCTCCTTTGTGAAATTGCACAATCTCTTGTTTTAAGTATGCCAGGGATAACACCAGTATCTGTCTCCAAATATGTTTGGGGTCTGTGTTTTTTTTTTTTTTTTTGCAATTCCTGGTGAATGTACAATTCCAGGAGTGTGGGCGTGGTGCAGTGCATGGGCATGCTGTCCTCAGCTATTTCAATGTCGAGTTAGGTTGGGGTAACATCTGTAACCCATCCTCAGATTATGTTCGTTCCATCCAGCGGTCGACCCCAAAAACGCGTTCATAAATTTTAACTCGTTCAAAACAAATTTTCTCAAATATAAATTAATATTATACTGCAAACATAATTGTAAATAATTAAAATTCTAAATACAGTACTGTAATGTATAATTATAAATAAGTAAAAAATAATGTAAATAATTAAATTATATTGTAAATATAATATTAGCACTCTGTGTATATTTAGTCATTGGTTAGGTTTTGTTGGTGATTACTGTATTTGTATTTGTAGTACGTTGGTGAAGCATTTACAGCGATGTGGTTCAAACAGAGGTTGTCAGAGAAGCATTGTTTGAGAAACGTTCAAACGTCATCAGTCGAGTCGTGTGCAAACCATTTATCGTTCATAAACAGGGGGTTTGGCAGCTGTATGGAATGGACTTTGACCTTTGTTTACGAGGACGTGCTGTTGTAGTACTAGGTGAAGCATTTACAGCATTGTGGTTCAAACAAAAGTCATCAGCGAAGCATTGTTCAAGAAATGTTCAATTATCAGTTGTGAGTCATGTGTAAACAGTATTTCATTCATAAACAGGGAGTTTAGCGTGTGTATGGAATCACTTTTGGTCTTTCTTGATGTAAGAAACGCCGATGGGCTGAACATCCGATATATAGTTCGATGGTGGGATCACATTCATAAAAAAAAAGTAGTTTGGATCATTGATTTTCAATATGTTCAGAGGTTCACTGAAAACAGAATCGTACTGTAACTTCAGTATTTCACCGATTCATCTGTAAAGGTTCTATCACCCTTGCACAAGGGCCCAATGCAGATTGTAGTTTTTGTTCTAGATTTTGCATGGAAGAAAAAGTATTTTGGATTCCTCTCTTGTGTATGGTCTTTTGCTCTCTCTGCCTCTCCTGGATTTCATATGATTCTTGCAACTGTAGCTCAAACATCTATTTTCTAACTAGTTTTCTTTGTTATTCTTGGGATAGAGTTGAGCATTGAAGATGTTCTGCATTTGTTTTTGTCGCCTATAGAGAAAACGCAATTCTTTCCAGTTTACATCTTTTTCTCATACTCCTTAGTGGTATGTGACTTGCCCATATTTCTAATGCTATTGTGCCTATTTTTTCAAGGCTCTGCTTAAAGCTTGCATTATCTAACTCTCTATCCCAGCTCATGGAGTCAATCAGGAAACAGGAGCACCAAAAGACTGCCCAATGAGTATGACCAGGACTGAAATGTGGCCACTAGAGAGCAGACGAAGAAAAAGATACCCCAGGTCAGACCCAAAGGCATAGGAAGAGAAAATAACCCGTCAAAAGTGCAAAGGTCTAGACAAGCACCAAAGCAGAAAACATGCCAACCCACTCCACACCAAGAAGACCATCGCAAATCAGGTAGAAGAAGATATTCCAATCACGGACTTGGACAAGGCCAGAATTATGAAGCAGAGCATCGACCACATAAGGCAGAGCACCACCTCCATGAACTCATACGATAGTGTCTACACAGAGGCGGCAGCCACAGGACATGAAGCCGTACCTAGGAAAACATACCACAAAACCAGGAGAATGTGTTAGGAAATGTAGGCTTCGAGGCCACTGTCAGAATTCTGGATGGGAATGGCTCCAGCCGCCATAATCACACTTTATGCCCCAATCAACAGGGAAGGCCAATAAACATGGAGAAATGCTAAACCATAGCCAGAGAAGGAACAATAGTGGTGGATGGCCAGCAGAGATTATGCAGGAGCAATAATGTAGCAGGGTTGCCTATCAAGAAAACAGGGCGGATGCCGACAACGGCTGACACAAGGGCGGATGCTCTTGGCTGCCGACACAAGGGCGGATGCCCTCAGTTGCCAACACAAGGGCGGATGCCCTCAGTTGCCGACACAAGGGCGGATGCCCTCGGCTGCCGACACAAGGATAGATGCCCTTCGCTGCCGACACAAGGGCAGATGCCCTCCGCTGCCGACACAAGGGCAGATGCCCTCAGCTGCCGACACAAGGGCAGATGCCCTCAGCTGCCGACACAAGGGCAGATGCCCTCAGCTGCCGACACAAGGGCTGCCGTACATCCAACAAGTGGTAGGACAGTACATACAGGCATAATCAATGGCACTCCAAAACACTGAATTACAGTATAATGAGAGACAGAAAATCCACATCACAGCAAACCGACAAATGACAAATCCCAGACACAATAGTTAGTTGCTGCCCAGACCATTTCATAAACAGGCAGGCATACCATGCACAAGGGAAGGGTATTAGCAAACCACATAAGTAACCCCGAGCCAATTAGCATGGCGAGACAAGGTGTCCAAAGCCCAAGATAATAAAGAATAACTTAAGTAATGCTACTGCATATCCAACCAAAGTGCAAGGCAAAAACAATGCACAAGAGTCTATACCAGACACAAATTATGCACAAATACACAGTTAACTACTTCAAGTCCCATGCACTACCTGGAGGTCTGGTGAAGCAGGAAAATACAAGCCTGGCACACAGCGGGAGCAAAATATTAGAGGAACACACAATGTGGGAACGAAGCAACTGTAAAACACAAATGGGGAAAAAAATATAGAAATAGGCCCTAGTAGAACTGCTGTTTCAGAGATCAGCAATGCCACCTGGCTGAAATAAGAGCAGCTCCTAGGATCTTAGCTGAAATGATGCACTCTACATTTGCATCAGGCAAGTGAGCGAGGAGGGTGGCAAGCCAGGACCCAGAATAATTTGGTTATTATTCTTGAATTAAAAAAAAATTTCTTGTTGAAGTACAGTAGTAGTTTTATCTTGCCTGTCTGGTGGGTTGTCCTTGGTTTTTGGTCACACTCTTATTCCAAAGCTCCTCTAACAGAGAGCGCCAGGTTCTGGTCCTGAATACCAGTTATGAATACTGTCTTAAAATGGTTCTCTTCTTAAGAACACAAGCCACTGGAAGCTACAAAGGCGAGCCTCCAGGTAAACATGTATATCTCGATTCTTATCAAACTTTACTATGTTTGATATAGTTCATAGGCTAAATGATGGACAAAAAAAAAACTGATGCTATCTTTGGCCAAACTCAAATACCACACCAGGATCTAACAAGTTACAAGCAACTACTGGAGGCCAGAACCAGAATCTGGCCTCCCTTACTAGAGGCACACAGAAATGGAGAAACTAGATCAGCCCCATTACCAAAGGGAAAATTACTAGAAAGGTACAGCACACCAAAATTAGCAACTACTAGGACAGCCTTTGCATCTTTAATTTAGACTATGTTCACACTTGTTATCAAGGTCAAACTACTAGTTAGCTCATCGTCCTTGTCGCTAGACAGCAGCATCAGTAACCAAAGGGTCTAGGGCAAACTAGCCTCATCATTCACACACCTGGAGAGTAGGCACCTAATGGTGCCTACTTTGGCTTTGCAGGCACCACCACTCGGCTAAGTGTTGGCCATCCCTTGGCCTCTGCCCTGCATGGTGACCTGTGCCTCTGTTTCTTTACTGCTTCATGTAGACGTTTTTCACGCCAGCCTGTTGTGTGTGCCTTGATCACTTGTTTGTGTCAGCTGTATGTAGAAAAAGTTGCCTTTGTCTAGATTTTTCTTATCGGAAACGGTTTAGGAATATGCCCCTTCGGAAGTTAGCTCTTCGAGAAACCTAGCAATGAGTAGTGTATGTGCTTTGGCTTCTCTAAAGGGGCCAGTGGTTGGGGCGCACTTCTTTGAGAGGAGAGAGGGGGGGGGGGGAGGTGGATTGTTGCAGGTTTATGTTTAGATGACAACTTGTGCCTTCTTTCACTGGTCTGTTTGTGTACTAGCGGATCTTCATGGATTTTTTTGATTTTCAAGTAATAGGTTTTGGGTTCCTTGTTGGCTGACAGAAGTTCCACTTTGTTTCATCATGGATTCTCCTTGGTTAAGCCTAGTCTGGATCTGCAGATCATTGTTCCTTCTTTGGTGCTGTGGGTCTTGGCTAGAATCTCACTTCAATTTTATGGGGACAACTTTTTTCAAGACGGCATTTCTGTTGGCTATAGATTCTGGATATAAAGTTTCAAGCTCTTCTTCAGAAGTGGGGTTTTTTGTATTTTTTGAGTCATGGTTCTTGTTTTCTTCACCTTCAACTTTCTGCTTCGTTTTTTTTTTTTTGCCAAAAATAATAATAATAATAATAATAATAATTTTTATTTAGGTAAGGTACATACATAAAGAGATTTTACAAAGTTTGTTGGCTTTATAGATAGAGCTAGTACATACAATGCCTAAAGCCACTATTACGCAAAGCGTTTCGGGCAGGAATTGAGACATTTAATTCTGGTAGGGGTCCTCGGGTACTTGACATTGCATTTGCCTGGTTCCCAGAGGGAACCTGGAACCTGGAACCTGGAACATAGGTCCTGGTGTGTTCCTAAAGCCTTGGTTGCTTTCAAGTTGTAGCATTAGAGATCTAGAGGTTTACAAGAAAGTGACTTTCGTTACATTCAAAGTTGATTTTCTCTTGATTTTGGGTTGATCTCTGTTCTCCAAGCTCTCCTTGCCTTGTAGAGTTAATTCTAAATTATATGAAGTTCTCCTTTCTGGAGCAAATCAACTAGCTGGCTAGAAAACTCACAGATGTCTATTGTAACGTAAACCAATGAAAGACGTACAGAAAATAAAATATAAACATCATAATTATTCATAACAGAGAAAGAAGGAATGCATAAAGAAAATGTATGTGTTAAGATTGAGTATTCTATATATGAGAAACATTGAAACAGCAGGAATACCTGCCACCACCTGAGGCACTCTTGTTGGAGCTGCAGTGACCAACTTTCCTCCCCGGTGCTCCTTGGTGGAGGAAACCTTAAGAGATCTGTGGGCCAGCCAGGCAGCCCTCACCTCCACGAATGGAAACATAACTGTCATGGCAACTAAATTCATTCAGGAAGGAAGCATGACAAAGACAAAGATTGACACATGACTGAAGACACTTAAGTCTCATGCATCCCGGGCGTGTAGCGGAGGTGTGTGAGGGGGGGGGGGGGAACACGAGAGGAAGCCAGGCAGCAAAGGCCGAGGCCCCACCAGGCCCCCCTGCCCACCCGCTACCAGCATCTAACTCTACCACTCTCTAGCCCCATTGTGATCTTGCAGCTCTGTTTACTAATGCCATAAGACTAGGACAAGTCAAGCCTTTACACAAGCTAGTAATGGCTTTTTCAAAATAAAATATGGATGTATTAAAATGTACTGTGCAGTAATTTGTCAATATACATAATAAGCTGCTGGAGCACAATGTTTCAGCATATTTGGCTAGCTTCAAAAGAGCAAACCTTCAGTTTTAATCATTACCAGAATTACAGCACTCGGTTTTTATTACTGTATCATTAAAGCTCAGAGAACTGAAGATTTACCCAAAATTTGACTACAACGTCCAGAACTATAAGGCGTCTATCTGTCATCTAGCAAGTGTCCCTCTAAGGTGTAGTGATGTCAGGCAGCGTGAGAGACACTACCATAAGTCGGCCACAAGCACCAGCTACACTCCACACAGACTACACATGAGCTGGGAGGGAAGGAGCCGTCCAATACTATCGCCACTTGCTCCACCCTCCCCGCTGGCCACTACCTCCGCCATGGGAGACTCGGGTCACGTTCACCATAACACTTGTTACACTTCTCCCAACTATATGTTGAATAGTTTTACACTTTTCTAAGTAAACAAGATGACTGCTTTGTTTTAATTACAGACTAATAATAAACACAAATATTTAAAATACAAATACAGTACAATGAAATAATTAACAAGATTAGCAAGAGAGTAGACAATACATGAAGATGTGTGTGTATCATGCTCCCTGTATTGAGAATGGCTGGTGTTTGATGTTGAGTACGAGGGCCATCTGGTGGGCAGCGGCAGTGTGATACTGGTGCGGACCACGCACGACGCCACCTATGGCAATGGACTGCTACGCGTGGCTGTTCTGGGTCAGGTCGACTAAGGTGGGTTGGGACGACATATGGACACTAGACCAAACACTAATGACAGCAACAGCGAGATCGTTACCGGTGACAATGACTCGTTAATCCGTTCGGGTCCATCAATATGGTCATGTGGGGAGAGCTGTACCTTTTCCATCTTAGACAGGTGAAGGGCATACGCGTCCCGCGCGCGGAACTGCATGAAGCGCATGTTGGATGACTGTGACAGCTCCGTGATGATCTTTATGTTGGGGAAGAACCTGTAAAGTATTTTTTTTTAATCATTTATGTTTTATAACAATACAAAAATTGCACCACAAGTTTAACTCTTATTTTACTTTAAAAAACACTAAACATTACAAGAACACAATAACAGTGTCCACTATTTGAATTATTAATACTTGACTAATAAAGGGTCATGGTATATCCCATGAGCTTATTATTGCTTTAATACATGAAACCTCTAAGAATTAATGCAGAAAGCCAATCCACTTTTATGGATTGTGCCAACATAAGGGCAGACCTATTAATACTCTCCATGTATGCCTCCTACACACTCTTGAGACGAGGCCTCCAGGAATCCCTACTTACACAGTACCTTGTACTTAATTTTCTCAGCCATGATGGGTCTTTACCTCCTAGGTGTTGTTTTTATTGCCGAGGTCCTTACGGGTTGGCGCTTTGTGTGTGGTGGCTTCTTTGTTGTTCTGGGCTTGTCGTCTTGCTAGTTTACCCTGGTCAGGGTCAGACCCTACAGGAATGTTGACCCATATGAGGTGGTGGGGCTCTGGTTACTGCAGCTGTTTCAGCTGATTGCATTCCTTCCTCCTTCCTAGCTTCTTTGCTGGCCTCCTTCACTTTTTCTGATACAATCCCCATTGTGATTCTGAGGGCTTCATGGCCATATTTCTGTGAAGCTTTTGCTGGGGTCTTCAGGGGGGAGGAGGCTGCTTGGTCAGGGCTCAGGATTAAGAGAATTAAGCCTGCCAATTCCAACTGGGTCACTGATGTTTGTTGAGGGCAATGTTATGGTTGTTGTTGAAGCCGTTCTTTTGTGTGTATGGCAGAGTTCTTGGCTCTCCACCTAGGCAATTTTCTTTCTCTCTTTCTACTGACCAACCCCATGCTTTGGTGGGAGTGGGGGGGGGGGAAAGAGTGGATGTTTGTTTCCTTTTGAATCCCCCTGTGCTCTGTGTAATTACCCAAATGTAGTTACAGGATGAGAGCTATTCTCATGGTGTCCCATCTTCTCAGTACTCTGTCATATAACACTTTGAAACTACTGACGGTTTTGGCCACCACCTCACTCACCTTATTCCAGCCGTCTACCACTCTGCGAAAGAAAACTTGTAAATATTTTTTCGGCACCGTTGTTTCCTTAGCTTGAATCTGTGGCCTCGTGTTCTTCAAGTTGCTGATTTCAGAAATTCCTTTGTCAATTTGATTGATTCCTGCTATTATTTTGTTAGTGGTTAATATCACCACTTCTACCTTCTAGTTTTAGCACATTTAACGCCTCAAGCCTCTCTTCGTACCTCTTGTTTTTCAGTTCCGGCAGCCATTTTGTAGTACGCCTTTGCATCTTTTCCAGCTTATTGATGTACTTCTTGAGATATAGGCACAATACAACTGCTGCATATTCCAATCCATCAATGTAATTAATTCTGAAGTTGGAAAGTGAAGAATATTGTCCTCTCATAATGTTCTTTGTATGTTCCTCTGGTGACAGTCTGCTATCCAAAACCACCCCTAGATCTCTTTCTTTGTTAGAGTTCTTTAATTCCTTTCCACATAATTTATGAATTATGTGGTATATTCCTCCAATTCCACAATCCATTATATGGCATTTATTGACATTGAATTCCATTTGCCACATGGCACTCCAAGCATTTATTTTATCTAGATCAATTGGAAGGGCATGACAATCATCTAGGTCTCCTAACTTCCCTAGTAGCTTAGCATTTCCTTCTGGTAGATTGTTTATGTAGACAATGAACATTACTGGTACAAAACTGAACCCTTTGGTACTCCACTAGTAACACTCCTCCAGTCAGATACATTTTATCTGATTATCACCCTCATCCTGTGTCAGAATATTTTTCATCCATGTCAGAAGTTTTCTTGTCACCCCTCCAGCATGTTCCAGTTTCCAGAACAGCCTCTTGTGCGGGACTCTGTCAAAAGCCCCTTTTAGGTCCAAATAGACACAGTCAACCCAACCCATCTTTCCTGTAGTATCTCTATCATAAAAACTAAGATAATTTATTACACAGGACCTTCCTGTTCGAAAACCATACTGACTGTTATTATGTCATTACTCTCTAGGTGTTCAATAAATTTGGCTTTAACTATTTTTTCTAGTTTTGACTATCACACTTGTTAATGACATGGGTCTATAATTTAGAGGTTCCTCTAGACTACCATTTTTATAGATTGAAACTATGTTTGCCTTTTTCCATACATCTGCTAAGATTCCTGTGCACAAGGATGTCTGGAATATTAATTGGAGTGGAATGCTCAGCTCAGTTGCACATTTTCTCAGCACCCAAGGTGAAACTTCTTCAGGTCCAACTGCTTTATTTCTTCCTAGCCCCTTTAGTAATTTTTCAGCTTCATCTCGCAACTTACCCAAAATGTTATGGTTGTTAGTGGCTTTGCAAGAATGTGAAAACACCAATGTTATGTACTTAAACTCAATGTACCTTCTGTATATGGAATTAAAAAACAAATAAAACAATGGCAGAGTGCTGTGGCTTCTTGCCTAACACTGTGAACACCATAAACATTGTGTTCACTGATATCTGAACATTATACACAGTCTTTATCACAGTCAGGCTCTTCTATAATACTATCATTGCAAAATAACAACAGTTTCAGATATATTTCAGCATTTTTAAGTGATGATGTGGTCACAAGTTGAACAAAAGTGCTCTTAGCTCATTCTACAAGTGCCAGTCTTGGCTGCTTACTCAGTATTGAGGCCTTCACACACCCAGGAATGTTGCCTATGACTATTTTCTTAAATGGCGTCTGTTTACCGGAGCCCTGAGAAAGCCAATGTAAACCAGGTGTATTTGGGACTTTTAAATCTTATGCGGTACTTTAAAACACACACAAATGATTAGTGCCGTGCAGTCAGTCAGACCAAAATCCCACTTATGATACACATAGTGGAAGGGTTAAAGCTTTTCACATAATTTATAGGTTGTGTTTGGCTTATTTTCTCCTATTCCACATTCCATAATGTGGCATGTATCCACATTAAATTCCATTTGTCAAGTGTTGCTCATCAATTACACAATTGAATAATACTGCAAAAAACAGATTAAAAAAAGGGACATTGAATTAACTAATAATATCTTTGTGGTAGCTCTAGGTGCACAGCTGAGTTGAAGGAGACTGGCCTCGGATGTGTACTCTTTCAGTGCCTGTGGTTTGCCACACTTCCTCGCCTTATGGCCAAAATATGTAATTATTTTCCTGTAATCAGGGAATGCATTTTAACAATATTAGAAGGAATTTTTTTTTTAAATTTTGTTTCTTGCTCACAACGCTGTTGCAAGCTGTTCACAGCTGTGCAGTCCAAGTGTTAAACAATTCTGATAAAGAAGATCTAGAGGTGGTTCTATACAGAAAACTATCACCTGAGGACCACATAAAAACACATTGCAAGAGAAGCCTTTGCTACACTTTACAATTTCATAATTGTTTTTATACATGAAATGCTGAAATACTAAAGAAATTGTTCATGACTTTGGTGAGACCAAAGTTGGAATATATAGCCATTATATGGCACCCATATCTAAAGATAAGACATCAACAAACTGGAAAAGGTGCAAAGATATGCAACTAAATGGCTTATGAAATTGAAAGACAAAAGCTATGGGGAGAGTTTAGACTCATTAAATTTGCCAAAACTAGAGATAGAAGAATAGAGGCCGTGTGATAACTGCATACAAAATAGTAATGGGAATCAACAAAATTGATACGCTGCCAAAAATAATAAACATTAGAAAATTTACTTTTGCTATATGCTGTCGTTATATGAGAGTGGTGGGAAGACGGGACACCATGAGCATAGCTCTCATCCTGTAACTATCTTGAGGTTATCTTGAGATGATTTCGGGGCTTTAGTGTCCCCGCGGCCTGGTCCTCGACCAGGCCTCCACCCCCAGGAAGCAACCCGTGACAGCTGACTAACACCCAGGTACCTATTTTACTGCTAAGTAACAGGGGCATAGGGTGAAAGAAACTCTGCCCATTGTTTCTCGCCGGTGCCCGGGATCGAACCCGGGACCACAGGATCACAAGTCCAACTACACTCAGGTAATTACATAATGTCAGAAGTTGATTTCTTTGTGTTCAAAGCTCTTCATGCAGATTTGTTGGCTTTGCAGATTATCAAACATACAGTAATCCAGTATTCAATATCTGGAGATACCACTGAAATTCTCTGCTTCTCTAAGAATTGTTCATATGAAAAACAAACCGAGGAAGTTAGTTTAATATATATTACAGTTTCTGTAAATGTTTATTCTATGTTTTGTTTTTTATTTATATGAACTAATATATTAATATTCATGTGAAACTTTATATGCATTTCCTTTTTTATTTGTGGTCTGAAGATGGAAAAAGTGATTTTTTTGAGAAGTTATTGCAAAATGCTTTCATATTGATGATAAAGAGACGCACTGAAGAATGTTACAATGGAGTTAAAGGTTGCATACTTGAACATAGTTTGGACGGCTACGATGGTGTTGCAGTCAGAGAGCGTATCCTCCTCGGCCGAGTTGTTGAGCTCCTTGTTGACCACCACTACATTCTCCGCTAAGTTGATGCCCGCTCTCAAAAGGTCATCCAGGCTGCAATGCACCCCTGTTATATTTAATACAACTAACCCTCTAACTGTACTTTATTTGTATTGAATATTAAATAGCTGTCATATAACAGGTATATCAAATCAATTTGTTATGCTCTGAGCCATAATCACAGGGGATAAAAATGTCTAGTTTAGGGCAAAAGTTTGGAATGAGATTTGTACAAGTTGAGCCACTCCACGTCATGGGATCACTATCACAGATTAACTCTGTGAAAGTGAATTTACAAAAAGAGCTGCTGATCAAAACCCCCCTCCCCTCCCTGCCAAACTCTGCTAGATAAGCAGTTGCTGATCTGGTGGAGGTTTTAAAGAGGCTTTTTCTACCACAAACATTATTTCATATATTCACCACAAAACATTCCTCACAAAGGCCCCTTCCTTACACTTCCTTACACTGCTTATACAGTGATCATGCCATCTTAGTAAGTGGTTAAGTTTCAGGAGCAAACAGGGTTGTCTCACCAGTCAATGGAGCCGAGCATCCAGTATATGAGCGGGAAGAAGGAGATAGAATCGAGGAAGGCCACATCAGGTCTCCGCTCCAACAAGAGAATGATTGGGTTCAGTGAAGTCTTTTTCCTGTGTATAACAAATAAAAATTAGAATTCACTGCAAATCTTGGGCCAGGGTAAACTGGGCCACTTGGGTAAAATAAATTATAATACAGTACATGTATTTTACACTGGACACCACAAGCATAGCTCTCTTCCTGTACATGCACTTACGTAATTACACATGTGATGACAGTTACCTCCTAGTACACATAACCATGAAATGGTAGCATAATTTTTTTTCATAGCTCAAGGTAAACTCCATTACATCCACATACAGCTATTATACCAATAGTTGCATCATACATGTAAAAACCCAGACAGTAATTGTTCAAACAGTCGTATGACGATTATAAGGCACTAGATTTGAAGCCGTATACTAGAGTACAACTAATAGTCCACGTGGTGTAGTGGTTAATTAAGACACTCACCGGGTTGTAACAAAAAGCAGGCCTGGTCGAGGACCGGGCCGCGGGGACACTAGGCCCCGAAATCATCTTGAGATGACGAAGATAACCAATGTAGCATCTGCCCGAAATGCTATGCATGCTAGTGGTTTTACAAGAATGTAATAACATCAATGCGATGTACTCTCATAAACCCAATGTACCTTCTTGTATATATATAAATAAATAAATTGTACTAAAGAGTACATGCTTCCTGAACCTTAATGGTCACATGCACAAACAAGTAGATGCATCATTATGGGTTCACCCTTGTGTCCTATTTAGTAATATTTTTTTACTTTGCAGACATCAGTGCAAAATGTTTTATCTTATACTTTACTAAGAAAAAACAAAGGAAAACTAAACAAATTATAATCCCAGGTCCAGTTAACATAATATTTCAAGAATTGTTGTGGAGTTTCTATTAGTGTCAAGTGGCACTCATTTCACTTGCACCAATTCTGATTCCAACCATGTTAGGACTGTAACCCACAGGAATCATGGTGCAAAGTTAGACGAGGACAGCCCTAAGTATCCGGCCTCCAACACACACAGATAAAACATTTCCATTTATAGTATAGAAGATATATAGCAATAGTATCCAGACTCACTCTAGACACACAGGTATATTTCAAATTTATTTACTTGAAAATCACCATGATACAGCAAGGATCAGAATTTGTCGAAGATTGTTCAGATCTATCTTGAGGTTATCTTGAGATAATTTCGGGGCTTTAGTGTCCCCGCGGCCCGGTCCTCGACCAGGCCTCCACCCCCAGGAAGCAGCCCGTCACAGCTGACTAACACCCAGGTACCTATTTTACTGCTAGGTAACAGGGACATAGGGTGAAAGAAACTCTGCCCATTGTTTCTCGCTGGCGCCCGGGATCGAACCCGGGACCACAGGATCACAAGTCCAGTGTGCTGTCCGCTCGGCCGACCGGCTCCCCTAGCTCAGATTGATAGGAAAACTAAATAGCCAAGACAGCTATAATGTTGTTCATGAACTGCATCTGCTGTATGAATGCTGATTCTTGCAAAGTATGTTTAGTTGTTATATTAGTTACATACATACATTTGTAATAGTATTTAGATGCCTCTCACCTGAAGTGCGCTCTGAGTGGAATTACGAAGTTGTAGATGCCGTTGCTGGCGTAGTCGGCAGCTAGGATGACAGCACGGTTCTGCCAGTTGTACTCCTTAGCACTCCGGTAGCTGCAGTGTTCACACACCTGTTGAGGAAGTGCTGCCTCAGTGCTGCCCACTACACCCACCAACCCACTACACCCATCAACCCACTACACCCACCAACCCACTACACCCATCAACCCACTACACCCACCAACCCACTACACCCATCAACCCACTACACCCACCAACCCATTTCACCCCCACCTCACCAACTACCAAACCCACTAGCACACCACACCCGTCAATCCACCACACCTGCCGGCCAACACCACCAACCAGCCCACTGTATCTGCCAACCCACCACACCAACCAGCCCACTACACCCATCCAGTAACCACCCTCAATAGCTCACCACACCAGCAGCCCACCACACATGTCAGCTGACCACACTTGCAGTCAACCAAGGTGCTTGTATGGTGCCCATATCCTAAGAAGTACACCCACAAATTTGGAGAAGGTGCAAAGACATGCAACTGTAGTGAGTAGATTATGCCAATAAAAATATACTCGCTCCAAACTCATTAGCACTAACCCAAATCTTTTCCCTAACTACAGTTAGCATTCCTTCCAACCTTGGAAGGACAATGAGGGGTGGTGCTGTCATATAAGCAATCGAGAAACGAGTAATGATCTTATGGGCTATTCATGCCCGTGCCACCTCTTGGGTGGCTTAATCTTTATTAATCAATCGAGTAATGATTAGTCTACTTTCAAGAGTGGTTTAGAACAGACGCTTGAGAGGTACTGCACCATTCAACACCGACTCTCACTGCACTCAACTTGATATCACACCAGTGCTCGCCAAGTGTCACCTGCAAACTTCTGTATACTACATTCGTCCAAATAAATAAATAAATAAATAAATAAATAAATAAATAAAATATATATTATATATATATATATATATATATATATATATATATATATATATATATATATATATATATATATATATATATATATATATATATATATATATTAGCTTTATCATTTCAAAAGAAAAAAATTAGAGAAAATATAATAATTCAGGAAAACTTGGCTTATTAGGCAAATCAGGCCTTGCATATTAGGCTGAGAAGTGCGTTCTGGCTACTAGGTACGATATATATATATATATCCCTCTAACTATTTTCTTAGCATCAGGGCTTAATTGAAATAGGAGTTCTCCAAAACTCATTTTCGTACTTTTAAGGTGAAGAAAAGAAGTGATTTACTATAGTGTATTACACTTATTTGTATAATTTGCACGACGTTTCGAACCTCCATGGTTCATTCTCAAGTGAACAGATCTTACAATACTAGTTGATTTTATACCCGCATTAGGTCAGGTGATAATACAATGAAGGTGAAAACATGGGGGGATACATAAGGGATAAAACGTTTGACGAGGCGTTTGACATGCCATCTTCAATCTGGTGCCCCTAGGAATCACATGAGACAAGCCCATGACATTACTCTAACAAGAGAAATGTTGAACAAGAATACTTGCATAATAGACAAAACCCAAGACTCAAGAAGATTACAAATTCTTGAGGCAATTCACATAAGAATAGAGCGACCTACCATGAACACCCAAATCACGGAACTATTTACTCTACCCACCATGAGAGTAAGGACAAGACAAGAACATATCGATGCCAACACAGAAGACAATGTCCAACATAACAGGCCAATTACACTGGATTAATCTTTGTGTTTAGATAGGAGATGCCTCGTATGGGCCAATAAGCCTTCTGCAGCCCTATGTTTATCCCTTATGTATCCCCCCATGTTTTCACCTTCATTGTATTATCACCTGACCTAATGCGGGTATAAAATCAACTAGTATTGTAAGATCTGTTCACTTGAGAATGAACCATGGAGGTTCGAAACGTCGTGCAAATTATACAAATAAGTGTAATACACTCTATAGTAAATCACTTCTTTTCTTCACCTTAAAAGTACGAAAATGAGTTTTGGAGAACTCCTATTTCAATTAAGCCCTGATGCTAAGAAAATAGTTAGAGGGATAGAAGCCCTAAACCAGAAAATAATAAATACAGAATATGCGGTCATATTCAATGAAATATATATATATATATATATATATATATATATATATATACAGTGGTACCTCGGAATGCGATTGTCCCTGTATGCGAGGTTTTCGGAAGGCGAGCAGTATTTACTCCAAAAATTTGTCTCAGAAGGCGAGGGTTACTTCGGGACGCGAGTTTGTTGATACGCGTACAGGCCGACCTAGCGCGTGGTGGTTCGGCGATCGTCGCCCCTCCGCCCCGCCGCCCCTCAGTTTACCATTGTCTCGCGCTCAGTGACTACCCCCATATCAATTCTTCTCGCGGATTTTCAGTGTTTTGTTGGATTTTTGGTGATTTGTCTATACAATTTGTTATTATATATCTCACCATGGGTCCCAAGAAAGCCAGTGGTAAGGATAAAGGCCAGAAAGCTCATGTGAGGATGACAATAGAGGAGAAACAAGAGATCATTTGGAAGCATGAGAACGGTACACGTGTTGTTGAACTTTGTAGGCAGTACAACAAAGCCACATCAACAATATGCACTATACTTAAGAAGAATAATAAGATTATGGGTGCTAAAGTGGCAAAAGGAGTAAGAACATTAACGGCACAAAGACCACAAATACTTGAAGAAGTGGAAAAGTTGTTATTAATTTGGATACACGACAAGGAGTTGAGGGGTGATAGTGTTTCGGAGGCCATTATTTGTGAGAAAGCCAGGGTGTTGCACGAAGACCTTCTAAAGAATACCCCTGCAACGAGTGATGCAGATAAGAAAGAGTTTAAGGCAAGCAGGGGCTGGTTTGAAAAATTTAGAAAGAGAAGTGGTATCCATAGTGTTACAAGGCATGGGGTTATGTGATGTGATTATGGAAGGGGACTCCCCTTCCAAACAGTAACTCCTCTCCTCCTCCCCCCTCCTCACCATCTTCCATACGCCTACAGCACTCGACAGCAAGGTAAGTAATAACTGGAACACAGTTTTGTAGGTTTATTTAGATGAATTAGGTAAATTAGGTATAAAAATTTAGTTTGATGTGGGGTTTTTGGGGTAGTCAGGAACGGATTAATTCATTTCCCTTTATTTCTTATGGGGAAATTAACTTCGGAATGCGAGTTTTCGGAAGGCGAGGCGTCTCCAGGAACGGATTAAACTCGTATTCTGAGGTATGCCTGTATATATATATATATATATATATATATTCTTTTAGTCCGTGTTCATTGTCACCATAATTTATGTAACAGAAATGTTACAAAACTAAATGCTTCCGGAACTGAATGACAAGAGCTATGAGGAGAGGTTAGAGGCATTAAATATGCCAAAGTTAGAAGATGGAAGAAAGAGATGATCACTATGTACAAAATGATAATGGGGAATCAATAAAATTGATAAGGCAGTATTCCCAAGACCTGGAACTTCAAGAACATGAGGTCACAGATTTAAGCTAACTAAACAAAGCTGCCAAAGAAATATAAGAAAATTCACTTTCGCAGAATGACAGACGGTTGGGACAAGTAAAGTAAGCAGGTTATAGAGGTCAAAACCGTCAGTGGTTTCAAAGTGTAATTACCTAAGTGTAATTACACTTTGAAACCACTGACGGTTTTGACCTCTATAACCTGCTTACTTTACTTGTCCCAACTGTCTGTCATTCTGCATATACTGTATGGTGTATATATATAGTGTGTATATGGTGTCTTGTTATTTTGGTTCATTGACCTACCTCAGACATTTCTTTAACACGTGGTATATACCCCCCTCCCCATCAACATTGGTTCCCATAGTGTAAGTGTTGAAGCGTCAGGATCTTGTGTAAACTCATGCTATATTTGTGTTTTACCAAAAGAGTGTCAAGTAATGTGACGACCTTATGTATGAATTTGTGAGAGTCCAATAGTCAATTCACTCCTAAGGATTATGTTTGTTGAAAAGTATCCCTCTTAATCTCACCAATCCTGTATGTAACATAACTGTCAGCTCCCATGGTTACTGTAAAATATTCCTGTGTTTTCCAATAAAATCCATTTGTGAAATTGTACCCCATGGTGTACTTCTTGAGTTTATCTTGAGAGGATTTCGGGGCTTTAGTGTCCCCGGGGCCCGGTCCTCGACCAGGCCTCCACCCCCAGGAAGCAGCCCGTGACAGTTGACTAACACCCAGATACCTATTTTACTGCTAGGTAACAGGGGCATAGGGTGAAAAAAACTCTGCCCATTGTTTCTCGCCGGCGCCCAGGATCGAACCCGGGACCACAGGATCACAAGTCCAGTGTGCTGTTCGCTCGGCCGACCGGCTCCCTTATTGTCCAACTTAGAATAAGATTACTTGTTTTTGGCTTCAGTGCTTCTGATGTTTTGATCTATAAAATATTTATTATTTATAAAAAAGTAAGAACGGATTAAGGCAGCGTCTTGGATGCTCTCAGACGTAGGTTCGAATCCTCGTCACGGCCCTTGTGGATTTGTTCAAAGTAAGAACGGGTTTTGTTACTCTGTACTCTCGGGTAAGGCTAACAAGCACATGCCCTTACACTAAGTACTAAATTATAATAAACTATTATTGCTAGTCCAGACTGAAGCAACAAACTGAATTAAAATGAAACACTAGATAATCATAACCTAACCAAATTAAAATGAAAACATCCCATACTGTGGGATTGTGTTACAAGTTCAGCATACAGTTCACTAGATTTGTTGAATACATCAATTAACGATGCAGCCCCAGATGTTTAGTCTGTTGAACTGGATGAACTTTGAAGGCCCAGATATGGTCCTTCATACCTAGCTAGCTTTGTGTGCACCATAGCATAATGTGCTATGGAACATCTAATAAGAATCAGTAAAACCAAATAAACTTAATTAAAATAATTAAATTAACAGCCTCTCAACAAACAAATTCAGATTACTAGGCTAGTGTTGCTGAAATTATTGTATGCAGCTAGACCTTACCCAAAACGCTATGCGTACTAGTGGCTTTAGGGATTGTATGTACTACCTCTATCTATAAATCCAATATTATGTTTGTAAATCAACTATGTATGCTCTTTCCTGAATAAAATTTACTTTGCTTTACCTGTTTGTGAGAATTTATCCTCGGATGGTGTTTACCTCTTGCTAGAATTCAAGGTTATGTTGCTGCTAACTAAATATCAGCAAATACTGTATTACCAATACAGTACTTAATTAGGGGCTAAATATCACTTTAAATTTACTTGTCAATACACTCAACATTCTCCCTTCCGAACACATTGGTTCCAATTGTGATCGAATATGTAGTTATGTCTGGATATGTGGTCGAATTCGATACTATGTGAAATCAATTTTTTTTTGTGCCTAGGGGCACAAAAAATAATAATTTGATATACAAATGTACAGTAACTATACATTATTACTTCACTAGATACTTGAAACAAAATGCCACAGAATATTGTTAGTATAGTACAGTACATGTAACAAGAGATACGGGTACTCACCAAGTGTCCAGACGTTTCTCCACATATGATCTTGGAATGGTCTAGGCGAGTATGGCGGTATTAATTAAGAGTTGAGGCCAAGATGTTGAGGGTTACATGGAGGAGGAACACAAAAGGCTTCAAGTCAAGCTCTCTTGGAAGCCCTCTCAAAAGTATCTTTTAAGTGTTAAATGCCTCAAGCCATGTCTCTTTCCATTCTTGAAAACTGTGTGTAAAATCTGTAAAATTACATCAGACTCTGAGGATTGACTGAGGATCTTCTCTCCATGAACTTTAAAATGACTTCAAAGCTCTTCTCTACCTTTTCCATGCTTGCTTCAGTTTACATGTCCACCTCCTCCTCTGATGAATCTTCTGAATCCTGCAAATTCCCCTGGCTATTTTCTGTCACCAAATTATTGACATCATCATCAGTCACACTTAGTGTAGTAGACCAAAGTTTGTTCCAGGCATGATTCAAGGTTGATTGCTTAACCATCCTGGCACTGGTGTCTTGGATCCGTCATGAGACTGCCTGTACCACTTCCAAACACTTTAAACCCTACCAACACTAAGTTCTTTTGCCTATTGCTACATCAATCTCATTTTTAGCCTAACATGCAAGCATCTTAGTACACACAATACTCCTAAGAATGCCAAATTCAATTACTGTTCTTGTATATGATCTATTATTTGCTCAATATTTATCACAATATGTTTTGTCTTCATTTCACCTCTTGTTAAAGATCTAAACAATAAATTTTCTTCATTTCCTAAAGCCATAGTGGCAGGATGCAATTTATATTCACTGATAAATGATGGGGAAGAGTGGGAGTGGTAGAAATGTTCACTGGTTATGTGCAAACCCAAACAAAGTAACAGAGGCACCAGGATGGCCAGCAGCCACACTACACAAACTTTCCGAGGAAATGGACTCGCCAAACGAATACAGAGGTGTAATAGTCGGATGATTGAGGCTTGGAAGAAGGGTTGGCGAGTGTATACACGAGTTAAGAGGATTGCTTATTGTTTACAATTATAAACCAAAAAATAATAAAACATTAATTAATGGCTCCTATCCTAGTTTGCACCATAATTATACAATTACTGTATTGTAGTTGGAGATTACAAGATGAACAGGAAATAGAGTAGACACCATGAGCATTGGAAACAGGAGAAACAGTGTGAACCAGATTATTAGGAACTGTTAGTTTGTCGAAAGGCAAGGTTTACATCAAGAGAATGAAGGGTATTAGTGAGATTTTTGAGTTCAGATATGAAGGGAAAGCAGAGCACAGTGGTAGTAATGTTGGGAACAGATTAGAATTGAAAGAAATTACGTTCATCTTAAAAACAGGCTCAGTTGATAAAATGTAAGGCTATCTCCAATGCGAGAGAAAGATTTGTAAATACAAAATTTCAGAATCAAGAAACAGGGTCACTGATGCATAGACCACGGAGAAAGAGACACACAAGGACACTTTTCTTAACAGAAGGAGGATGGTAGGAAAAGAAGTGAATGTACATACAACTGTGCATGGGTTTGTGGAAAACAGAGAAAGGGAAATTGAACACAGAACTGTGAACATGAACATCAAGAAAAGAAAGCCTGGAACTAATTCCAATTCAACCTTGAAATTGATAGGAGCCAGATTCTTAAGAGAGGGAGAGGAAGGGCTGGAAAAGTCATCCTGTTCTTACATTCATCCTATTCTTACCTGCTCCTCACCTCGCTCTTTTATCTTATATTTGCCTGTACCTTCCTCTCTTCCTTCACACAACTTGATAAAGTCCAGGAAGGACCGAAACGGCGTCATTTGTTCACTTTCTGACGTGTGGTTTGGTCAATACAATGACCTAAAATTAAATTTCATTCAACACCTATACCCACAATGTTAATTCTGTACCGGGGAGATGAATAATAATTTACCCATTGGAAAATACTAGAAGGACCGGTTCCAAATCTGCACACACAAATAATACCACATGAGACGAAAAGGCATGGCAGGAGGTTCAAAACAACCTCAATGAAAAGCAGAGGTGCAATAAAGCACGTTGAAAGAGAACTAACAACATCAAAGGGCCCAAGACTTTTCAACACACTCCTTTTACACATATGGGCCATAATTGGCCGACTTCTCACAGTGTTAAAGAGAGAACTTGACGAACACGAATTTAACGAACGTGATCACACAGGCTGTGAACAGCCATGTCAAATTGCTTGGATGACCAAACCACCAACCAGGAGGCTTGATGTTGATCCTTCGAGTCATCGACAGGTAAACCCCCCCCCACCCACCCAACTTGGCTAAGCGTAAAGCCAGTATTGGCTTGTATTAACACAAGAGTTATGTCTGCACTATCCTTTCCATTGATCACTGCAACTCTACTAATCTTATTCACATAGGCTCACTTGATTAAATTACACACAGTGCATGGACTCTTCCCACACAAGTGCTCATTGTCTACCTTAGGCCCACTTTGCATCTTCAATCACTTATAACCACTCAGTCAAGTAATAAAATTCACTAACAATACAGTGAAACCAGTCTCCTACTCCTTGGACCCCTTCATCACAATCAGCACTGCGGGCTCACCATAGCCCGTGTTACTTGGAACTTTTTGTTCCAGGTAGTGAATCTTTAACAACAACAACAACAACAACAACACAATCAGCAGTATGATACTGCTGACTGTGATGTATACCAGTAGTATACATCATACTGCTGGTACTCGGTAGTATGATGCATACTGCCGAGTACAAGTATAAATCATTGAGGAGGTAACCTATCCTAACCCCTAATACATCTACCTATAGATGTGAATGATGTAAACACTAACACAAATGTAACTGCTTTGGTGAAAATCAAAGCAGTGCAAAGGTACACTTTTCCCAGACTAATGAGGGGTCGACATCAATGGGTTAGGGGGGGCGAGTTTGGGGGATAGAAACAGCCTACGCTATTCTATCTCTTTGCGATGTATTTTTTTCTTGGCTCAATAACATACTTGAACTTGAAGGTGGGTGAGTATACGTGGGTAGACCCCAAGTGGACACAGATGTGGACTTAATATAACCCCAGTGAACCCCCTTCCCAGTCCCCACCTATAGGTCGCTGCTGTTGAAGGGCTGATGCAAAGCCTCTTAAACTTACCTTCACTTCTTTTCTACATACAGGAGGAAGTAAGAGAAAAAGAAACTACTGTATATAATAAAAAAAATTGCAAAATTTTGAAATATATGTAATTAGGCTTAAGTACAGTACTGTATATATAATATTACGATGGTAAAATATGTCATTTCCAAACAAAATAATTCTGACACCAAGGGCTTCAAGCAAGAAAGAACATTACAGCGAAGAAGCATCCTGAAGCAACGTCTGACGGGTCAGTTTATACTGCACAGTATTTGTAAAGGCTATACATTTAATTAATGCTATCTGCAGTACGTAAATTTTGTTTCTAACAAAAATGTACCCTCCCACTAGCCTCAGACTCAAGTTTTAGTCCAAGTTATTTCCCACACCTTGCCCGAAACACGGTGCGTATTTGTGGCTTTAAGCATAGTATTTACTTAGCTCTATCTAGATATCCAACATTATATTTGTAACTAATCATGAATGTATGAACTTTTACCTGGATAAATGTTTGATTTGATTTGAGTTGTTCATGTCTGTTGGTTGCTCATCAACAATCAACTTTGTACAATATTTCACTCGCAAATATTCTGTTAATATTTCAACTTGAGATGCTTTCAATTATACATTATTAAAGGCTCCACTATATTTTACCAAACGGGCTCAGTGTATTTGAAAACACTTTACATACAAAAAAGTTAATTAGGAAAAACACAGAATACTGTGCCTTACATGATGCAAATTTGGGGGTTCTGCCTACTGGTAGCAGATTACTTCAACTACTAGTAATACATACCTGTATTTCAGGACAATTTTACAAGGTAGCCTCACTAGTGATACACCACATCTGTATTGTATTACTAGCAGAGGAAAGGGATTAGAAACCAATCCAAAAAATCTTAGTTATCTAAAATGCAGAAGGCTGATTTATGCTCATTTTTATATTGCAGAACCTATTATGCTATGTAGAATTTTGTCTTTGTTAGGTTACTAACTTATATGTGATCTGTAAGATTACTAGTTTATAGGTAATTTCCAAAGTGTA
This sequence comes from Procambarus clarkii, assembly GCF_040958095.1. Taxonomy (NCBI): domain Eukaryota; kingdom Metazoa; phylum Arthropoda; class Malacostraca; order Decapoda; family Cambaridae; genus Procambarus; species Procambarus clarkii. The sequence continues at coordinate 12,424,031 of NC_091161.1, read as the reverse complement.
ATTAGTGATGTGATGTGCACTCTGTGCATGTGGGGAAGCCAAAGTGCCTAACATACATCTACTCGAGTCATGATGTTGGCTCAAGTGAACTGTGAAACCCTCGGTTACAAATTACAACACATGAACACGTGGTTAACAGTAGCTACAATACTTCGTGGCTAAAGTGGACATAATACCCGTGTTCACATCTGTCATAGGATATGGTGTTTGCAGTGAACAGTCAATAGTCTTCATCAGATATAAAATTACAGATGCAAGATGCAAAGCAAATGGATTAAAATCATATAGTTGGCAAAGGATTCCGTGAAAAAAACGCAATCAAAATTGTGCAGCTGTAACAGGTGGAGGGGGAATCACTAGTCTGTTTCGTGACCCTCCAGAGATCAAAACGCCTACTCCACATTCCTATATATTCGCAATTTTCTGGTAGCACTTATTATAGGGCTGATTATTAACTTTAATGAAATTAGTTGCTGACCAAAATATTGCAGTTATACAGAGACTAGTGTAAGTAGAGTGCTCACATCTCTGGTTATGGGGAGAATGTCATGCGAATGTGTAAGAAGCTAGATGTGTCCTAGACAAGAAGTGCCAGTCGCATCCTCACACCACACTGTGACGCCACCAAATGTCTGCTCTCCTATCACACACGACATTCGACTGATCATTTTTTTTTAGCCTAAAGAATATACTAGTTGCAAAATCACTGAATAAATAATACAGTCAGAAACTTAATAGTTAACTATGTATGTATGTATGTACTGTCTATGCATGTACTGTATATATATATTATATAGGTATATAATGTGTAATTACCCAAGTGTAGTTACAGGATGAGAGCTACGCTTGTGGTGTCCCATCTTCCCAGTACTCTTAGTCGTATAACGCTTTGAAACTATTGACGGTCTTGGCCTCCACCACCTTCTCACTTAACTTGTTCCAACCATCTTCCACTGTTTGTAAAAGAAAACTTTCTAATATTTTTTCAGCACCTGTGTTTCTTTAGCTTGAATCTGTGTCCTTGTGTTTGTGAAGTTGCTGGTTTCAGGAATTTCTCTTTGTCAATTTGATCGATTCCTGTTAGTATTTTGTTAGTGATCTCTTTTTTTCTAATCTTCTAGTTTTGGCATGTGTAAAACCTCCAGTTTCTCCTCCTAACCCTGTTTTTCAGTTTTGGAAGCCATTTTGTAGCATGCCATTGCACCTTCTCCAGTTTATTTACGTGCTTCTTGAGATTTGGGAACCATACAAGTGCTTAATATTCCAAATTTGGCCTCACAAGTCATGAACAGTTTCTTTAGTATTTCACCAGCCATATAATTTAAAGCAAGTCTGAAGTTGGAAATCGACGCATACGCTCCTCTCACAATGTTCTTTATGTGTTCCTCTGGCGACAGCTTACTATCCAAAACCATTCCCAGGTCTCCTTTATTAGAGTTCTATAATTCCTTTCCACGTAATTTGTAAGTTGTGTGGGTTCTATTTTCTCCGATTCCACATTCCATAACATGGCATTTATTCACAATGAATTCCATTTGCCACTTGTCGCTCCAAGCACTTATTTTAGCTAGATCAATTTGAAGGACATTACAATCATCTGCATCTATTATCTTCCTCAGTATCTTATCATCATCAGCAAACATGTTCATATAATTCTGTATTCATTCTGGTAGATCATTTATGTAGACGATGAACATTACTGGTACAAGAACTGAACCCTGTGGTACTCTGCTAGTAACACTCCTCCAGTCAGATACATTGTCCCTGAATACTGCCCCTCATCTGTCTGTCAGTTAGAATTGTTTTCATCCATATCAGAAGTCTTCTCGTCACCCCTCCAGCATGTTCCAGTTTCCAGAACAGCCTCTTGTGTTGGACTATCAAAAGCCTTTTTTAGGTCCAGATAGACAGTCAACCCAACCACCTCTTTCCTGTAGTATCTCTTGAGGCTCTATCATAAAAACTTAGAAGATTTGTTACACAGGATCTTCCTGTTCGAAAACCATATTGACTCCATTATTGTCACTACTCTCTAGGTGTTCTACCCATGTTCTTTTAACTATTTTTTTTTTAGTGTTTTGACTACCATACTTGTTAATGATACGGGTCTATTGAGGTTCCTCTCGACTACCATTTTTATTGATACTGTACTGGACATATAGGTGTGTGTGTGTGTATTCACCTATTTGTGCCTGCAGGATCGAGCTCTATCTCATGGACCCCGCTTTTCTAACCACTGGTTATCTAATGCAATGATTCCTGGCCCATTTCCTTATCATACCTGCTTTTAATGTTATGAACGGAGTGAGCCTCAACAACCTGCTCCTTTAGGTCATTCCATTTCCCCACTACTCTTACGCTAATAGAAAACTTTCTAACATCTCTATGACACATCTGAGTCTCAAGCTCCCATCCGTTCCCCCTTGTTCTATTGATATACATGTTTGTGATAGTCATGCGTGTATGTGTATACGAGATTCATGTGTGGAGCAAATCACTATTGGTGGGTCACTGTATCTGGGCACACGAGGATTATGTCTCATTTGTTCCAATTATTGCTGATAAATATGCCAAGCAGCTATCATAAGCTGTGAGTAAGGGTTATCATGACACTCGACAGTAAGGCAACTTTACTTATCTGACTTCGGACACACACACACAGCTTATGGTGACTTGGTTAGTGGAAAAAAATATATAAAATACACTTCACAAATAAACACCATGCAAAACTTACAGGACGGATACTATTCTGAAAGGACAAAGAAATATGGTTAGCTAGACAGCAGATTAAAAACAAAAGAGTGAAAGATGGAGGAATGTAGAGAGCGACAGAGCATTACCAACAGTTCTAACTACAACTACATCTACACAACACGACACGCATTCTTAGGTCCAGTCCAAGTCATGGCAAAAATAACATTCAAGTCATATTGCAGAAGAGTATTTATCGTGACGGTGGGTGAGGCTTGCGCCCCTGGGGCCATATTCACTTAGCAGTTACGCAAGCACTTACAAACCTGTACATCTTTTCTCAATCTTTGGCGGCTTTGTTTATAATTATTAAACAGTTAATGAGCTCCGAAGCACCAGGAGACTGTTTATAACAATAACAACAGTTGATTGGCAAGTTTTCATGCTTGTAAACTGTTTAATAAATGTAACCAAAGCCGTCAAAGATGGAGGAAAGATGCACAGGTTCGTAAGTACCTGCATAACTGCTTCGTGAATCTGGCCCCCCTGCCTACCACACCGCCACTCACTGCCTTACAATATACAGTACTGCATCTTCAACTGCTCATACCTCACAGTTACTAATGACAAATCTGCCTTTGAAAGTGGCTAAAGTATTGTAAATTCATAAGTCATCCAACAACGAATAACAAAAAAATCCTGTGACTATAATTTTATGACCAAATGTGAATACAGTATAAACAATGTAGATGAACAGAAACTAAGTTAGTAAATTCCTCAACATTCAGGAACAGTCTTCCACCCAAACAGCTATTAGACTCAGGGTGGTTGCCTCAGGGTTGTTGCCTCAGGGTGGTTGCCTCAGGGTGGTTGCCTCAGGGTGGTTAAACCTAAGGTGGTTGCCTCCTTAATCTGGGCCATTGTTTACCTTAGGCAAACTAACACTACACAGGAAATAAAAATAAACCCACCTCTTCAGCTTCAAATTACAGTACGATTTATAAACACAATTTAGGATAAGACTACCTCGTGATGTAAGACATTCAATATACAATTAAATGCTTGTTTTAAGTAAAATAAGAATGAATTTGTCAAAAAATTTTACATCAAATTTGTTGTAATTCGAAGCTTAGTAATGGTTTCACGTTGATACACTGATGTATACCTAACGCACAGCAGGTATACAGAGTAGTCTACTCCACTACTGTGTAAACCCAACCACTCTATTCCTACTAAGGAAATTAGCATCATCTCAGTGGAAAGTTTCTCGTAACTGCCAGTTTGCATGCTAGACTCTTAAGGTTTTGCACACAGTATCAACTGTGAGTCGTTCACATTATTCCATTATTGTATTATAGCAGTTTTAAATGTATCAGATGATATATGAAGCTTATTCTTATTCACAGTTGTTGCTATATACTGTGTCTATTATAATACACACACACACACACACACACACACACACACACACACACACTACACATCAGTAGTTTCAAAGTGTTATATGACAAAGAGTGTTGGGAAGACGGGACACCACGAGCGTAGCTCTTATCCTGTAACTACACTTAGGTAATTACACACACACACACACACACACACACACACACACACACACACACACACACACACACTATAGCTGAGAACTCCACACTAACCACTAGACCATACAACTGTACAAAAATCTTGGTAGTTGTGAGACTATTTATCCAAGATCCGAGAGAGCTCTCGGTGGTAAACTTGGGCATAGATATTTAATCACATCACTTCACTTTGTGGGGCTACGTGAGCAACACAAATGCAAACAGGCGTGAATGGTCCCCAAGCCAATATCCGAATCCACCCCAGAAGAATTCTGGGTTCGAATCCTTCTGTGGTGTGGAGTATTTCAAATTACTGTACGTCCATTTTGGCCATACGGGCAAACGAGCGAAAAGCGAGGTAATTTTAAGAGGACGGGAGCCAGTCGGCTGAGCGGACAGTGCACTGGACTTGTGATCCTGTGGTCCCGGGTTCGATCCCAGGCACCGGCGAGAAACAATGGCCAGAGTTTCTTTCACCCTATGCCCCTGTTACCTAGCAGTAAAATAGGTACCTGGGTGTTAGTCAGCTGTCACGGGCTGCTTTCTGTGGGAGGAGGCCTGGTCGAGGACTGGGCCGCGGGGACACTAAAGCCCCGAAATCATCTCAAGATAACCTCAAGATGGGTTGGATTGGGAGGTAGATCTCACTCAACATCAGCCTGTGAATTGTCTTGCTGGATCATCACACCAATTTCTCATAGCCATTTTGGCAATGGGTGCACACTTTCAGTGCTGGAAGAATAGGCCCTGTGGATGGTGGAGCTTTTTTAAGGAACTCTTATGAATACAGCAACAGAATATTACAGTGCTGCGGCTATAACCATTCTGGCTTACGAGTTCATTTTTTATTAAATATGCCAAAATTGTTTCCAATATCGAGTCTCCAGATCAACGGAGATCACCCCTGATCACCCTTAGTTTATAGCTATTCTGAGTATATTCTGAGTTCATTCTGTAAGTTTATAGCTATTCTGAGTTAAGTGTGTAATATTAATGGCAAGGTTAGCAGTAAATAGGTACCTGGGAGTTAGACAGCTGCTACAGGCTGCTTCCTGGGGGAATGGGGGGGTGTAACAAAAAGGAGGCCTGGTCGAGGACCGGGCCACAGGGATGCTCAGCCTCTAAATCATCTCAAGATAACCTCAAGATAAGGTTAACTTTCTTGCACTGACACATTACTTTGGTTGATTAGTGTTTACGTTTGATGTGATGGGGCCAGTGAGTGTGTATCTAAGTCTCTCCATATACCAATACTGTACCGTAGTGGCAGATAATAGCTTCTTGAAATGATTAGTAGCAACATTTGCAGTCTCTAATTTATTTTGTACAAAATTAGTAGTGCCTGAGCTGTATGGTTGGCAGTGTAGTAGTGCCTGAGCTGTATGGTTGGCAGTGTAGTAGTGCCTGAGCTGTATGGTTGGCAGTGTAGTAGTGCCTGAGCTGTATGGTTGGCAGTGTAGTAGTGCCTGAGCTGTATGGTTGGCAGTGTAGTAGTGCCTGAGCTGTATGGTTGGCAGTGTAGTAGTGCCTGAGCTGTATGGTTGGCAGTGTAGTAGTGCCTGAGCTGTATGGTTGGCAGTGTAGTAGTGCCTGAGCTGCATAGTTGGCACTATGCAGCTCAGGCACTATATGCAAACAATATTCCATATTTGCAGTGTAATAGTGGAGGACCCTCACGGTACAGTAGTACTCACAGCATTTGACTGATGGCTGCCTACTACTACGGTACAGTAGTACTCACAGCATTTGACTGATGGCTGCCTACTACTACTACTATACACAGCTGACCGCCATCTGCAGAGATGCGTCTCCTCGGCTATTTCTGCCGTTCTTGAATGCAGCTTTCCTGAACCCGGGAATAAGGAAAACCAGTGCACAGTTTTTGCCACTGTATTGCTATGAACTTGCTTGGTAATTCTTTCATGATGGAGGGTATTTAGCTATGGCTCTTAGCTAAAATATTCCAATTTGAAGGAGTTTTCCGGTAATACTCGCCTTGAAGGCGCACCATGAAACTGTAATCCCTTTATGGTGTCCACAAACTAGTCTAGTCATAGACTTTGTGATCAGGGGCCAGATTCATGAAGCAGGTAGGCAAATACTTTCAAACGTGTACATCTTTCCTCAAGCTTTATTACAGATGTAATAATGGTTACATTTATTAAACAGTTTACAAGCATGAAAACTTGCCAATCAACTGTTGTTATTGTCATAAACAACCTCCTGATGTTTCGCAACTCATTAGCTGTTTAATAATTGAAAACAAAGTCGCCAAAGATTAAGAAACGATGTACAGGTTCACAAGTGCTTGCGTAACTACTTCGTGAATCTGCCCTCCCAGACCTGATACAAAACTTGGGAATAATAATAGATCTATATCTCCCTCACTCTCTCTCTAATTAATTGGCAAGATATCAGACCGCCATCAGACCTGGTCCGGCTTCAGCGGAAGCCTCAGGAAGCCCTCGTGTGTTCAGAAGAACTAAAGGTTGCAATTCTTTTGACCATGTCGTGGCCTGATTGTCTAGCGCGTGTGCATCAGAACACCCAGTACACAGGTTCGAATCCCCATCAGTGCTCCTGCGGATTTTCTCATTGATGCAGTTACGTTAGTGGTATTACTCTCTGTGTAAGGTAAACAATATTCAGAAATATATACTAAATTATCATCTCACTGAAGCAAGGTCTTATGGCGGATAAAAAAAAATCTTCCCTTTTAATTTATATACATGCCCACTACTCTATAATTTATATACAAGCCCACTATATAATTTATATACCTGCCCACTACTCCACTATAAATTATTTAAAATGAGACTGCACGAAGATACCTTAAGACATTTCAAATGTTACAGCTACGGGATGCACTTCTTAAACCGTACAGTGCTGAACAAAAAAAATTTATAGGCCAAACAAAACATATGAAGGAATGCACTACTTTTTTGTTTTATACTACAAAGATTTTCAGCTCCAGTTGTCTTTGCAGAGCTCAACTATAGTCTATTATAATTCAGGTCACTGATTCATATTTAACTGCCACTTTCATGCACACACTTCACATAAGCATTTAACTAAATGACTAACAGATTAATATAACATTGTCTTTACTCATTTGAATCATAACATGATGAGTGGATATAATTACAATGATTATGTTATTACTTTGCCTTAGGAGTACATTATAAACTCCATTACACACAGAAATCAGAAAAGCGTGATGCATCAAACGAACAAATCCGATTAAGGCGCGTCTGAAACCTCTCTGACGTAGGTTTGAACCCTCATCACGGTCCTTGTGGATTTGTTCATATACTCTATCTTTGGATGTAACCTACTTTTAGCCAGGGCAAATGAGCAACATGAAGCCATCTACCGGTGAGCTGGAAGACCTGTTTGGCTATACTATTATCAGAGTGCATTAGTAGTAGCGGCAGAAGCAAGGCGACAGCACCTACCTGGGCCAGCTGGAGGCAGCAGAGGGGTTTCTTCTCCTTCAGCAGGTAGCAGAGGGTGGGACTCACACCAATGTAGGGGGACACGGGTGGGAACCCCTTCACGATCCTGCAAGAACAACTGCCATTACTACAACACCTGTACTCAAATAACTACTCCAACACCTGCCTGCAAGCAGCTACAATCAAGGGTAAGCACTGAACTATCTGCAGACGAGGAGTCACAATAACGTAGCTGAAATATGTTGACCAAGCCACACACTAGAAGGTGAAGGGACGACGACGTTTCGGTCCGTCCATTCTCAAGTCGATTGTCGAAACGTCGTCGTCCCTTCACTTTCTAGTGTGTGGTCTGGTCAACACTGAACTATCATAAAAGAGATTAATGTCCGTTACAAAAATACAATAATATGGAATGGAAAATAAAAAATAAATGAATTTATTATTAGTACAAACAAATTATTGCATGTATGAAATGTAATGAATCATAAAACTTGCGTGTTGCAGTGGTTAAAAATGATTCTCAAGTTAGAGGATAGCATATAATCTTCACTCAATGTTCTTTGTAATAATAATAATAATATTATTATTTTATTCAGGAATAAATAACTTGTGTGTTCCTCTGGTGACAGTTTACTATCCAAAACCACCTCTAGATCTCTTTGTTACAGTTCTTTAATACCTTTCCACATAATGTGTAAGTTGTGTGTGGTCTATTTTCTCCGATTCCCCATTCTATAACGTGGCATTTATTCACATTGAATTCCATATACCATTTGTCGCCCAAAGGACTTGTCTACATAAATTTGAAGGGTATGACAATCATCTAGGTCTCCTATCTTTCCTACTAGCTTAAAGCATCATCAGCAAACATGTTCATATAATTCTGTATTCCTTCTGGTAGATCATTTATGTAGATGAGGAGCATTACTCTTACAAGAACTGAACCCTGTGGTACTCTGCTAGTAACCCTCCTCCAGTCAGATACATTGTCTCTAATTACTGCCCTCATCTGTCTTTCAGTTAGAAATATTTTCATTCATGTCAGAAGTCTCCCTGTCATCCCTCTAGCATGTTCCAGTTTCCAGAACAGCCTCTTGTGTGGGACTATCAAAAGCCTTTTTTAGGTCCAGATAAATGCAGTCAACCCAATCACCTCTTTGCTGTAGTATCTCTGTGGCTCTATCATAAAAACTAAGTTGATGTGTTACACAGGATCTTCCTTTGGTATACAAGGTTCTGAATGATTCCTTACACAAGTTTTTAAAGGTAGTTGTTATGCTGGGGGGGGAGGGGGGACTTACGCTATCATCTCCGAGGGCGACCTCCATGGGACGTCATCGACCTCGTCATCACTCTCACCTGAGGCCTCCTCACTACCTCGCTCCTGGCCAGAGATGTTGAGGCTGGAGCCCGTGAACATGTCCGGCACCGGTAGGATAGACGGCCGTCGAGTCTCTGCAACACACACAAGTGAATGATTACATGTCCGAAGGCAGCTTAATGCTACGCTCACACACCCATTATCTATTTATTTATTTATATATATATATACAAGAAGGTACATTGGGATTGTGAGGATACATAATATAGTAATTACAATCTTGTAAAGCCACTAGTACGCGCAGCGTTTCGGGCAGGTCCTTAATCTAAGAAAATTTTAAGTAGGTAAATACTTGCAAAATTTATAAAAAATGATAACAGTTACAAGGCAAGAAAAAAAAATAAAAGATGAGAGAAAATTGTAGGTATATTAAAGCACATAGGTAGCTCAGATTGATTGCAATGACAGCTTGAATGGTCGTTGACAAAAATTGGTAGGCACAATACAGCATATGGCTAGCACATAAAAGAAGACAGCACTGAACACAATGATAAGGTTGTTTGGGTTAAGAACATAAAAATTGGGAGATTGGGTAACACTAGATACAGAGCAAATTTAAAGCTCAGTGTAGGAAACTACAAAGATGAAATTAGGTACTTTTTGGTTTTGCTTTTAAATGAGGCAAAAGTTTGACAGCTTTTCAATTCACTAGGGAGTGAGTTCCATAGACTAGGTCCCTTAATTTGCATAGAGTGTTTACACAGATTAAGTTTGACCCTGGGGATATCAAAGAGAGATTTATTTCTGGTGTGGTGATAATGGGTCCTATTACATCTGTCCAGGGAGAGTTTCAGAGCATGGTTTGCATTTAAGAACAGGGTTTTGTAAATGCAGTTGCCACAAGAGAATGTGTCTTAAAACTTAATCTGTGTAAACACTCAATGCAAATTAAGGGACCTAGTCTATGGAACTCACTCCCTAGTGAATTGAAAAGCTGTCAAACTTTTGCCTCATTTAAAAGCAAAACCAAAAAGTACCTAATTTCATCTTCGTAGTTTCCTACACTGAGCTTTAAATTGGGAGATTATTATCCAATTATCCAAAACAGGATGTCAAATGTTGTTGTTGTGTTAATTTAGGGGCGACGACGATCGTGGGATCGGATGCGCCCCGGCTGCCCGATACCGGGAAATAGCGAAGGGATGGGGTCCCTATAGTCTCTTCAGGCCATAGACCCTACAATCTCCTCCTGCGACAAATTTTACAGTCTCTTCAGGCCGCGGACATGACGGATGAAGCGGAAGGTATGGCGAAGGATGTCATGACGGACGTCTTCGTCTCTCGCACCTGCCCCGTCAAGGAGAACGGGAACTGTGAGGCGGGGAATATTCAGCCTACGAACGGAACTCTAGTCTGACGCGAGCGCTATGAAATCGAGGGCAGTGAAGTAGAAGGTGCTCCACTGTAGATGTCAATTTATACTGTTGATATATGTAGATATACATTTTGCTACAATGTACCTTTTCATCTTGTCTGATATGTTAGATTAAGGACCTGCCCGAAATGCTATGCATGTTAGTGGCTTTGCAAGAATGTAAAACTCCCAATCTTGTGTAATCTCACATACCCAGTGTACCTTCTTGTAAATATTTAATTATTATTATTATTATAAATTGATTTAGATAAAAAAAAGTGCATGGAGCGACAAGTGGCGAATGGAATTTAATGTGAATAAATGTCATACTGTGTTAGGAAATGTGGAATTGGAGAAAATAGACCACCAATAAGATCTAGGAATGGTTTTGGATAGTAAGCTGCCGCAAGAGGAATACAAAGAACATTGTGAAAGGAGCGTATGCGTTGCTTTATAACTTCAGCTTTGCTGTTAATTATATGGCTGGTGAAATACTAAAGAAATGGTTCATGACTTTTGTGAGACCAAAACTGGAATGTGCAGCAGTTGTATGGTGCCCAAATTTCCAGAAGCACATAAATAAACTGGAAAAGGTGCAATGGCAGGCTACAAACTGGCTTCCAGAACTGAACAACAAGAATTACGAGAGACTAGAGGCGGTAAATATGCCAAAGTTAGAAAATGGTAGAAAAAGAGGTTATGATCACCACTTACAAAATAATAAAATTAATTGATCAAATTCACAAAGAAATTCCTGAAACCAGCAACTTCACAAACAAGAGGACACAGACTCAAGCTAAAGAAACAAAGGTGCCAAAAAATATTACAAAGTTTTCTTTCGCAAACAGAGTGGTAGACGGTTGGAACAAGTTAAGTGAGGTAGTGGTGGAGGCCAAGATTGTCAGTAGTTTCAAAGCGTTATATGACAAAGAGTGCTGGGAAGACGGGACACCACGAGCATAGCTCTCATCCTGTAACTCTCATCCTCTTAGCTAAATGAACAAATCCACAAGGGCCATGACGGGGGTTCGAACCTACATCCGAAAGGATCCCATACGCGCCTCAATCGACCGAGCTACGACATGGTATAAGAACTAATCGTAAGGCGTACGTAATAACGCCTACGATTAAGGCCCGTCTGGGATCCTCTTGGACGTAGGTTCGAACCTACGTCTCGGCCCTTGTGGATTTGTTCATTTGATGAATCACGCTATTGTGATTTCTGTATGTAGTGTACTCTTAGGTAATTACACACACACACACATACACAGCAAAGGTAAAATTGATCAAGGTGAAGGCAAACACAGGACAGAGACAAAGAGACAGGCAGACACAGAGGCTTTTGACAAAGTCCCACACAAGAGGTTGTTTTGGAAACTGGAACTTGCTGGAGGGGTGACAGGGAGACTGCTGACATGGATGAACAATTTTCTACCTGACAAAGATGAGGGCAGTAATCAAAGACAATGTATCTGACTAGAGGAGTGTTACTAGCGGAGTACCACAGGGTTCAGTTCTTGTCCCAGTAATGTTCATTATGTACATAAATGATATACCAGAAGGGATACAGAATTGTATGAACAATTTGCTGAAGATGCTAAGCTACTAAACAGGAAACCAAGATGATTGTCATGCCCTTCACAATGACCTATATAAAGTACGTGTTTGGAGGTGGTCACGACGACGTTTCGGTCCGTCCTGGACCATTGACTTTATAATGGTCGAGGACAGACCGAAACGTCGTCGTCTCCTTATCTTCTGGTGTACCTGGATGATACCTGGTTGATGGGGTTCTGGGAGTTCTTCTACTCCCCCAAGAAGAACTTCTTGGAACTCAAGAACTTCACCCCAGCTGCACCGGCCCGAGGCCAGGCTTGACTTGTGAGAGTTTGGTCCACTAGGCTGTTGCTTGGAGCGGCCCGCAGGCCCACATACCCACCACAGCCCGGCCCGAGGCCAGGCTTGACTTGTGAGAGTTTGGTCCACCAGGCTGTTGCTTGGAGCGGCCCGCAGGCCCACATACCCACCACAGCCCGGTTGGTCCGGTACTCCTTGGAGGAATAAATCTAGTTTCCTCTTGAAGATGTCTACGGTTGTTCCGGCAATATTTCTTATACTCGTTGGGAGAACGTTGAACAACCGCGGACCTCTGATGTTTATACAGTGTTCTCTGATTTGGTCACCAACTACGTACATGTAAACGCGTTCCAAAAGCAAGAGAGGGGAATAATGAGAGTGAAACAAGAGAGGAATGGATAAAACAGTGAAGAAGGGGTGACATTAGGGATGAATGAGGGAGGAAGGACTCACCCCAGTGAAGAAGAGGTGACATTAGGGATGAATGAGGGAGGAAGGACTCACCCCAGTGAAGAAGGGGTGACATTAGGGATGAATGAGGGAGGAAGGACTCACCCCAGTGAAGAAGGGGTGACATTAGGGATGAATGAGGGAGGAAGGACTCACCCCAGTGAAGAAGGGGTGACATTAGGGATGAATGAGGGAGGAAGGACTCACCTGGACGCTTGTCAGAGACGCTGATGAGGGTGTCTGAGCGCGGCACATCGAGGAAGTTGCCGCCGCTGAGCGAGGGACTGTTGGACTTGGTGGTGTCTTCCCTCTCCAGCTTGTGGCGCGGATGGGTCACCTTCCGCACCTCCACCGACCCTGACACCAGACAAACAAAATACAGAGCCGGGGGAGTCCCCTTACTTCTGCCTCATCGCTCCCTTCTGCTGACTGGTATATATATATATACACCATTCCTCTCCTTCATGCATCACTACCTCACCATCCATGCATAATATCACCACTTTTACAGCCCCTCATTTACACACCACTGCCTCACCACTCACACATCAGTACCTCACAACTCATGTATAACCATGTTGACCAGACCACACACTAGGAGGTGAAGGGACGACGACGTTTCGGTCCGTCCTGGACCATTCTCAAGTCGATGTCCATTCTCAAGACAATTGACTTGAGAATGGTCCAGGACGGACCGAAACGTCGTCGGCCCTTTACCTTCTAGTGTGTAGAAGACAATAAGGGAGCCACAATAGTCAAATGAGTACATTCTAGTCATGAGCGAAGCTAAGTGGCAATTTGAAGACACCCTTGCAAATGCTACGCAAATACAACCTAAGAGTTTGCATAGCCATACAAGATGCTGTGTGAGAAGCTTGAGACATGAGGAATATTCACACAAAATTACGAGGTTGAAGAGGAACTCAATAAGATAGATCAAAAGGTCTTTACAAGAACAATGTGATGACCAAGGTTGTAAGACGAAAAGTGGCTTGAAGAAACACTAGATAACATACAAGTTAATGTAGTTGAGAGAAAACACACTGAGGAAGTAGATATGGGAGCCGAGCGGACGGAACGCTGGACTTGTGATCCTGTGGTCCCGGGTTCGATCCCGGACGCCGGGGAGAAACAATGGGCAGAGTTTCTTTCACCCTATGCCCCTGTTACGTAGCAGTAAAATAGGTACCTGGTTGTGAGTCAGCTGTCACGGGCTGCTTCCTGGGGGGTGGAGGCCTGGTCGAGGACCGGACCGCGGGGACACTAAAGCTCCGAAATCATCTCAAGATAACCTCAAGAAGATAACCTGCACGGCTCAATCTTAAGCACCATTGATACTTTTCATGTATAAAAATAACCTATCTCAGCCAATGAGTTTGTACATGTCAATGTTTACAAATGATGCAAAGCTCATGAATACAAAATCCAAGGACAATTTTGGGAGCGGGCAGACTCATGGCTGTTGGAGTTCAATCCAAGAAAGTGTAAGGTGATAAGAACTGGAGAAAGACCAGGAGATATCTACACCAGAGAGAGAAGTCAACTAAAGGAATCACCACAGCTGCACCAGCCACCGCAGCTGCACCAGTCACCGCAGCTGCACCAGTCACCGCAGCTGCACCAGTCACCGCAGCTGCACCAGCCACCGCAGCTGCACCAGCCACCGCAGCTGCACCAGCCACCGCAGCTGCACCAGTCACCGCAGCTGCACCAGTCACCGCAGCTGCACCAGCCACCGCAGCTGCACCAGCCACCGCAGCTGCACCAGCCACCGCAGCTGCACCAGCCACCGCAGCTGCACCAGCCACCGCAGCTGCACCAGCCACCGCAGCTGCACCAGTCACCGCAGCTGCACCAGCCACCGCAGCTGCACCAGCCACCGCAGCTGCACCAGTCACCGCAGCTGCACCAGCCACCGCAGCTGCACCAGCCACCGCAGCTGCACCAGCCACCGCAGCTGCACCACTCACCACAGCTGCACCACTCACCACAGCTGCCAACTCCACACACATGAATTGGCTACTATTCATTAACTAGAAAATGCAAATTATTATATATATTTAATACCATATTTAAAAAAAAATCTAATTATTTACAAAAGCAGGAAATTGCAGAAATATAAATAATTAAATCTACAATATAACTAAAAGGTGCATAGTGCGAATGATCCAGAATTAACAATTTATAAACAGGATTATACGGATTAACGAGGCAATTAAGAGGCTTTGAATATGGGCGAGCAGTAGAAAGCTGGCGGTCTGTGTACCATTCTCAGAGGCATAGCTGGCGGTCTGTGTACCGTACTCAGAGGCATAGCTGGCGGTCTGTGTACCGTACTCAGAGGCATAGCTGGCGGTCTGTGTACCATTCTCAGAGGCATAGCTGGCGGTCTGTGTACCATACTCAGAGGCATAGCTGGCGGTCTGTGTACCATACTCAGAGGCATAGCTGGCGGTCTGTGTACCATACTCAGAGGCATAGCTGGCGGTCTGTGTACCGTACTCAGAGGCATAGCTGGCGGTCTGTGTACCGTACTCAGAGGCATAGCTGGCGGTCTGTGTACCATACTCAGAGGCATAGCTGGCGGTCTGTGTACCGTACTCAGAGGCATAGCTGGCGGTCTGTGTACCGTACTCAGAGGGATAGCTGGCGGTCTGTGTACCGTACTCAGAGGCATAGCTGGCGGTCTGTGTACCATTCTCAGAGGCATAGCTGGCGGTCTGTGTACCATACTCAGAGGCATAGCTGGCGGTCTGTGTACCATACTCAGAGGCATAGCTGGCGGTCTATGTACCATACTCAGAGGCATAGCTGGCGGTCTGTGTACCATACTCAGAGGCATAGCTGGCGGTCTGTGTACCATTCTCAGAGGCATAGCTGGCGGTCTGTGTACCGTACTCAGAGGGATAGCTGGCGGTCTGTGTACCATACTCAGAGGGATAGCTGGCGGTCTGTGTACCATACTCAGAGGCATAGCTGGCGGTCTGTGTACCGTACTCAGAGGGATAGCAGTCTCTCTCATGGACTGTGCAACAACAACAACTACCTCTGTAATTGTGGTTGTTAGCGATGTTGTGTGTACCTATACATGCGTCGTTAATGATGTTGAAGTGCCTAGTATACTACACTACAACACCATCATCATGCCAGCATCATCATCATATTGTCAGGTGTATCATACATGTATCATACCCCCTACAAGCTGAATGGTTAGTCTCACCTGGTTTTGGGTCGGGTTTAAGCTCGGCCTGTCACCTGCTGGAGGGTTATTAAGGCCGCCACAAGTTAACTGGCTAACCAGCTAACTGTACTTTAGGTCTAAACACTGTTCAAGACAGAAATAAACTCTAAGGTTTATATACAGAGAGATGCAGCATGCAAATCCTGCTTCTCTCCCGAGTTAGTCTTTATTGACAACAAATCCCTCAGATTTGTATTTAGAACATTCGGGGTTGCAGGTTTTTATACAAGAACCTCTATGAATAATTATCAAAAGGTGCCAAGGACACTATGCAGCACCTTAGGACAGTTTCCCGTGCTGAGATATGCTACTCTTTAGCTAACTTATGTTCCATTAGTTCGCTCGAATGCTGTTTTAGAATAGATTGATGTGGCGGCATTCATAGTTCAGCCCAATGTTTACATCACAGGTCGCTAGTTCTACACCTGTGAAAATGTTCCAGCCATATCCGATAACTAATCAAGTATTGTACTGAAAAAATACGTATCAATGAATAGTAACGTATTTCATGTTTTGTATAATAGTGTAGGTTTTTAGTAAGATTATAATACATTTGATGTTAAGAGAGCTATTGTTGACCAGAATATACACTAGAAGGTGAAGGGACGACGACGTTTCGGTCCGTCCTGGACCATTCTCAAGTCGATTGTGTCAAGTCGACAATCGACTTGAGAATGGTCCAGGACGGACCGAAACGTCGTCGTCCCTTCACCTTCTAGTGTGTGGTCTGGTCAACATACTTCAGCCACGTTATTGTGACTCATCGCCTGCAAGAGAGCTATTCTCAAGGTGTGGTCAAGATCGAGCACTTCACATATCCCCGCGGCGGCTGCTCCTCCACACATCCTCCTCCAACATACACCAATAACTCGAGTGAAGTTTTCCCCGCCAGGGTCCTCTAGTAAGGAGGTGCAAGAGCTGCTCTACATGGCACTCGCCCTCTACTACATATAAGAGTGCCAGAACTACCCGTCAACTAAGTGTAAGAGATCTATCTGGCTGAGGACTAACTCTAAGTTTTAAGAGCTGTCTGGACACTGGACACTTACCCTCCCCTTCTTGTTGGACGAGGTTCTTCCTGGTTGACGCCATAAGAGCCTCCTCCCCCGAGATGTGTCTTCCCTGCTCCTCCTCCCATTTCTCCCTTCTGCGGTCCACCTCCTCCTCCAACTTCTTCTGGAGTTCGTTGACAGAGACTGGAAGGGAGAGTCCTGAGTCACGGTTAGTGCCTGCTGGAGGTAGTGGTGGGGTACCGCGGTCACCGGTGGTACCTTTCCTCAGGTGCTGCGAGTACCCTGCATGGCTTTGTTTACATCCCCACAGCCCGGGGGGTGGGGCGACGCGCCCCCCTTCCCCTAACATGCTCCACCTCGACTTGCAATCCCACCTCATGGGCCTCAACATATCCTAATCTATCCTCACAAGTTAGCGTGACATTCTAATAGACACGTTAATCAGATGATAATCTGATTATTCTAATCGAACCACCGATCTCATAGCTTTGAAAAGTCTGCTATTAGCAAATAACCCATTTTGTTCTATGACCAAGAGAACACGCCTTTGGGAGTGAGGTAATTTACACAGGAGACAAAGGCTCTCCTCCGGTGCCTTAATGTGGGCTGGCTCACCACAGGTTTAAGTGTCTGTTTGCAAGTATTTGTAAACTGAGACAAAAGTCTTCTGTAGGAGGAGCAACGGGGCGCCTGGCCGAGTGTTGGGCAGCCCTGACAGGCTTAGTGTCTTCACCTGCAAACTGGTAAGGTTGGAGGCTGTTCCCGGAACGTACTCGGGGCCGGCTAATGCTCCCGGCACGAACTCGAGGCCGGCTAATGCTCCCGGCACGTACTCGAGGCCGGCTACTGCTCCTGGCACGTACTCGGGGCCGGCTACTGATCTCACATCTACCACCAAAAGCCATGCAGGGTTACGCTACCAAAAAATATTTAGCTATTTTGATTTATATAAAGCAGGGATAAAAATTTTATTGCATCATGTTTACTTGATGAGGATTGTCTGTATAGAGAGTGTTAATACCTTAATCTAGGGCTAAGTCTACTAGTGACACGAGGTGCTGCATGCATCCCTACAGCTTCCTAAGGTTCTACAGGCCTTGTGCACTGTGCTGCTACCACAACAGGCACATTATTTTCACTGTAGAGCGTTGTTAACACGTCAAGCAGAGGTGGGGGGATACGGGGAGGCCCACAACACACACACACACACAGGTGCACTATGATATGGGTAGGAGCAGAGGATCTTCGTGAATCTGGCCAATGGAATCCAATGGACTGGGGCCAGATTCACGAAGCAGTGTTACGCAAGCACTTACGAACCTGGGGCCAGATTCACGAAGCAGTTACGCAAGCACTTACGAACGTGTACATCTTTCCTCAATCTTTGACGGCTTTGGTTACATTTATTAAACAGTTTACAAGCATGAAAACTTGCCAATCAACTGTTGTTATTGTTATAAACAGCCTCCTGGTGCTTCGGAGCTCATTAACTGTTTAATAATTGTAAACAAAGCCGCCAAAGATTGAGAAAAGATGTACAGGTTCGTCAGTGCTTGCGTAAACTGCTTCGTGAATCTGGCTCCAGTTGAGCAAGGAGAATGACAGCTGCGAACCAGAAACCAAGAAAGGCCTATATAGATATGGCATAACTCAAACTCACTGCAAGGAGGCCTGGTCGACGACCGGGCCGCTGGGATGTCGAGCCCGAAATCATCACACAGTAACCACTGGAGTAACTCATCAACCAGGCGTACATACACCTCAACTGGGCTACGAGAGAAGTTAGCAACGTAAAATGGATGAGATAACTCATCATATCATCGTGGGAAGTGACGCAACTTTTCACACTACATTTACTTCAGTTGTTGGGAAGTAGCAAGCCAGCGTCTTAGCTCAATGTCTCAAGATGGCTTCCCCAGCAGTGGTGTAAACAAACTGAGTACTGTGTCACATGGCTTGACAGCTTTACAGAGCCAAGTGGATATACAAGACCAGGAAATTGAACTTACACGACCATTACGGCTACTACCCATTAAGAATGGGTAGTAGCCGTAGCTACTGGGTATGGGTAGTAGCTACTGTCTCACCCATTAAGAATGGGTGAAACAGACTGCTGGTAGACATAGAACCAATAATCCCGATGGGTAGACCTGGGTATTTCACCTTGTAGATTGGTTGTGAAAACTTGGGTGAAAACAAATTTAATGAGTATTAAAACCTGGACTGAAAATTGGCGAAGGAACCGGTGATTTTTGTGATAGAAAATGGTCAAATGGTGAAGATTGTGCTGGAAAATTGTCTAGACACAGTTGAAGACTGTGTTGGCCACTAGTGTAGAGATTGACGAATTTAGACTTAGAAATTTAGACTTAGAAATTAGATGAGAGACTGTATAAGAAGGTGATTTACCAAAGTGGTTAATGAAGGTTTAATATGTAGAGGCAAGGTGAGGATGGTTTTAAACCCTGAATGTGGACTAAAGGAGTAACCTCCAGGAACTGAACTTTAGATGTAGACTTCATGATGGGGCGTGCCACATGGCACTGATGTGGGGTGGTGTCATGTGGGGTGGTGTCATGGGGGGTGGTGTCATGTGGGGGTGGTGTCATGTGGGGGGGGGTGTCATGTGGGGTGGTGTCATGTGGGGTGGTGTCATGTGGGGTGGTGTCATGTGGGGGGGTGTCATGTGGGGTGGTGTCATGTGGGGTGGTGTCATGTGGGGGGGGGGTGTCATGTGGGGTGGTGTCATGTGGGGTGGTGTCATGGGGGGTGGTGTCATGTGGGGGTGGTGTCATGTGGGGGGGGGTGTCATGTGGGGTGGTGTCATGTGGGGTGGTGTCATGTGGGGGGGTGTCATGTGGGGTGGTGTCATGTGGGGGTGGTGTCATGTGGGGTGGTGTCATGTGGGGTGGTGTCATGTGGGGTGGTGTCATGTGGGGTGGTGTCATGTGGGGTGGTGTCATGTGGGGGGGTGTCATGTGGGGTGGTGTCATGTGGGGTGGTGTCATGTGGGGTGGTGTCATGTGGGGTGGTGTCATGTGGGGGGGTGTCATGTGGGGTGGTGTCATGTGGGGTGGTGTCATGTGGGGTGGTGTCATGTGGGGTGGTGTCATGTGGGGTGGTGTCATGTGGGGGGGTGTCATGTGGGGTGGTGTCATGTGGGGTGGTGTCATGTGGGGTGGTGTCATGTGGGGTGGTGTCATGTGGGGGGGGCAGAGAAGGTAGAAAAGAAGAATTTACATCATTCTGTAGGATGATTAAGGGTTTCTAACATGACAAGATAGATCCCTGTGACATGACACTCACTGTCAAGGTGAAGTAAGTAATTATCCAAAGAAGGCACCAAACCGGGAAGGCTGTGTAGCACCATCAAATGTGCGGGATAACCAGAGGGCGCTAAATATCACCAAGGATGCCAATACCAGAACAAAAAACGCATAAGGCGAACGATATCAAAAGTATCCGAGTCACCAAGAATTCTATCGAGGGACAAGTGACCGCGAGGGACGATTGATTGATTGATAAAGATTAAGCCACCCAAAAGGTGGCACGGGCATGAAGAGCCCGTAAGTGGTGGCCCTTTTGAGCCATTACCAGTATCAAGAGCCGATACTGGAGATCTGTGGAGGTGCGACTGCACCCTGCGTGACGGGAGATGTCTCCGCGCGAGGGGCGGTCGGAAAGCAAGACACACGCTCGTCCTGGAAGTCAGGACATTCAAGAAGGACATGCACGACCGTAAGAGGGACAATGCAACTAGGACAATAAGGAGCAGGGCGGCGCTCCATCAAGTGACCGTGGGTTAAGCGAGTATGGCCAATACGCAACCTCGCCAGAGCCGTTTCCCACCGCCGGTTACGATGGTGACAAGGGGAAGTGTCATGTAGTCACTGACAAGTGGGTAATGTCATGTGGACAGTGCTGTAGCGGGTGTCAAGTAACCTCAGTACACACTTCGAGGCACCTTTCACGCTACATATTGCCAAGGCCGTGTGTCAGTCACTCTTGTACACAATATACATTTATGACCCGATACACGAGTGTATCGGGTCCAAAACGAGTCCAATGGACTTTGGCCTTGTTTATGAGGACGGGCTGAGAATTGGCGAGACTATGCAGGCGAGGAGTCACAATAACGTGGCTGAAGTATGTTCACCAGACCACACACTAGAAGGTGAAGGGACGACGACGTTTCGGTCCTTCCTGGACCATTCTCAAGTCGACTGTCTCAAGAGACTATGCAGGCGATGAGTCACAATAACGTGGCTGAAATATGTTGACCAAACCACACACTAGAAGGTGAAGGGACGACGACGTTTCGGTCCGTCCTGGACCATTCTCAAGTCGATTGTCTCAAGAGACTATACCACGAGTCTTGCTCATAAATTCCTAGCATGAAGACCATCTTCAGAAATATATATCGACTTTGGAGAAAGTTCAATACCGGGCAACAAAATTAATTCCTGAATTATGTAGAGACCTGGTCGACGACCGGGCCGCGGGGACGCTAAGCCCCGGAAGCACCTCAAGGTAACTTCAAGGATACTCATGCCAGGAATGGTTGAGGCGTCACAGAACTGACAATACTGCACACCGGCCATGGTACGACTTGTTCACCAGACCACACATTAGAAATTGAAGAGATGACGACGTTTCGGTCCGTCCTGGACCATTCTCAAGTCTATTGTGATGAGATGAGGTGGTGGTGGTTTCAGATTTAGCTACTCAGAACGAAGTGTTCATGTAGCACGGACTATGGTGAGCCCGTAATGAGACGAGGGAGGAAAGGGCATTAACTAAGGCAAGAGAGAGGAGGAGACGGAAATCTTCAAGACAGGGCTTCCTATCTTGAGGTTATCTTGAGATGATTTCGAGGCTTAGCGTCCCCGCGGCCCGGTCCTCGACCAGGCCTCCACCCCCAGGAAGCAGCCCGTAGCAGCTGTCTAACTCCCAGGTACCTATTTACCGCTAGGTGAACAGGTTCATCAAGGTGAAAGAAACTCTGCCCATTTGTTCCCGCCTCCGCCGGGGATCGAACCCGGAACCTTAGGACTACGAATCCCGGGCGCTGTCCACTCAGCTGTAAAGCCCCTTTACTAAAGTGGTAACCCACCAAACACACAGCGAAACTACGACGTTGGTACAACGTTGGAACAAGTGTTAACACCTCCTAACTAGTTATAACAACCAATATAGCAAGTTGTAACAACGTTCTAATACGTCATAAACACGTTAAGCCAAGATGTAACAACTTTATTACAAGTTGTAACAAGCGGAAAATAGGGTCAGTTACGGTTTGTGTTTCCAGGGAATGGAAATTCAATTAAGGATTGGTACCAAGTCAATCCTCTTGGATCGGGTTATGAACCTAGGCCAAGACACTTGGGAAGTATGGAGAGTGTGTTGGTCCGGGGGGCGGGGGGGGGGGGGTATGTTTTTTTCTTGCAGCTGTCTCCTTTCCTGGTTAATGACGACTCGATAGGCGCCTGATGGAGTGGGGTCCTGTGGTTGTTGATGCTCACTTGTTTTTTTTGAGATATATAGAAGAGTTGTTAGATTCTTGTAGAGCCACTAGTACGCGTAGTGTTACGGGCAGGTCCCTGGAATACGATCCCCGCCGCGAAGAATCGTTACAACCAAGTACACATTTTACTGTTGAGTTAAACAGAGGCTACAGTTAAGGATTTGTGCCCAGTAAATCCTCCCCGGCCAGGATACGAACCCATGACAAAGCGCTCGCGGAACGCCAGGCGAGTGTCTTACCACTGCACCACGGAGACAGTTGGTTCAGCGAGGGATGCATCATTTCCCATGCTAGTTACATGTCTTTGCCGCTATCTATGTACCACCGTTTCTGCCTCAGTAGATGCTGTGTGGGGGTTGATCTCCTCGGTTCCCCTCTTCCAAGATTTCAGCTTCTCAGGTTATCGGCAGTGTCATTAAGTCCGGGCAGCCTGCGGTTTACCCTCGTGTCCATCATATTCCTGAGTATGCTGCTCTGGAAGCGGTGTTCTGTAACATATATATATATCACAGGTTGATATCCAGGTACAAGGGTAGTCTTGGCAGCCCAGTGTTTAGTTAACGTCCCCTGGACTCATGTCTAAGTTGCCTTGGGCAACTTAGACATGAGCAACTTGGGCATGAGACATGTGACATGAGCAACTTGGGCAACTCTTGTCCAGTTGTCATAAAGCTCTTTGTCATGTTAGAAACTCTTAAGTCTATAAAATGATCTTCTAAAAATCTTCTTTCCTTCCTCCACTCTCCACATACTGTGTCTTGTTGACTCGGCTTTCAAACAACTTGTCCAACTTTAACTTCAGTTATCGACCCTGTCGTAGCTCAGTCGATTAAGGCAGTGTCTGGGATGCTCCCGGACGCAGGTTCGAATCCTCGTCACAGCCCTTGTGGATTTGTTAATTTAACTTCAGTCCTGGCTTTGTTGTTGCTAACTCGTGCCTTTCTCAGTACACAGTTAAATGCTCTCACCTTCTTACCAAATGTGATCTGACTTAGCTTTATCCCTCTGTAAATTCCGTTTTCTTTCTTTGTACGTTCTTTTCTTTCTCTTCTGTTATATCTTTTGTCTAATTTCAACTCTCTGCCATTAGGTCTTCTGAAGTGTTGTGTATTCCTATTAACTACGAGGCCAGGCTACGAGGCAGGGTGGTGGATAGCGCGCAGGGCTCGTAATTCTGTGGCGTGGGTTCGATTCCCGCACGAGGCAGAAACAAATGGGCAAAGTTTCTTTCACCCTGAATGCCCCTGTTACCTAGCAGTAAAATAGGTACCTGGGTGTTAGTCAGCTGTCACGGGCTGCTTCCTGGGGGTGGAGGCCTGGTCGAGGACCGGGCCGCGGGGACACTAAAAAACCCCGAAACCATCTCAAGATAACCTCAAGATAACCCCTATGGTATACTTCTCGCCTCATACTCTTACCTTATATGTTCACTTTCTTTACACAACTTGATAATGGTCCACGACCAATGACTTCCTGTGTGTCCAGATGCGTGGGTCGAGTGTCTAAAGTTCGGCCACGTTACAGTAACTCATTGTATGCATTTCTCGTGCGCGCGCATGCATACACTCTAGCAGCGAAGTGCAATGGTGTCCCCAAGGGGCGTATGTCTGGTGCCAAGAAGGGCAGCCGACTCACAATTGAGTGTAGGAAGATGGTCACGCAATATCAGGTCATGGTGCACAGGTCATGCTGGTGGCAGGCGACGGAGGAGCAGGCAGTGGTGCTTCTCCTGATCCACAAACCAGACTTGTCGCAGTTAGGGGCCCCACTTATGGCGGACCAACTTATTTCTAAACTTATTGCACAGTGCGGGAGACAATGTTAGAAGACCTTTCAACAGCAAGCGTCCCCAGACTGGCAGCCTCCGCCAGGAAGCCTGCAAGCATCACCCAGGGAGATCTGAAGCATCACCCAAAAGACCCCAAACGTCAAAGACGACCCTAGACAACATCCTGTAAAGCCCAAAGCACTATCCAGAAATGTCTGAAACACCACTTGGGACAGCCTAGCTAATACCCACACCACAACTTCCAGAACCACCCAAAAGTATCCTCAGTCATCACCTAGGAAGGTCAAGAGTGCCAACTAAGGTCCCAAGCATCACCTAGGAAGGTCAAGAGTGCCAACTAAGGTCCCAAGCATCACCTAGGAAGGTCAAGAGTGCCAAGGAATAAAGTGCCACTCAGGATAATCTCAATCACATCCTCGGACAGCTTCATGAACCACCCCAGGAATATTTCAAGCATTGCCTCAGAAATTATTCAATCACCACCAGTTAAAATCTCAAGCAGCACTTTAACCCATTCGGAGGGTCCTTACAACCACTCTAGGTACCCTCTTAGAACCACTCATAGATGTTCCCTATTACTACCCTGGAAGGTCACCCAGGAACATCTAACGAGGTTCCATACTAACACTCTGGAAAATCCCATAGGACTTCTTGGGAGTAAACACACCACGTTGACCAGACCACACACTAGAATGTGAAGGGACGACGACGTTTCGCAATCGACTTGAGAATGGTCCAGGACGGAGCGAAACGTCGTCGTCGTCCCTTCACCTTCTAGTGTGCGGTCTGGTCAACATACTTTAGCCACGTTATTGTGACTCCTCGCCTGCACAAACCACGTATCTGCAAAGTTCCCTATAACGGACCCTTCACCAAGGGAGATGAACTACCTTCCAGTGAGGTTCCTTACCACGATGCTGATAGGACACTCAGCGCCACTCTGCCAAGTGCCCCAATTCCATCATCAAGACGCATAGTCCACGCAAAGTCTAAATTATAATTGCCCCAATTAAAGGATGCTAATATATTTTTACAAGAGTGAGAGGGAGGGTAGGGAATAAGGGAAGGAGGGAACTTCTGTAACACACACTGACTATATCTCGCACACTACCAAAAAAATTTTCACAAATATGAAAAATGGTCCTACTGGCCCACTAGGAATCTTCTCATTGAGGACATAAGGGTACCATGAAAGAACCAGCCTTCAGACAAGGCGGTGACGTATATTTACACAATTACACTGACCATCTTATCTTGTCGACTTGATAGTGGTCCAAGACGGACAGAAACGTCGTCGTCTCCTTATCTTCTAGTATGTGGTTTGGTCAACATATTTATATCGCATTATCACCACCACCCACATTAAACTATCATTCAATAATTTTGTTAAAAAAGAATCATTCAAATTATTGCCTTGCGACTAATAACAAGGAATAAGAGATTATGAATTATGAAGAGATATAAGATAATTACAAGATAATTACAAGATAATCAAGATAATTACAAGAAAATGTAATTACACAATGATTATGAACAATCAAGAATATTTTACGTAAATTACAGAATAATATTTACTTTTAATTCACTGAGATTTTGACAATACGTCACCTTATTTCTCTTTCATAAAAATGAAAGTAATAATATTTTGAAGACCTAAATATGAGTGTCTTAACACAACGCCTCTGACTAATTTATGTTTTCAAATCAAAGTTCAATTACACAATTACACAAACTCTGAACTTCTCAAAGTTCAAGTTCTAGCAAGAGTTGTGTAATTCGACATTGTAACCACTCCATTATAATGGATAATGGGAAGAATAACATGGCCGCCCCCCCCCCTTCACTGTCCAAGATTATCACGTGTCAAATTAATTTTGTCAGCGAGAGGAAGCCTGTGTTATACAGCATATAGACCCGGTATATACTTTAGGCTTGTATCAAGGTCTTCCAAGGTCAAACTACTGACCTTTTCCCCCTCTGGAAGCAACCTCAAAACAGTTGCCTAACTCCAGGGTGCCTATTTTTGCTGCTAGATGCACACACACACACACACACACACACACACACACACACACACACACACACACACACACACACACACAGTAGACGGTTGGAACAAGTTAAGTGAGAAGGTGGTGGAGGCCAAGACCGTCAGTAGTTTCAAAGCGTTATATGACAAAGAGTGCTGGGAAGACGGGACACCACGAGCGTAGCTCTCATCCTGTAACTACACTTAGGTAATTACACACACACACACACACACACACACACACACACACACACACACACACACACACACACACACACACACACACACACACACACACACACACACACTAGGTGTAAGAAAACGTGCCCAACTGTTTCTGTCGAACCCGGCAATTGAACCCGGTATCCCCAACTGCGACACCACTATTTTACCACGAGTTAATACTCCAATGGAGAGATGCATGTTCTTTTCTTTTTCCCTTTGTACACTGCTTCCACATATACAAAAGGTAAGGCACAGACGAATATGTTTACCACGACTAATGTGGAGCTGAAGACCTGGGGCCAGATTCACGAAAGCACTTACGCAAGCACTTACGAACCTGGGGCCAGATTCACGAAAGCACTTACGCAAGTACTTACGAACGTGTACATCTTTCCTCAATCTTTGACGGCTTTGGTTACATTTATTAAATAGTTTACAAGCATGAAAACTTGCCAATCAACTGTTGTTATTGTTATAAACAGCCTCCTGGTGCTTCGGAGCTCATTAACTGTTTAATATTTGTAAACAAAGCCGCCAAAGATTGAGAAAAGATGTACAGGTTCGTAAGTGTTTGCGTAACTGCTTCGTGAATCTGGGCCCCAGGTTCGTAAGTGTTTACGTAAACTGAATCTGGCTCCAGGCAGCCGGCTAAGAGTATGGCAGCATGTTGACAAACTCAGTTTACTTCACAGGGTAAACTTAAAACAACATATATTATCGTTAACTGACTCAAAGTTATAGTTTCTTTAGCTTGAGCTTTAACTTTGATTTATATCTAAAGCACAACATTAACGGGTGGAGAAGCAGCTAAGAAAAGGCGCCGGGTGTGACAAAGTGATCAGTGGCAGCAAAAATCTCTGCACTAAGCGGCTGTTAGTGCCTAAATTCAACCCGTTCTCGCACTTTCGTATAGTCAATATTGACTTAATAAATATGTGCATATGTGACATACTAAACATACTAGTTTACCTTGAAAAGCTTCGTAGAAAACACCGACCTTACCTAACCTTCTTAGTATGTTAAGATAAGCATCTTATTGCTTCGTAATTACAATTATTACTTAACCTATTATAGGTATAGGTTAAGTAATAATTGTAATTACGAAGCAATAAGATGCTTATCTTAACATACTAAGAAGGTTAGGTAAGGTCGGTGTTTTCTATGAAGCTTTTCAAGGTAAACTAGTATGTTTAGTATGTCACATATGCACATATTTAATAAGTCAATATTGACTGTAAGAAAGTGCGAGAACGGGTTGCTAAATTGCATCCAAACACAGCTGATATATATATACAAGTACAGGGTCGGTGCCTGAGGCACGGTGCCTCTCATCCATACCGTTACGTCGAAGCTTGACCAGGACACATCGTCGGCCTACAAGTGAAAAGTACCATTTGTAGTTTACTTAAGGATTAAAGGCTTTCTGAAGCTAACAAACACCTGGCATGTACAAAGCTTGTGACTAGAGTCACTGGGCGAGCATGAAAGTGCTTCACCTCACTTGCTCTTCTCTCATGAAGCAGGCTCAACACTTACTAAAAAAACAGACAAACACAAAATAAATGCCATTAAGGAAACTTTTAAGCGACAGAGAGGGGGAAAAAATTTATCTACAGTGGAGTTTAGTTTAGGGCAAAATATACACGTAAGAAATTAGGCGCCCAACTTGTCTCCAAGCAATAGAAGGAGAGATGTAATGTCTTACCTGATCTTGGCTTTGGCGTCGGCTCGTCCCTCTCACTCTTCCCCAAGTTACCCTTCTCAGGGTCTTTGGCCGAGGAGGAGGAGTCGCCGACGGTGTCCCTGGTGGTGGTGCTGGGGTTGGTCCCCACTACGAAGGCACTGTTCTCTTCTTTGGTAATGCTCATGTAGAAACACATGTCCGTTTTCTTCATGATGTGTCTGGGGCCAGGGTTGAGAAGTATGGTGTCTTCGTAGAATTCTGGCAGCTCCGCGGGCCGTACGCCGACCAGCGCCACACCGTACCTGGGGCATATACAGGTTATACACCGTACCTGGGGCATATACAGGTTATACGCCGTACCTGGGGCATATACAGGTTATACGCCGTACCTGGGGCATATACAGGTTATACGCCGTACCTGGGGCATATACAGGTTATACACCGTACCTGGGGCATATACAGGTTATACACCGTACCTGGGGCATATACAGGTTATACACCGTACCTGGGACATATACAGGTTATACGCCGTACCTGGGGCATATACAGGTTATACACCGTACCTGGGGCATATACAGGTTATACACCGTACCTGGGGCATATACAGGTTATACGCCGTACCTGGGGCATATACAGGTTATACACCGTACCTGGGGCATATACAGGTTATACACCGTACCTGGGGCATATACAGGTTATACACCGTACCTGGGGCATATACAGGTTATACACCGTACCTGGGGTATATACAGGTTATACACCGTACCTGGGGCATATACAGGTTAAACACCGTACCTGGGGCATATACAGGTTATACACCGTACCTGGGGCATATACAGGTTATACACCGTACCTGGGGCATATACAGGTTATCTCTCAAGTGTTCTCTCTCTATATACAAATCAATCAATCAAAACCTTGTACACATAACAGCGTTTTGTCCGCCATTCTGGTGCCATTAAGGTTATACAGACGCAACACAATTTACCTGAAGGCTCACTAGCACAGCCCCGCTCCTGTGCCAGGTAAGTCCACTACGGGCTCGCCATAGCCCGTGCTACTTGGAACTTTTTGCTCCAAGTAGCTGCATCTAAAACATCCCACTAATGGCCTCGATGAGGACACAAAACTCATGGATTGTTAAAAGTCATCCTCATTTGTCCTAATATTATCCACAGGGATTGTGAATTTACAGCGACAATCGACTTGAGAATGGTCCAGGACGGACCGAAACGTCGTCGTCGTCCCTTCACCTTCTAGTGTGTGGTCTGGTCAATTTACAGCCATATTACAATCTTTATGCCTTCACTGTAGATTTTTCAAAATGAATGATTGCGTAAATAATAACATCTAGAGATCACAATCGACTTGAGAATGGTCCAGGACGGACCGAAACGTCGTCGTCCCTTCACCTTCTAGTGTGTGGTCTGGTCAACATACTTCAGCCACGTTATTGTGACTCCTCGTCTGCAAGATCTAGAGAAGTGTTCAACATGTCATCTGCTGACTTGTATTATCAATTATTGTAAATACTTCACTGTTTGTATCATAATCTGGAAGTATGAAACAGCTGAAATTGCATTGCATCTGACATGCTTTTGAAATGGCTGATCTGTGAAGTATAATGTTAGTGGTCATTATACACTGTACCTGCATTTTGAACACTGACACCAAGATCTGTTTCATGAATGTATACCACTTCAAATACCTGCAGCTCTGAGCAAATCCACAAGGGCCGTGACGAGGATTCGAACCTGCGTCCGGGAGCATCCCAAGCAGTGTCTGGGATGCTCCCGGACGCAGGTTCGAATCCTCGTCACGGCCCTGGTGGATTTGTTCATTTGATGCATCACGTTAGTGTCACCTGTGTGTGTGACCTGCAGCTCTATTGTAGTGTTATCTTGAGATGATTTCGGGGCTTTAGTGTCCCCGCGGCCCGGTCCTCGACCAGGCCTCCACCCCCAGGAAGCAGCCCGTGACAGCTGACTAACACCCAGGTACCTATTTTACTGCTAGGTAACAGGGGGCATAGGCTGAATCTCTGCCCATTGTTTCTCCCCGGCGCCTGGGATCGAACCCAGGACCACAGGATTACAAGTCCAGCGTGCTGTCCGCTCGGCCGACCGGCTCCCCTTACAATAAGTATTGAAAGCAACAGACATTCACAACAACGTTTCCTACCAATATTTCAAAACAAATATAGAATGATTATAGAAATTATACAAAGCTCAAATCGTCACTCTATGATTGTGATTGTGTAGTTTATCATGGGAAATAAGCACAATCATACGAGATTTGTGGAACCAATTACCGCGTAACGTGGTGGAGGTGGGGTCCCTCGATTGTTTCAAGCGCGGGTTGGACATGTATATGAGTGGGATTGGGTGGTTATAAATAGGAGCTGACTCGTATGGGCCAATAGGCCTTCTGCAGTTATATTTATTCGTATGTTCTTACACCATCGAACAATATCTTCCAAAATCAAGTCACTCATCCGGACACCATATCATTTGAGCAGCATCACACCTTCGGAATACAGTGCAAGAGGTCAAGCAGATATATCACATGATAACACACACAAACTACAATAGCCTGATGCATCAAATGAACAAATCCACAAGGGCCGTGACGAGGTTCGAACCCTCGTCGCGGCCCTTGTGGATTTGTTCATCACATGGTAAACTATGGTTTAGCACGGGGTAGGTTCGTCAGGTGGAGGATCTCCCTAGAGTTTACTGCCTCTACATCCAGTCACCCTACAGTTACTGATGGATGGAGGGAGGGAACTATCTGGAGATAGCATCAAGCCATTACGACTATATAGCACTGGGAAGGGGGTCAGGATAAGGATTTGGGATGGGACGAGGGGAAGGAATGGTGCCCAACCACTTGTGGACGGTCTCGGGGGATTGAACGCCGACCTGAAGTAAGCGTGATCTTCGCTCTACCGTCTAGCCCAAGTAGTTGGGCTCAAATGTGTTGAACATAACTATGCTAAAAAATGTGGTGTTCATATATTGTAACACGTATATTATATAACTAGATCAAACCTTTTTTGCTTATTACACTATATACACTATGCACTATATATATTACACTATCAATATTTGTATGCACAATCAACTAATAAGCAGTTCTGGTGGAGTAAGGAAGGGATCTCTCTGGAAAACCTCCTTTCAAATCTCCCGCCAGCTCAGTGGTGTATAATCACAGTGAAGGAATGTCATTCTCTAAAAATATGTAAACAAATACTTATTATTCTTAAGAGATTATTCCAATTACATTCTGTGACTGGAAAACATGTTGAAAGTATGTTAAATGTGAAAATATGAAAGTGTTAAATGTGGAAAACCAGTTTAAACAAAATAAGAAATGAAAAGAAATAGATGGGGAGCCAGAAAAAAAACATTGGAACAGAATATCGAGAGAGTAAACAGAACTAGAAAATTATTGGAACATAGAAAAGCGAATGAGTATAAACAGACATGCCTGAGGCCAGAATCACGAAAGCCCTTACTCAAACACTTACGAACCTGTCCATCTTTTCTCAATCTTTGGCGGCTTTGTTAACAATTATTAAACAGTTAATGAGCTCCGAAGCACCAGGAGGCTGTTTATAACAATAACAACAGTTGATT
>NC_091161.1:12334620-12387120 GCF_040958095.1 Procambarus clarkii | reverse complement strand
ATTCTCCTGTTGCAACCCTATTCTCCTGCTGCAACCCCATTCTCCTGTTGCAACCCATCCTCCTGTTGCAACCCATCCTCCTGTTGCAACCCATCCTCCTGTTGCAACCCATCCTCCTGTTGCAACCCATTCTCCTGTTGCAACCCATTCTCCTGTTGCAACCCATCCTCCTGTTGCAACCCATCCTCCTGTTGCAACCCATTCTCCTGTTGCAACCCCATTCTCCTGTTGCAACCCCATTCTCCTGTTGCAACCCCATTCTCCTGTTGCAACCCCATTCTCCTGTTGCAACCCCATTCTCCTGTTGCAACCCATCCTCCTGTTGCAACCCATCCTCCTGTTGCAACCCATTCTCCTGTTGCAACCCCATTCTCCTGTTGCAACCCCATTCTCCTGTTGCAACCCATCCTCCTGTTGCAACCCATTCTCCTGTTGCAACCCATTCTCCTGTTGCAACCCCATTCTCTTGTTGCAACCCATCCTCCTGTTGCAACCCATTCTCCTGTTGCAACCCCATGCTCCTGTTGCAACCCATCCTCCTGTTGCAACCCATTCTCCTGTTGCAACCCATTCTCCTGTTGCAACCAATTCTCCTGTTGCAAACCATCCTCCTGTTGCAACCCATTCTCCTGTTGCAACCCATCCTCCTGTTGCAACCCATCCTCCTGTTGCAACCCCATTCTCCTGTTGCAACCCCATTCTCCTGTTGCAACCATCCTCCTGTTGCAACCCCATTCCTCCTGTTGCAACCCATTCCTCCTGTTGCAACCCATTCTCCTGTTGCAAACCCATTCTCCTGTTGCAACCATCTCCTGTTGCAACCCATTCTCCTGTTGCAACCCATGCTCCTGTTGCAACCCATCCTCCTGTTGCAACCCATTCTCCTGTTGCAACCCATT
The DNA here is from genome assembly GCF_040958095.1 of Procambarus clarkii. Lineage (NCBI taxonomy): Eukaryota > Metazoa > Arthropoda > Malacostraca > Decapoda > Cambaridae > Procambarus > Procambarus clarkii. The sequence goes on along the minus strand of NC_091161.1, from coordinate 12,386,221 downwards.
CTCCTGTTGCAACCCATTCTCCTGTTGCAAACCATCCTCCTGTTGCAACCCATTCTCCTGTTGCAACCCATTCCTCCTGTTGCAAACCCATCCTCCTGTTGCAACCCATTCTCCTGTTGCAACCCATTCTCCTGTTGCAACCCCATTTCTCCTGTTGCAACCCATCCTCCTGTTGCAACCCATCCTCCTGTTGCAACCCATTCTCCTGTTGCAACCCATTCTCCTGTTGCATCCCCATTCTCCTGTTGCAACCCATTCTCCTGTTGCAACCCATTCTCCTGTTGCAAACCATCCTCCTGTTGCAACCCCATTCTCCTGTTGCAACCCATCCTCCTGTTGCATCCCCATTCTCCTGTTGCAACCCATCCTCCTGTTGCAACCCATCCTCCTGTTGCAACCCATTCTCCTGTTGCATCCCCATTCTCCTGTTGCAACCCATTCTCCTGTTGCAACCCATTCTCCTGTTGCAAACCATCCTCCTGTTGCAACCCCATTCTCCTGTTGCAACCCATCCTCCTGTTGCAACCCATCCTCCTGTTGCAACCCATTCTCCTGTTGCAACCCATTCTCCTGTTGCATCCCCATTCTCCTGTTGCAACCCATTCTCCTGTTGCAACCCATTCTCCTGTTGCAAACCATCCTCCTGTTGCAACCCCATTCTCCTGTTGCAACCCATCCTCCTGTTGCATCCCCATTCTCCTGTTGCAACCCATCCTCCTGTTGCAACCCATCCTCCTGTTGCAACCCATTCTCCTGTTGCATCCCCATTCTCCTGTTGCAACCCATTCTCCTGTTGCAACCCATTCTCCTGTTGCAAACCATCCTCCTGTTGCAACCCCATTCTCCTGTTGCAACCCATCCTCCTGTTGCAACCCCATCCTCCTGTTGCAACCCATTCTCCTGTTGCAACCCATTCTCCTGTTGCATCCCCATTCTCCTGTTGCAACCCATTCTCCTGTTGCAACCCATTCTCCTGTTGCAAACCATCCTCCTGTTGCAACCCCATTCTCCTGTTGCAACCCATCCTCCTGTTGCATCCCCATTCTCCTGTTGCAACCCATCCTCCTGTTGCATCCCCATCCTCCTGTTGCATCCCCATTCTCCTGTTTAGACAGTACCTATTGTGACTATCATCAATAGTCACGAATTCGTACGTTCTTAGCTTTTAGATAGTAGTATACTGACTAGTAACGAATTCTTTTATAATAAATAAAGCTAAAACACAAACCTAAATATTCCCAGGCCTAGTATAGTACACATATGTACTATATTAGGCCTCAGATATTGTGTATTAGGCCTAAGGAGGTTAGGTTAATTTGTCAAAGCAACTCAAGTTACAGTTTTCCGGATTGTCCAACTCAATAGTGCCGATTTCTACTTTCTAATGTCGTTGTATGTCGGTATATGTACTATGGTGGTCATGGTTACTATAAGTACCGCCACAGCAGCAGGATGGGCTGGACAACCAGGAACTGTTGAAGGTCTCAGAGCTGGCAACACTGCAGACCTGGGGCTAGATTCACGAAGCAGTTACGCAAGCACTTACGAACCTGGGGCTAGATTCACGAAGCAGTTACGCAAGCACTTACGAACCTGGGGCTAGATTCACGAAGCAGTTACGCAAGCACTTACGAACCTGGGGCTAGATTCACGAAGCAGTTACGCAAGCACTTACGAACCTGGGGCTAGATTCACGAAGCAGTTACGCAAGCACTTACGAACCTGGGGCTAGATTCACGAAGCAGTTACGCAAGCACTTACGAACCTGGGGCTAGATTCACGAAGCAGTTACGCAAGCACTTACGAACCTGGGGCTAGATTCACGAAGTAGTTACGCAAGCACTTACGAACCTGGGGCCAGTTTCACGAAGCAGTTACGCAAGCACTTACGAACCTGGGGCCAGATTCACGAAGTAGTTACGCAAGCACTTACGAACCTGGGGCCAGTTTCACGAAGCAGTTACGCAAGCACTTACGAACCTGGGGCCAGATTCACGAAGTAGTTACGCAAGCACTTACGAACCTGTCCATCTTTTCTCAATCTTTGGCGGCTTTGTTTACAATTATTAAACAGTTAATGAGCTCCGAAGCACCAGGAGGCTGTTTATAACAATAACAACAGTTGATTGGCAAGTTTTCATGCTTGTAAACTGTTTAATAAATGTAACCAAAGCCGTAAAAGATTGAGGAAAGATGTACACGTTCGTAAGTGCTTGCGTAACTGCTTCGTGAATCTGGCCCCAAATCTCATTGAAACTTAAAATACTGAACAATTTGCCTGAGTTTACCTAAGAGCTATTAACACTAGTGGCCTCGACGAGGACAGGAAGCCGGCGGCTTATCGAAGGTCCTCTCTATTTGCATCGATAATCTTTTCCAGTTTGATTTTGAAATTCAATTTTTTTTTTTTTTGCGTTTACGGCTTCGGCGGGTAGGCGGTTCCGTATGTTACCAAGGTCCTTCTAGACCAGATGTTGCCCTTGCTACCCCTTTCCCCCCTCCCCCCCCCCCATCCTCCTATTTGCCCTCATCTTTTCCAATGGGATTTTAAAGAGAGTTTTGGCGTTTACGGCTTCAGCGGGTAGGCGGTTCCATGGGTTCAATAACCCCTCACAGTGTTCAAGAGAGAACTGGATAAGCACCTCCAAAGGATACCTGATCAACCAGGCTGTGACTCATACGTCAGGCTGCGAGCAGCCGCGTCCAACAGCCTGGTTGATCAGTCCAGCAACCAGGAGGCCTGGTCGACGACCGGGCCGCGGGGACGCTAAGCCCCGGAAGCACCTCAAGGTAACCTCAAGGTTGGGTGAAAAAGCCTCTCCTGTTCTCAGTGCAACATTGTGGCTTGTTGAGTTTAACACCGTTGCTCCTTGTTTGTGTTACAGCTGATCTTTTGAAGACATTGTCCAGATCAACAACCTCCAAACTGTTCAGTATTTTGAAAGTTTCAATGTGATCTATCCTCTCATGCTTAGTTTGCAGTGTTTTAGTCCTGTAAATTTAGAGGATGTTGATACAGAAATGTTCTTCAAAAGCGGATAATATGGAGACCTGGGGCCAGATTCACGAAGCAGTTACGCAAGCACTTACGAACGTGTACATCTTTCCTCAATCTTTGACGGCTTTGGTTACATTTATTAAACAGTTTACAAGCATGAAAACTTGCCAATCAACTGTTGTTATTATTATAAACAGCCTCCTGGTGCTTCGGAGCTCATTAACTGTTTAATAATTGGAAACAAAGCCGCCAAAGATTGAAAAAAGATGCACAAGTTCGTAAGTGCTTGCGTAAGTGCTTTCGTGAATCTGGCCCCTGACGAGCCCTCACTCCCTCCTCGGGTTAATCTACAGTATTAGAATGTATATATTATAATCAGTAATCAGTGCGTTTATTTAACCTTTGCCTGGTGGGTTGTGTGAGGGTAAACCAGTATGGCTGTACACCCTTAGGGAAGGAACATGAGAACAGGAAAGGTGGTGGTGGAGCACAGACCGAGACGAAGTGAAGCAAGTACTGGTCACAACAGAGATCACACTAACGTGATGCATCAATGAAGAAATTCACAAGGGCCGTGACGAGGATTCGAACCTGCGTCCGGGAGTATCCCAGACACTGCCGTAATCGACTGAGCTACGACAGGGTATTGGTACTTTAACCCTGTCGTAGCTCAGTCGATTAAGGCAGCGTCTGGGATGCTCCCGGACGCAGGTTCGAAGCCTCGTCACGGTCCTCGTGGATTTGTTCAAGTACTGGTCCACAGGAGCTACGATACTTACGGCAGCCGTCTTGTCTGCGTAGTGTCTGGCCGCCAGGATGAAGCAGGCCTCAGCCTCGCTCATCCTAGCACGGGTGAGGTCGCCATCCTTCAGACAGGAGCCCTGGATGTAGATCACCCTCTGGGCCCACATCGGCACCTGCAGAATCATCTTCATAGTCGGGTCCAGTTCCATCGGCGATAAGAGCACCACGAAGTAGTCCTGTAGGGAGAGAGATAACTCTTATGATGGGAAGAAATGTATATATTTATCACTCGGAATATTCGGCAATATGCTAATTGTTTGTGATGTATTCACCTAATGAACAAATCCACAAGGGCCGTGACGAGGATTCGAACCTGCGTCCGGGAGCATCCCAGACACTGCCTTAATCGACTGAGCTACGACAGGGTTAAAAAAAAAAAAAGAGTTGAAACCGAAGTTCTACTGAACTTACTGGATCCTGCAGCCTCTCCGAGGCACAAACCAGGATTTTACACAACTCCCCCCTGCACCCGAGCTATAAGTGTATGTAGTGTGTATTCACCTAGTTCAGCTTGCGGGGGCTGAGCTCTGCCTCTTTGGTCCCGCCTCTCATCCGTCAATCAACTGGTAAACAGGTTCCTGAGCCTATTGGGCTCTATCATACCTATATTTGAAACTGTGTATGGAGTCAGCCTCTATATATGTATGAACACGTTGTACTGAACGGGGTGAGAATAGCTTGAGCTACCTTGTCCCTTTGTGTGTATTTATGCCTCAATAAACTTGTTTCAATTTCAGCTCTGTATCTTGCGCCGCGATATCACAATAACAGGGTGAATCTATGAATACACAGAGGCCATACAATGGACTCGAACCCTTGTCTCTTGATACTCTGTCCCTCTCGTCTCTGTAATTTATTTCTTTATCTTTATTCAATATCATTCATTCCAATTTCTCACCCTCTTCTATCTCAAGTTTCTGGCTACTATCTCAGCCGTTTCTCATCGTCTTACTCCTTCAACTCTTATCCCGATCACGTCTCAGAGCATTTCTCATTCATTACAAGATCAGCGGAGAATTTCTCCCATTCACACTCATAAACTATCTTGAGGTTATCTTGAGATGATTTCGGGGCTTCTTAGTGTCCCAGCGGCCCGGTCCTCGACCAGGCCTCCACCCCCAGGAAGCAGCCCGTGACAGCTGACTAACACCCAGGTACCTATTTTACTGCTAGGTAACAGGGGCATAGGGTGAAAGAAACTTTGCCCATTGTTTCTCGCCGGCGCCTGGGATCGAACCCAGGACCACAGGATCACAAATCCAGCGTGCTGTCCGCTCGGCCGACCGGCTCCCAAATACAGCTAGAATACATTTAAATACAAAATCAAACATATTTCTGTATATTTTTAACAACTCAAAGTTCCTACTTCCATTATATAATTAGCCTATCATAAAATGTATTTACAATTCACACGTTATTCCCTAAAACTATGCAATAAAGCAAAGAACATAGAGCTTTCAAAGATAAAATTAAAAATACAACAGTCTTTCAGTCTTAAATACAGCTGAATTTTATAACCAGTAAACTGTCTGAGATGTGATGTTTATGTTCTATTTGGGGTCCGAAATGTGGGGGAAAAACCGCGATTTACCTAACGAGTGGGAAGGGGGGTCCTTTCCCGCCAAAAAATATACGCCCTCTCCCGTCAAGCAAGACAGGTCCTGCCTGTCTCAACCTGCCCTAGACCACCCTACCGTCAAGCAAGACAGGTCCTGGCTGTCTCAACTTGCCCTAGACCACCCTACCATCAACCAAGCCAGTTCCTGCCTGTCTCAACCTGCCCTAGACCACCCTACCATCAACCAAGCCAGTTCCTGCCTGTCTCAACCTACCCTAGACCACCCTACCGTCAAGCAAGACAGGTCCTGGCTGTCTCAACCTGCCCTAGACCACCCTACCATCAACCAAGCCAGGTCCTGCCTGTCTCAACCTGCCCTAGACCACTCTACCATCAACCAGGCCAGGTCCTGCCTGTCTCAACCTGCCCTAGACCACCCTACCATCAACCAAGCCAGTTCCTGCCTGTCTCAACCTACCCTAGACCACCCTACCGTCAAGCAAGACAGGTCCTGGCTGTCTCAACCTGCCCTAGACCACCCTACCATCAACCAAGCCAGGTCCTGCCTGTCTCAACCTGCCCTAGACCACCCTACCATCAACCAAGACAGGTCCTGCCTGTCTCAACCTGCCCTAGACCACCCTACCATCAACCAAGCCAGTTCCTGCCTGTCTCAACCTACCCTAGACCACCCTACCGTCAAGCAAGACAGGTCCTGGCTGTCTCAACCTGCCCTAGACCACCCTACCATCAACCAAGCCAGGTCCTGCCTGTCTCAACCTGCCCTAGACCACTCTACCATCAACCAGGCCAGGTCCTGCCTGTCTCAACCTGCCCTAGACCACCCTACCATCAACCAAGCCAGTTCCTGCCTGTCTCAACCTGCCCTAGACCACTCTACCGTCAAGCAAGACAGGTCCTGGCTGTCTCAACCTGCCCTAGACCACCCTACCATCAACCAAGACAGGTCCTGGCTGTCTCAACCTGCCCTAGACCACTCTACCATCAACCAAGCCAGTTCCTGCCTGTCTCAACCTGCCCTAGACCACCCTACCGTCAAGCAAGACAGGTCCTGCCTGTCTCAACCTGCCCTAGACCACCCTACCATCAACCAAGACAGGTCCTGCCTGTCTCAACTTGCCCTAGACCACTCTACCGTCAAGCAAGACAGGTCCTGGCTGTCTCAACTTGCCCTAGACCACCCTACCATCAACCAAGACAGGTCCTGGCTGTCTCAACCTGCCCTAGACCACCCTACCGTCAACCAGGCCAGGTCCTGCCTGTCTCAACCTGCCCTAGACCACCCTACCGTCAAGCAAGACAGGTCCTGCCTGTCTCAACCTGCCCTAGACCACCCTACCGTCAAGCAAGACAGGTCCTGCCTGTCTCAACCTGCCCTAGACCACCCTACCATCAACCAAGACAGGTCCTGGCTGTCTCAACCTGCCCTAGACCACTCTACCGTCAACCAAGACAGGTCCTGGCTGTCTCAACTTGCCCTAGACCACCCTACCATCAACCAAGCCAGGTCCTGCCTGTCTCAACCTGCCCTAGACCACTCTACCATCAACCAGGCCAGGTCCTGCCTGTCTCAACCTGCCCTAGACCCCCCTACCATCAACCAAGCCAGGAGGGCAGAGTGCTGAAGCTGCCCACTGAACGATAGTCTATTCTCTCCCCTGTCTTCAGGCTAGGCTCGTTAAAGCAGCAATCGTCCCTTCAAGACAAATCAACAATTTTAAAATTGTGTAATAAAAATAGGGTCGTTCTCGTATATAACTTAATATTATTATATATTAAAGCTCAGTGTACAGTTAGACGTAGATTTTAGTTAGTTAGTTAGTTAGACGTTAGACGTTAGTTAGACGTTAGACGATAGTTAGACGTTAGGTTAGATTTTTGTGTTCGAAGTACGTGAGTGGAACATTTGCATAGTAGCTATTCGAACAGAGATCCACGGCAAAGCACTGTTCGAAAAGTGTTCAAACAGTTCGGTGTAAACTCAACTCGATTGGATTAATGAGCATTTGCCCATTGTTGATGAGGACCGTTATCTTGAGATGATTTCGGGGCTTTAGTGTCCCCGCGGCCCGGTCCTCGACCAGGCCTCCATCCCCAGGAAGCAGCCCGTGACAGCTGACTAACACCCAGGTACCTATTTTACTGCTGGTAACAGGGGGCATAGGGTAAAAGAAACTCTGCCCATTGTTTCTCGCCGGCGCCTGGGATCGAACCCAGGACCACAGGATCACAAGTCCAGCGTGCTGTCCGCTCGGCCGACCGGCTCCCACCGCGGGCTGATATTCTCAACATATGTGAACCTGAATGATCGAAACTAATGCTTCATTCTCATGATGAACGATGTGGCGGAGGCTGACTCCATACACAGTTTCAAGTGTAGATATGATAGAGCCCAATAGGCTCAGGAACCTGTACACCAGTTGAGAGGCGGGACCAAAGAGCCGAGGAAGGCAATTGTCGGGGGGGAAAGCGCCAAGCCATTACGACTATATTACAAGCCGAAGTTCAATCCCCACAAGCACATCTAGGCGAGTATGCTTCATGCATGATTTTTCATGCATCCGCGAACTATGCTCCGCGAAACTATGCTCCGCGAACTACGCTCCGCGAACTACGCTCCGCGAAACTGCGCTTCATTTACCACAGCCCGTCCTCATAAACCTTGGCTAATTGCTCGTTAAGTCTGGGGGAAGATTTATAGTGGAAAACACTTCACACACCACCCCGTTCTCGCATCCAAAGAGCCAAGCTCGTTAATCAAGCCGCCAAACTCCCGGTTTATGAATGAAAAGCGGTTCACACACACGACTCACAACTGCTGACGTCCGAACACTTCCGGAACAAGTGCTTCGCTCACGTTCTCTGTTCGAACCACACGTCTATAAATGCTTCACCCACGTACTTCAAATACAGATAATCGCCAACAGAACCTAAACACCTAACTTAACCTAACCTAACCTAACCCACGCAGGTTAGGTTAGGTTAAACACCTAACCTAAGTCTGTAGGGTTGCCTTGATGACAAGACCACACACTAGAATGTGAAGGGACGACGACGACGTTTCGGTCCGTCCTGGACCATTCTCAAGTCGATTGTCTCACAATCGACTTGAGAATGGTCCAGGACGGACCGTAAACGTCGTCGTCCCTTCACCTTCTAGTGTGTGGTCTGGTCAACATACTTTACCCCCGTTATTGTGACTCCTCGCCTGCATAGGGTCGCCTAACCCGAAGGCTGCTGACTCACCTGTAAGTGAGGATGAGCGTAGAACTCATTTAGAAAGTCCATGATGGTGTCTGCTTGGAGGTTGGTGGAGCAGACCACCACGTGACGCTCGCTCTGCGCACGGTGCGCAGAGTACGTCCCTCCTAGCTTCTTCCTTTCCATCCACGTGAAGGCCAGCTGCTCGAACTGAAACGTGAGACAGAGATGAGACAGAGAGAAAGAAGGAATTAAAGGGAAAGCGCCAAGCCATTACGACTATATAGCACTTGGAAGGGGTCAGGATAATGATTTGGGATGGGACGGGGGAAAGGAATGGTGCCCCAACCACTTGTGGACAGTCGGGGATTGAACGCCGACCTGCATGAAGTTAGACAATCGCTCTACCGTCCACCCCAAGTGGTTAGCAAGAGAACAAATAACGAGAAATAAAGAACACAGTGTAAAGATGTTATAGATATGTCATAACATTCGCGTCCGTATAGCGACGGCCTTGCTTCTTGCAGGTCCGGGTTCGATCCCCTACCTCTTTGATATGCCAAGTCAGATTAAATCTGTGCAAATACTATGGAAATAAAAGGACCCAGTCTATGGAACTCTCGCTCTAATGAATTACAAAGATTGTCCAATCTCTTCCTTCAAAAGTAGAGCTTAAAAGTACTTAATTTCATCGTCATAGTATCCAACCCTATGCTGCTAAATCACCAAATTTATTACTAAATCACCCAATTGTTAAATCACCCAATTTATAACTAAATCACCCAATTTATAACTAAATCACCCAATTTATAACTAAATCACCCAATTTATAACTAAATCACCCAATTTATAACTAAATCACCCAATTTATAACTAAATCACCCAATTTATAACTAAATCACCCAATTTATAACTAAATCACCCAATTTATAACTAAATCACGCAATTTATAACTAAATCACTTAATTGTTAAACCACCCAATTTATAACTAAATCACCCAATTTATTAGCAAATCACCCAATTTCTAACTAAATCACCCAATTTATTAGCAAATCACCCAATTTATAACTAAATCACCCAATTTATTAGCAAATCACCCAATTTATAACTAAATCACCCAATTTATTAGCAAATCACCCAAATTATTAGCAAATCACCCAATTTATAACTAAATCACCCAATTTATTAGCAAATCACCCAATTTATTAGCAAATCACCCAATTTATTACTAAACACAAGCAAAGTCATCAGTAAAAATCAGTTCTCTCAATTTAAAATATAATAATTATGTTAAAATCCAATTTCTGTTACAGCGTATCTATCATCACATTTATCAGTTAGTTTCTTGTAATATGTACCAATAAATCCATACAAAAAACAGGCAAACTGTGTCAGATGTGTGAAGGGGACTTGGGGGGGGGGGGGGGGTGAGGGTTGGGGGTTGGGGGGGAAGGGGGTGGGGTGGCCTAGTAGGCTGATATCTGACAACCTAAAAATAGCTCACTCGCGAAATTTATCCCGCTGGTAAAACAATGGAAGCATTGATTTGGTCTATATTTAGACGCCGGGGGGCCAAACAGAAGAGGCGGGTGAACAGAGACATACACGTGAAATGTTTATGTCTATCTACCATTCGGGAGCAGAGAGTGATATATATATATATATATATATATATATATATATATATATATATATATATATATATATATATATATATATATATATATATATACTGTTACTATTTATATATACATGCACACAGAAGGGTTTTCAGTTATGCCAGAGTCTCTCCCCTACTTTCTCTCTCTTTGCTTATTCTTATCTTCCTATCTACCATTCTCCTCTCTCTCTCTTTACTTCCCTCTCCTCTCTCAATCTTCCCCTTGCCATTTTCTCCTTGCTCTTCAAATATCCTCTTCTTTTTTTTTGTTTTCTCTCTCTATCTCAATCTGTTTGCCTGTGTGTGTGTGTGTTTGTTTTCTTACTGTCTATTCTTCTGTGTACGTCTCTCTCTCTCTCTCTCTCTCTCTCTCTCTCTCTCTCTCTCTCTCTCTCTCTCTCTCTCTCTCTCTCTCTCTGTCTCTCTGTCTCTCTCTCATTTTGTATGTGTACCTCTCTCTCTCTGTCTCTCTCTCATTCTGTATGTGTACCTCTCTCTCTCTCTCTCTCTCTCTCTCTCTCTCTCTCTCTCTCTCTCTCTCTCTCTCTCTCTCTCTCTATCTCTCTCTCTCTCTCTCTCTCATTCTGTCTGTGTACGTCTCTCTCTCTCTCTCTCATTCTGTCTGTGTACGTCTCTCTCTCTCTCTCTCTCTCTCTCTCTCTCTCTCTCTCTCTCTCTCTCTCTCTCTCTCTCTCTCTCTCTCTCTCTCTCTCTCTCTCTCTCATTCTGTATGTGTACCTCTCTCTCTCTCTCTCTCTCTCTCTCTCTCTCTCTCTCTCTCTCTCTCTCTCTCTCTCTCTCTCTCTCTCTCTCTCTCTCTCTCTCTCTGTTATGCCTTTTTGCTGACTGTCACTCTCCTAAAACCATCTAATAGTCCACCATTAGCATGTGGGTGCTCCACAAATGAAAGGAGACTAATGGTATGAAGTATTTAAAACATAATAGTGTCCCCATTTGCTTTGAGAAAGGGGCCGTGGAATATGCAAGGAAACCTCTGGAGCTATGGAAGGATTAGCTGGTTTATGCTACTCTAGCCAAAGTATGAATAACAGAATAATTTCTTAATTTTCCCCGAGATCAATGAATAATGGTCAGGTCATCTTGATCAACACCAGGGGCGTCACACCAGTTCCCACAGACCCGTCACAGAACACCAGTTCCCACAGACCCGTCACAGAACACCAGTTCCCACAGACCCGTCACAGAACACCAGTTCCCACAGACCCGTCACAGAACACCAGTTCCCACAGACCCGTCACAGAACACCAGTTCCCCCAGACCCGTCACAGAACACCAGTTCCCACAGACCCGTCACAGAACACCAGTTCCCACAGACCCGTCACAGAACACCAGTTCCCACAGACCCGTCACAGAACACCAGTTCCCACAGACCCGTCACAGAACACCAGTTCCCACAGACCCGTCACAGAACACCAGTTCCCACAGACCCGTCACAGAACACCAGTTCCCACAGACCCGTCACAGAACACCAGTTCCCACAGACCCGTCACAGAACACCAGTTCCCACAGACCCGTCACAGAACACCAGTTCCCACAGACCCGTCACAGAACACCAGTTCCCACAGACCCGTCACAGAACACCAGTTCCCACAGACCCGTCACAGAACCCCAGCCCCACAGACCCATCACGGAACCCCAGCCCCACAGACCCGTCACAGAACCCCAGCCCCACAGACCTCACGATGGAACTCACCTGTGTGGGGAGAACGATGAGGGCGACGCAGATCATGATGACCATAAAGAGCTGGGAGGGCCAGATGTCCGGCACGAAGTCCCCGTAGCCGACGGTGGAGAAGGTGACGATAACGTAGTACACCGCCTGGAACAGGTTCAGGTGGCGGTGGCCGGCCCGCTGGAAGTGCTGGATCCCACACACGCTGTAAAGGGGGGTTACAGATGTGTAATAAGTGTTGTAGTAGGTGTTATACTTGTAGTAGGTTGACCTGGTGGCCTCAACTGACGCCAAACGTCATATGACGTTTGGCGCAGTTTAACGGTTAAGTGCCTGAGGAAACATGAATTCTTGTGACATTTTAGCAGCACAAAGCCAGCGAGGGGACTTGTCTAGTCAAGCCAGCGGGGGAAGGGACTCACCTGGTAAATACGAGACACATAAAGGTGGCTGAGAGTATCATGAGCTGCTGACTGAGGGCTGACTGGGACCGCTGCATGGCGCGGTGTAGGTCGTTCTGTAAGGACAACAACAGTCGTTAGTCTCTCCTGCTGTGGTCGTCTCCAGCAGCTGCAGTTATCAACATTCTGTCGGCTCCAACACACAGTGGGACGACAACGAGGGCATGGAGGCGACTCAGAAGTTTACCATACGGTAAACTCATCTAAATATCTTGAGGTTATCTTGAGATGATTTCGGGGCTTTATAGTGTCCCCGCAGCCCGGTCCTCGACCAGGCCTCCACCCCCAGGAAGCAGCCCGTGACAGCTGACTAACACCCAGGTACCTATTTTACTGCTAGGTAACAGGGGCATAGGGTTAAAAAAAACTCTGCCCATTGTTTCTCGCCGGCGCCTGGGATCGAACCGGGGACCACAGGATCACAAGTCCAGCGTGCTGTCCGCTCGGCCGACTGGCTCCCATTGGGGAAGAGTTTCCCTTCAAACTTCCTTTCCCTTCCTCCTTGCCCACACACTCCCTTCCCTCATGAATGAGGTAAATAATTGCACCCAGAATACAAATATGTCATCTGAACGTAAGGGTTGAAAATCAATATCTGAATTTACTATTAAAGTTATGCTAAAGTCTACGGGGTCTTAGATGAGCGTTTCACATATGTAGACTTCATGATAAAGGGGCATTGGAACATGCCCCCCTTCAGGGGGAGGATGGGGGAGGATTGGGACCATCTCCAGGCCCCTTACGACACGCGATAAAATCACCCTTTAATCCTGGAAGGTTTAATGAGGTTTGCTTCAAGCGTTTGGCCTCCAGGCTTGAAGACAGAGAAATAAAAACATACACATTCTGGCTTGTATATGCCTGTCCCGACACACACAGGTCCTTCCTCTATGTCTCTTAATGTCTACCCAGCTCTCTGGCTGGCTGGCTCTCTCTCTCTCTCTCTCTCTCTCTCTCTCTCTCTCTCTCTCGTTCTTTGTCTCCTATTTTTCACATGTTCCCAACCGCGCTTAAGTACTTGCCGTGGCTCAAAATACATCCCCTTCTACAACTTCTTCACACACACACACTCACACACACACACACTCACACACTCTCACACACACTCACACACACACACACACTGCCGCCCTCTCTCAGGATACAACAATTTCCTCCCCGTCTCTTGTATAAGACTATTAAGGCTTCCTCCTAATTATATTATTAAGTTTCCTGCTCTGTCCTGGCACCGTTCGTCGGGTCTAGGTCTTCCAACCCACTCCTGGGCTGTGTTTACATTTGAACTATTGCTCTCAAGGGCCTTGTTTAGGTCCTATCCGGTCTTGTTCACGTCCGGCAACCCCTTTTCAAGACTTGTTCACGTCCGGCAATCCCTTTTCAAGACTTGTTCACGTCCGGCAATCCTTTTTCAAGACTTGTTCACGTCCGGCAATCCCTTTTCAAGACTTGTTCACGTCCGGAAATCCCTTTTCAAGACTTGTTCACGTCCGGAAATCCCTTTTCAAGACTTGTTCACGTCCGGCTGCTCCCTATCCCTTACCCACCGTGGCACTAATGATGGCACCCGTTGCTGTGTTAGATGCAGCTAGTTGGAACAAAAAATTGCAAGTAGCACGGGCTATGGCGAGCCCGGAGTGGATTTACCCGGCACACGAGCGGGGCTGTAACTACCCGATCCCCGCAACAGCATATCAAAGAGAGGTGATTTTCTGTCAGTAAGAACGAGTGTCTTCTGTGATCAAAGTCCTTTAGCAGAGTATTTTAACTTTACGTAATAGAAAAAATACGAGTTTCACTTTATTTACGATTTGTATTAAGGTAATCAAATGGCCGAACTCTCCCACACACGTGAAATAAAGTATGATTTTTCGGGCCGTCCTGGCCCCTTGAGTGACGACTTTTCGGTCCGTCCTGGACCATTGTGTAATGACTTTTCGGGCCGTCCTGGACCCTTGAGTGACGACTTTTCGGGCCGTCCTGGACCATTGAGTGACGACTTTTCGGGCCGTCCTGGACCCTTAAGTGACGACTTTTCGAACCGTCCTGGCCCCTTGAGTGACGACTTTTCGGGCCGTCCTGGCCCCTTGTGTGACGACTTTTCGGGCCGTCCTGGACCGTCCTGGACCATCCAGGACCGTCCTGGACCGTCCTGGACCGTCCTGGACCATCCTGGACCGTCCTGAACCATCCTGGACCCCTTATCGAGCCGTGACAAAGCAGGAGTGGAAGAGAGCGTGAATATAAGGCCAGAGGGAACACGAGATACACGGAAGGAAGTGCAGAAGACCTGGCGAAGAAGAAAACAGTGAAAGAAAGAGAAAAGCGAAAATGAACAAGGTGAAACAGACACAGAGGAACAGAAGAACAGGACCAAATTTGATCAAGCATGTATATAACCACATGGAAGGGGTCAGGATAAGGATTTAGGATAGGACCAGGGGAAAGGAATGGTGCCCCAACCACTTATAGACGGTCGGGGATTGATCACCGACCTGCATGAAGCTAGACCATCGCTCTACCGTCCACCCCAAGTGATTGGGCACTTCGAAGCACTACGAAATCATGTACAATAATTACAACCTTAGAGCTATATGGAGCTTGGAGAAAATATAGAGCTTCTTAAGTCGTACATCATGTCAACAAAGACACCTGCGAATGCCCAAATGACTGACGAGTCCTGGCCCTGATAGCCAAGTCTAATCACTTTTGTGAAGATTAGAACTACGTAACGAGGACAAGAGTCAACAAAGCCAGGATTGGGGTTCGTGTTGATCATCCTGTTCATGAGAACAGATTCATCAAGAACAATGTCTCTAGAGAGTCAAAAACGGTGAAAGAGAATTTGGGATGAATAGAGTGATTAATGTATAGATTACTTAATGTATTGAGTGATTAAGTATCCCTAATTTGGCGGGTGAGACTGTAGGGGAGTCTTAACACTCTTTCACTCTACCAGTAGGAGGAGTTTCACCAGATTAATGGAAGGAATGAGACGATTGGGTAATATTATGGATATTAGTAGCAATGGAAGCAGGAGCAGCAGCAGCAGTGTCAAGCAGATTGCTACAGTGTGTGTGTGTGTGTGTGTGTGTGTGTGTGTGTGTGTGTGTGTGTGTGTGTGTGTGTGTGTGTGTGTGTGTGTGTGTGGGAGAGTGTGTGTGTGTGTGTGTTTGTGTGTATGTGTGTGTGTGTGTGTGTGTGTGTGTGTGTGTGTGTGTGTGTGTGTGTGTGTGTGTGTGTGTGTGTGTGTGTGTGTGTGTGTGTGTATGTGTGTGTGTGTATAGAGGAAGTCTACTGTCATTCAATCTCTCCATACAAAAATATAAGTTTACATAGAATAAAATGAGTAAATTAAGTGATGCAGTGTCAAATGCCATTATCATTCAATTACCTGGTTGATACCTGGTTGATACCTGGTTGATGGGGTTCTGGGAGTTCTTCTACTCCCCAAGCCCGGCCCGAGGCCAGGCTCGACTTGTGAGAGTTTGGTCCACCAGGCTGTTGCTTGGAGCGGCCCGCAGGCCCACATACCCACCACAGCCCGGTTGGTCCGGCACTCCTTGAAGGAAACAATCTAGTTTTCTCTTGAAGATGTCCACGGTTGTTCCGGCAATATTTCTTATGCTCGCTGGGAGGACGTTGAACAACCGCGGACCTCTGATGTTTATACAGTGTTCTCTGATTGCGCCTATGACACCTCTGCTCTTCACAGGTTCAATCTTGCATTTTCTTCCATATCGTTCACTCCAGTACGTTGTTATTTTACTGTGAAGATTTGGGACCTGACCCTCCAGTATTTTCCATGTGTATATTATTTGGTATCTCTCTCGTCTCCTTTCTAGAGAGAGCATTTGGAGAGCTACCTGTCCCCTGTAACTTTATTTCCAGTTTGACGAGAGAATAACGAGGCCCTTCGACCCCTCGTACAACACACCACCACAATCAGGTAATAATTACTAAATTTGCCACTCTAATGCCAGTCTCGTTAGCAGAATAATGAGGACCAACGGTGAGGAATGACTAACTGTCACAGACTAATGACTTAACCACCACCTAACGATCCAGTCTTACAAGGAACCACTGCAGCCACCTGCCTCCCGACCTCCAATTGGGTAGTTACACCAAGGAAAAAAGGCTGAGACACAATATCCATGAAAATAATTACTGGGAAAGCAGGAAAATGAATCTATATCCTCCCAAGGAATTGAATATTTGTCAACAAAATACAATCGTAAAAGTGATCATTAACTGTGAAAAGTTCAATCCCCCGAGGTACCGTGCTTGCTTCGGTACTTGGTCATATCCTCGTGTCAGACAAAGGCTAGATTCACGAAGCAGTTACGCAAGCACCTACGAACCTGGTTATCTTGAGGTGATTTCGGGGCTTTAGTGTCCCCGCGGGCCGGTCCTCGACCAGGCCTCCACCCCCAGGAAGCAGCCAGTGACAGCTGACTAACACCCAGGTACCTATTTTACTGCTAGGTAACAGGGGCATAGGGTGAAAGAAACTCTGCCCATTGTTTCTCGCCGGCGCCTGGGATCGAACCCAGGACCACAGGATCACAAGTCCCGCGTGCTGTCCGCTCGGCCGACCGGCTACCTGGGGGTAGATTTACGAAGCAGTTACGCAAGCATTTACGAACCTGGGGCCAGATTCGCGAAGCAGTTACGCAAGCACTTACGAACTTGTGACCAGATTTACAAAGCAGTTACGCAAGCACCTACGAACCTGGGGCCAGATTCACGAAGCAGTTACGCAAGCACCTACGAACCTGGGGCCAGATTCACGAAGCAGTTACGCAAGCACCTACGAACCTGGGGCCAGATTTGAGAAGCAGTTACGCAAGCACCTACGAACCTGGGGCCAGATTCACGAAGCAGTTACGCAAGCACTCATGATCGTGTACAACTTTCCTCAATCTTTGACGGCTTTGGTTACATTTATTAAACAGTTTACAAGCATGAAAACTTGCCAATCAACTGTTGTTATTGTTATAAACAGCCTCCTGGTGCTTTGGAGCTCATTAACTGTTTAATAATTGTAAACAAAGTCGCCAAAGATTGAGAAAAGATATATAGGTTCGTAAGTGCTTGCGTAACTGCTTCGTGAATCTGGCCCCAAGTTCGTAAGTGCTTGTGTAACTGCTTCGTGAATCTGGCCCCAAGTTCGCAAGTGTTTGCGTAACTGTTTCGTGAATCTAGCCTCAGGTTCGCAAGTGCTTGCGTAACTGTTTCGTGAATCTAGCCCCAGGTTCGTAAGTGCTTGCGTAACTGTTTCGTGAATCTAGCCCCAGGTTCGTAAGTGCTTGCGTAACTGCTTCGTGAATCTGGCCGCTGGCCACGCACTCATTCCCTATCCTTCTTTGCAGATAATACTGGAATTTTCACAATAGACAATATCGAGGTCACAGGAAACCTGCCAACTGGTGTTCATCAGGTCTTTCAATGGGCTACAGAAGATAACATCATGTTTAACGAAGATAACTGATAGCTCCTGCCCAATGAGAAAAAAAAGACATAATAGAAAGAAAAATCAATATATATTTAGGGAAATCGTGAAGGAAAACCATTAACTAGCTGTCACAACTGTAAGAAAAATGAGAGATTAGATAACAAGAAACTATCAAACGAGATGCGAATGAGGATACTTTTCAAGACGCTAGTGCTCTCTAGGGTGGGATATTGTTACACACTAACAGCCCTATTCCAAGCTAGAGCAATTCCTAACTTGACAAATATGCAGAAGCCTTACTGCCCGAATCCCCTCGATAAAACAGACATTATTGGGCCTAGAAAATTTAAACCTGTATTATCTATAGAATAGATGAGAGAGATACATAATAATTTACACTTGGAAAATATTAGATGGACTGGTTCCGAATCTGCACAGGGGAATTACACCACATGAGACCAGAAGGCATGGCAGGAAGTGCAGAATACCCCCGTTGAAAAGCAGAGATGCAATAGGTACGCTGAGAGAGAACAGCCAATGTCAAGGCCCCAAAAGTAGTCAACACTCTCGCTACACATAAGCACACATAGGTACATATAAATATACATACACATAGGTACACATATACACGTAAGGGGGGACATACCTAGCCAACCTCTCACAGTGTCTAGGCAGAAGTAGATAAAACCCTTCCTAAAGATACCTCATCAACTAGGCTATTGCGACTTATGTCAGATCGCGTGCTGCTGCGTCCACAACAGCCCGCTTGACCATCAACCAGGAGCCCTGGGCACCAACCGGGCCGCAGAACATTGATCCCCGGAGCCATTACGAGCCAAAAATAGGTAACGACCCACACACAACGCGCTATTGATCCTGAAATCTTCTTATTATAAGTACGAATTTGAGGCAATTAATGAAATCCTCTGTTGTGTCCGACGCTCGCGATAGCGGCTAAATATAGCCGGTTATTTTAATAATCCTTATCCGGCTGGGCCGGATAATGGCCGCCCTGGAACTGAAACCTTCACGCGAACTACCTTTGTTTTTTTTTAATTGTTTACAATTACCTGTGACAACTACAATTCTAACTACCCCTGGGGGGTGGGGGGGGGGGGGGGTAAGTACACATTTAAGTACATATGTGTACATACATGTACGTAAGTACATATGTGTACATACATGTACGTAAGTACATATGTGTACATACATGTACGTAAGTACATATGTGTACATACATGTAAGTACATATGTGTACATACATGTACGTAAGTACATGTGTACATACATGTACGTAAGTACATATGTGTACATACATGTACGTAATTACTTTATGACACTACACCCCCAAACACGCGCCTGGTGGCCAAGTCGACACTGCTCTGGATTCGTAGTCCTAGTGACCGGGGATTCGATTCCCGGCACAGGCGGAAACAAATAGGCAGTTTCTTTCACCCTGATGCTCCTGTTACCTTGCAGTAAAATAGGTACCTGGGAGTTAGACAGCTGTCACGGGCTGCTTCCTGCGGGTGTGTGTGTATGGAAAAAAAATTGTGACAGTTGATTGACAGTTGAGAGACGGGCCGAAAGAGCAGACTTCAACCCCGGTAAGGGGAACTAGGTGAATACAACTAGGTGAACAAAGAGAGTACAATATTACCCACATAAATCCTATTTTATTAAAGTGTATAAATCCTACAGTTAAGAGTATTAGTTGTAGTATTGTAGAAGTTGTATTATTTACTAGTATTAACTACGGGTGTGTATTAAGAACATATTAGGCGGCACCGCAGGGAACTAGTTTGATGATTGGTCCGTCGCTGGGAGAGTTTGGAAGATTGATTGGTGTGCGCACACGCGCGCGTGTGTGTGAGAGAGAGAGAGAGAGAGAGAGAGAGAGAGAGAGAGAGAGAGAGAGAGAGAGAGAGAGAGAGAGAGAGAGAGAGAGAGAGAGAGAGAGAGAGAGAGAGAGAGAGACAGAGAGACAGACAGACAGAGAGACAGAGAGACAGCCAGCCCATTTTAAGCGAAGATTTACTTCAAACCAAAACTGATCAGTATTGGTTCACTCTGGTTCACCTGTTCACCCAGCAGTAATTGGGGACCTGATTGTAAACCAATAATGGGGTTGTGTTCCAGGGGGAACTCGTAGAACAAGGCTTAACATGAGCAGTGAGAAGAGGCACCTCTCAGACAGCCAAGACGAAAATATTCTCAATAAGAATAGAAGTAGCAATTGACAACATTGTGAGGGAGACACTTAAGTACATACTGAAGTGTGTACTTCAGCAGACACACTTGCTCTCACCAAGTCTCTCTTGGTGCTGGAAATGACGGGAAAGTAGCGATGTTTATCTTGTGGAATTGAAAGGTGTTTTAGTTAGTGTTTAATGACGGTTCTGGCGTGTGTGTGTGTGTGTGTGTGTGTGTGTGTGTGTGTGTGTGTGTGTGTGTGTGTGTGTGTGAGTGTGTGTGTGTGTGTGTGTGTGTGTGTGTGTGTGTGTGTGTGTGTGTGTGTGTGTGTACTCACCGATTTGTGGCTGCAGGATCGAGCGTCGACTCTTGGATCCCGCCTTTCTAGTTGCTGGTTGTTTAAAGTAATGACTCCTGTGCTACCTCTCTCTCATACCTAGTTAATACCTAGTATTAACCTAGTTAAGCTATGAATCGTGTTATCTTCCACAACCTGTTCCTTAAGTGCATTCCATTTTCCCACTACTCTCACGCTAAAAGAAAACTTCCTAACATCTCTGACTCATCTGAGTTTCCAGCTTCCACCCATGTCCATCTTGTTCTGTTAGTATTCCGTGTGAACATTTCGTCTATTTCCAATCATAAATATTTCGTCTATTTCCAATCATTTCCGTCTATGTCAATTCCCCTGAGTATTTTGTATGCTGCTATCATATCTCCCCGCTCCCTCCTTTTTTCTAACGTCGTCGGGTTCAGTTCCTTCAGTCGCTCTTCATATCCAATCCCTCGTAATTCCGGGACTAGCCTCGTCGGAATTTTTTTTTAGCCTTTTCCAGTTTCCTTATGTGTTTTTTCAGGTGGGGACTCCATGCTGGGGCTGCATACTCTAAGATTGGTCTCACGTAGGCAGTGTAAAGCACCCTAAATGCCTCCTTACTTAGATTTCTGAATGACGTTCTAACTTTTGCCAGTGTAGAGTACGCTGCTGTCGTTATCCTATTTATATGTGCCTCAGGAGACAGATTAGGTGTTACGTCCACACCCAGGTCTCTTTCACGCGTCGTCACAGGTAGGCTGTTCCCCTTCATTGTGTACTGTCCCTTTGGTCTCCTATCTCCTAGTCCCATTTCCATAACTTTACACTTGCTCGTGTTGAACTCCAGTAGCCATTTTTCCGAGCATCTCTGCAACCTGTTCAGGTCCTCTTGGAGGACATATAGGATTCGACTCTTGTAGACATGTCATGTCGTTAACATATATTAGAAATAGAACTGGTCCCAGCACCGATCCTTGAGGTACTCCACTCGTTACTGTTCACCAGTCTGAGTTCTATTCCCTAACTGTTACTCTCTGGCTCTCTGTTACTCTCCTGCCTGTTAGGTAGTTCCTTACCCATGCTAGGGCCTTTCCGCTTACGCCTGCCTGCCTCTCAAGTTTGAATAGCAGTCTCATGTGCGGTACCTGTATCAAAGGCTTTTTGGCAGTCCTGAAATATGCAGTCTGCCCAACCTTCTCTGTCCTGTCTGATCCTCGTTACTTTATCATAGAATTCCAGAAGGTTTGTTAGTCATGATTTCCCTTCCCTGAACCCATGTTGATGTTTGTTTACACACCTAATGTTCTCTAGGTGTGTGATTAGTCTTAACCTGATTATTAGTTCAAGTACTTCACAGGGAATGCTTGTCATTGATACGGATCTGTAGTTAAGTGCCTCTTCCTTATCTCCTCTTGAAGATCGGCACGACTTTTGCCCTCTTCCAGCAACTGGGCAATTCTCCCGACATAAGTGACTCATTAAAGATCATTGCCAGAGGCACGCTGAGGGCCTGCGCTGCCTCTTTGAGTATCCACGGTGATACTTTGTCTGGGCCAACTGCTTTAGTTGCATCTAGTGTTGTCAACTATTTCATTACCTCCTCTGCTGTCACCTCTATATCTGAAAGTCTTCCGTCTCTTCCAACAATGGGAGCTGCTCAGGCTCGGTTGTGAACACTCCATGGAAACTGGCATTCAGTGCCTCGCAAATTTCCTTGTCACTTTCCCTATATGCCCCTTCTGTTTTCCTCAGTCTTGTCACTTGGTCGTTCACCGACATTTTCCTTCTTATATGATTATGAAGTAATTTAGGTTGCTTTTTCGCTTTCATTACAATACCTTTTTCATAATTCCTCTCCGATACTCTTATATTCAATGTATTCAAGCGTTATATAGTCGTAATGGCTTGGCACTCTCCCCTGAAAATTACCTTAGCTTCTAAACTACTGGACAAAGTAGTTCTAAACTGAGTAAATCAATAGGAGCCGTGAAGAGGATTCGAACCCTTGTTCCTGGTAATCCTTAATACACAAATGTCCATACGTGACACTGGGGTACGAACCCACATCAGCTTAAACACTCACAAATGACCTAAACGTTTTCGTCAAAAGTTAAGATCACGGACAAGATAGTTTTATAGATGGAGTGAACTTAAGAGGACCCGTTCAAAGCTCAGATCGCCAGCATCTGTAAGGTTAAACATCAATCAATACGTTGACCAGACCACACACTACAAGGTGAAGGGAAGACGACGTTTCGGTCCGTCCTGGACCACTCACAATCGACTTGAGAATAGTCCAGGACGGAGCGAAACGTCGTCGTCCCTTCACCTTCTAGTGTGTGGTCTAGTCAACATACTTCAGCCACGTTATTGTGACTCATCGCCTGCATATCAATCAACACGTCAAAGGTCTCAATTAACTGTTTGCAAGTCGTTTCAATACTGTGAAAAAATGAACAAATCCACAAGGGCTGTGACGAGGATTCGAACTACGGAGAGGCTACGGGATCCAGTAAGTTCAGTAGAACTTCGGTTTCAACCCTTTTCCCCTGTCGTAGCTCAGTCGATTAAGGCAGTGTCTGGGATGCTCCCGGACGCAGGTTCGAATCCTCGTCACAGCCCTTGTGGATTTGTTCATTTGATGCATCACGTTAGTGTGATCTCTGTGTGTAATACAGTGGAACATTAAACATGAATATGAGAATAGCATGAATGAATAACACCAGTTTAAGGCTAAAGTTAGACAGACTTCCAAGGCTAGATAGAATGATATATACGCCACAGATGACTTCAGACATCACCACAGATAAGCACATCTGACGGAAGTCAACACATTTACATTAATTTACAATATTTACATTAAAAAATAAATAAAACACAAGTTTGATTCTAAGACAAATACTTCAAGTCAGTTTTAAGGAATAGATCAAAGAGAATTATTTTTATTAACACAGAGACGAACAAACATTTAAAAGTGATATACAAGAAACTTTGAGAATAAAATATTTAGAAAATAGATGTAGGAAGCATTGAAATATACTTATATTGGAATAGGCAAGTGCGATACAAGAGTTCATAACAGCAGGTGCAAAACTGAGGTCATTCCAAATCAGTTAGGTCACAGGTAGACATAGATAGATAATAGAGCAGCCGAGTTGCAATAGATATATACATATATAACCGAAAACTCAAACCCCAGAAGTGACTCGAACCCATACTGCCAGGAGCACTCTGCAACTGGTGTACAGGAGACCTTAACCACTCGACCATCACGACCGTTCAAAAGATGATGGTAGCCGAATCTGTCATAGGAGCACTATGCCAGAGGCATAGTGCTCCTGGCAGTATGGGTTCGAGTCACTTCAGGGGTGTGAGTTTTCGGTTGCATGTATGCCTGGGGACCATTGAGGCTTGTTTGCATATACATATATGTATAAACGGTAAGAATACAGTAGCATGCATGTGAAGCTGCAGTACTGACGGCTTAAGCTTGAGTGGCAGAGGAAATATAGTTTGTGAAATTTAACACACACAAATATATGTCTATATAGCTATATATGTCTATATAGCTATATATGTCTATATTGCTATATATGTCTATATAGCTATATATGTCTATATAGCTATATATGTCTATATTGCTATATATGTCTATATTGCTATATATGTCTATATAGCTATATATGTCTATATAGCTATATATGTCTATATTGCTATATATGTCTATATAGCTATATATGTCTATATTGCTATATATGTCTATATAGCTATATATGTCTATATTGCTATATATGTCTATATAGCTATATATGTCTATATTGCTATATATGTCTATATAGCTATATATGTCTATATTGCTATATATGTCTATATAGCTATATATGTCTATATTGCTATATATGTCTATATAGCTATATATGTCTATATTGCTATATATGTCTATATAGCTATATATGTCTATATTGCTATATATGTCTATATAGCTATATATGTCTATATTGCTATATATGTCTATATAGCTATATATGTCTATATTGCTATATATGTCTATATAGCTATATATGTCTATATTGCTATATATGTCTATATAGCTATATATGTCTATATAGCTATATATGTCTATATAGCTATATATGTCTATATAGCTATATATGTCTATATAGCTATATATGTCTATATAGCTATATATGTCTATATAGCTATATATGTCTATATAGCTATATATGTCTATATAGCTATATATGTCTATATAGCTATATATGTCTATATAGCTATATATGTCTATATAGCTATATATGTCTATATAGCTATATATGTCTATATAGCTATATATGTCTATATAGCTATATATGTCTATATTGCTATATATGTCTATATAGCTATATATGTCTATATTGCTATATATGTCTATATAGCTATATATGTCTATATAGCTATATATGTCTATATAGCTATATATGTCTATATTGCTATATATGTCTATATTGCTATATATGTCTATATAGCTATATATGTCTATATTGCTATATATGTCTATATAGCTATATATGTCTATATAGCTATATATGTCTATATTGCTATATATGTCTATATTGCTATATATGTCTATATTGCTATATATGTCTATATAGCTATATATGTCTATATAGCTATATATGTCTATATTGCTATATATGTCTATATTGCTATATATGTCTATATTGCTATATATGTCTATATAGCTATATATGTCTATATAGCTATATATGTCTATATTGCTATATATGTCTATATTGCTATATATGTCTATATTGCTATATATGTCTATATTGCTATATATGTCTATATTGCTATATATGTCTATATTGCTATATATGTCTATATTGCTATATATATAAATTATCATCCACACATTCCATTCAGTGGCTAGACCTTCGGCCTTACACACTTTGGGTACCTGGTTCGAGTCTCCTAGAACCCAGGTGAATGTAATGTCTATACATACATACATGTATACATGACATATATATATATATATATATATATATATATATATATATATATATATATATATATATATATATATATATATATATATATATACATACACACATTCATTCCAGCCAGGTGTGGGCGTTGGCCAAACCTACGTTTCACAAAGGCCACGTTGGGGTGGATTAAATCCCAACATTCAGGAATACCAATACTTTATATATATACATCCTACACACACACACACACACACACACACACACACACACACACACGGCCCCAGGAGATGAAGTGATTTGATGAAGTATCTGTACCCAAAATTGGTCTCCGAGTGCTGTCGGGAATTGGGTTAAAGATCAGACGACTTCAAATTCTTTTGAAATTTTCTGTTGCATATTGGCTTGGGGACCATTTAAGCTCGTTTATAATATAATAATTTATATATATATATATATATATATATATATATATATATATATATATATATATATATATATATATATATATATATATATATTATGCCATATTTCACACCTGTCTATAAAATGTTTCCACGAATATGGCCTGGGGGTGGGTTATAATTGCTAATATTTCTTAAAGCATTTAACTTAGGCTTACCCCGAACAACCTCTGCCCGTCCCATACCTTAGACCAGTCCCCCTGCAAATTTGGGTGAGGCTAGCCTCAAACATCTGGTCTACAACGTTAGACAACTCTATATCACTACATATTGGCACTTTCTGGTGGTCCATCACTACATATTGGTACTTTCTGGTGGTCCATCACTACATATTGGTACTTTCTGGTGGTCCATCACTACATATTGGTACTTTCTGGTGGTCCATCACTACATATTGGTACTTTCTGGTGGTCCATCACTACATATTGGTACTTTCTGGTGGTCCATCACAACATATTGGTACTTTCTGGTGGTCCATCACTACATATTGGTACTTTCTGGTGGTCCATCACAACATATTGGTACTTTCTGGTGGTCCATCACTATATATTGGTACTTTCTCGTGGTCATGGTACTCCAGTTAGCAAATCTCTCATCTTCTCATTGTTTCAACTTTCGCTTTCCAAACCCTTCCATAATATACAGTGATCACTCGCTCGTATATCAGCCTCCGAACTGACTTTCACTACACCTGATCCGAGTCGAAACCGCTTGATCCTCACCCCTCAACTCTTGAAGATCCCATGGCATGGTGGCTCTAGACAGCTTATCCTCCTAAAGTTTCCCAACGTCAAGAAAGTGTCGTGCTAAAGTGCTCTTCTCCTAACCTACCAGAGGACCTAAAACAGAAATCGGGGCAGTACGTCAATTTCGCGACACGCTGCCATTTTCTAGTACGACGGTTTATGGCTTTAGGTAGCGCATACGTCAAAAAAGTGACGTACTGTATCAGGGGCCAGAATGCTATATTGTAATCCTGAGGAAACATTATTAATTACTTTTTGACTTCGTCTTATAACCTTTCCTTAGGTGTGTGGGGGGTGCAGGTGTGTGTGGGGCAGGCAGGTGTGTGTAGGGGGAGGTGTAGAGTTCAGGGGTGCTAGGTGTGTTTACACAAAATGGCCAACAGGAACAGCACATCAGAGCAACGTTGAATTTCGTAAGAAACTCTTAGAGATAAAAGCCCCCGTGACAAGAACAGGCGCCCTCAGCCCTTCATGTTGAAGTGGTCACAGTATATTGGATTTTCCTTTCACAGCATCCTGTGGGAGCGTAAAAGTTGGTGATCCAGTTTTGGCGGGAGATCCAGTTTTGGCGGGTGATCCAGTTTTGGCGGGAGATTCATTTTGGCGGGAGATTCAGTTTTGGCGGGTGATCCATTTTGGCGGGTGATCCATTTTGGCGGGTGATCCATTTTGGCGGGTGATCCAATTTTGGCCGAGAGAGATCCACTTTTGGCCGAGAGAGATCCACTTTTGGCCGAGAGAGATTCACTTTTGGCCGAGAGAGATCCACTTTTGGCCGAGAGAGATCCACTTTTGGCCGAGAGATCCACTTTTGGCCGAGAGATCCACTTTTGGCCGAGAGAGATCCACTTTTGGCCGAGAGAGATTCACTTTTGGCCGAGAGAGATCCACTTTTGGCCGAGAGAGATCCACTTTTGGCCGAGAGATCCACTTTTGGCCGAGAGATCCACTTTTGGCCGAGAGAGATCCACTTTTGGCCGAGAGAGATCCACTTTTGGCCGAGAGATCCACTTTTGGCCGAGAGATCCACTTTTGGCCGAGAGATCCACTTTTGGCCGAGAGAGATCCACTTTTGGCCGAGAGAGATCCACTTTTGGCCGAGAGAGATCCACTTTTGGCCGAGAGATCCACTTTTGGCCGAGAGATCCACTTTTGGCCGAGAGATCCACTTTTGGCCGAAAGAGATCCACTTTTGACCCAGAAATCCACTTTTGGCCCAGAAATCCACTTTTGGCCCAGAAATCCACTTTTGGCCCAGAAATCCACTTTGACCGAGAGATCCATAATACTGACGGAAGACACTGATTAGGCCCAAACAAACCAGGGGTTACCAAGGCTGTCAACCCAACCACACACACCACTGCCAACATGATCAAAAGCAACCGCCTTGACCGATTCTTCCAGAACGCCGGAAATGTCAAAACTAAGATGGCGGCGGCCATGACATTTCTACCTGGGGAACTGGAGAGGAAAAATCACGAAACTAAATGAACCAAAAACACACACGACAGCATTTCCTCATTTCAAAACTCTCATGAGGGGGAAAAAAGCCAATGCTAATCTGAAAATATCTGGATGATTTCCTCGTCTATTCAAAAAGTTAGCCCCGCTAAAATTTTTATTGCGTGTGGGGAATTTTCAAGATGCAGTTTGCTGAGGTTTCATGCGCAGAAGGATGCGCATTATCACTGAATAATGCAGAGGATATTAGGCTGCGCATGAACTAGCAAAAATGGCTAGATGCAAATGTGCTCTGGGCCAAGCAACAGCTGCTGGGTGGCGCAGATGTGCTCTGGGCCAAGCAACAGCTGCTGGGTGGCGCAGATGTGCTCTGGGCCAAGCAACAGCTGCTGGGTGGCGCAGATGTGCTCTGGGCCAAGCAACAGCTGCTGGGTGGCGCAGATGTGCTCTGGATAGACAGCACATCCCTTCTGGAGATGCGGGATGTCCACTTACAACCAGAAGACCTTAAGAGGACCAATCAAATAGAACCAAAACTCTTCCTGTGGTCAAA
This sequence comes from Procambarus clarkii, assembly GCF_040958095.1. Taxonomy (NCBI): domain Eukaryota; kingdom Metazoa; phylum Arthropoda; class Malacostraca; order Decapoda; family Cambaridae; genus Procambarus; species Procambarus clarkii. Next base: position 12,357,672 of record NC_091161.1, on the reverse strand, counting down.
CATTAGTATGTTGCAGACAGGTCCACAGGTGTCCCGGGTCCACAGGTGTCCCGGGTCCACAGGTGTCCCGGGTCCACAGGTGTCCCGGGTCCACAGGTGTTCGGGGTACACAGGTGTCCCGGGTCCACAGGTGTCCGGGGTCCACAGGTGTCCAGGGTACACAGGTGTCCCGGGTCCACAGGTGTCCCGGGTCCACAGGTGTTCGGGGTACACAGGTGTCCCGGGTCCACAGGTGTCCGGGGTCCACAGGTGTCCAGGGTACACAGGTGTCCCGGGTCCACAGGTGTCCCGGGTCCACAGGTGTTCGGGGTACACAGGTGTCCCGGGTCCACAGGTGTCCGGGGTCCACAGGTGTCCGGGGTCCACAGGTGTCCCGGGTCCACAGGTGTCCCGGGTCCACAGGTGTCCCGGGTCCACAGGTGTCCCGGGTACACAGGTGTCCCGGGTCCACAGGTGTCCCGGGTCCACAGGTGTCCAGGGTACACAGGTGTCCGGGGTCCACAGGTGTCCGGGGTCCACAGGTGTCCGGGGTCCACAGGTGTCTTGTACAGGTACACAATACAGATGCATGGAAATTTAAATCCTAATCTATTGCTTGTGCCGGTAGAGAACCACGAAGATATCTGTATGGGTAGTTCGGGTGACCCTAGGTGGATGACCCTACATGAAGGGCTAGCACCGGTCACCCATCCTGTCTCCCTCCAAACACACACCGAAACTACGACGTTGCTACAACGTTCGAACAAATTTTAACACCTCCTAACCAGTTATAACAACCAATATAGCAAGTTGTAACAACGTTCTAATACGTCATAAACACGTTAAGCCAAGATGTAACAACTTTATTACAAGTTGTAACAAGCGGAAAATAGAGACAGTTTCGGTTTGTGTTTCCAGGGAGCTGTGTTGTCAGGTGGTGTCCTGAACCTCACAGTCCCTTCTATCATCCCTTATACCTTCCATAGTAACGGCCCTAATACCTTCCCTGATCGCCCTGACCAAGGCAACTATGGAAATGTATATTCCTACGCGTCTTAACGCGCATGTGCAACACTGCAACGTTGCTTTTGCAGTGCTCTAGTTTGTAATAATCTTTCAGAGGTAATAACTAGTCATTCAGGAGGGCTGAAATGGTTTGGGTCGTAGTGCGGACACCTGTTATCCCGACACATCAAATTCCAAACGAAGCAACATTCCTACAAGGTATAAACTCCACGACATTAACGGATAAGTGCAGAGAGGGAGAGGGATGTTGACCAGACCACACACTAGAAGGTGAAGGGACGACGACGTTTCGGTCCGTCCTGGACCATTCTCAAGTCGATTGAGAATGGTCCAGGACGGACCGAAACGTCGTCGTCCCTTCACCTTCTAGTGTGTGGGCTGGTCAACATAATTTAGCCACGTTATTGTGACTCCTCGCCTGCGTAGGGGAGAGGGATAGTACAAGTGGAACAGAGGAGAACTAGGCATATGGGTGCGGGTGTAGGTGTTCGGGTGTGTCAGTGGAATAACTCGGCCTGTCATGTTTATAGTGACTTTTCCCTTGTCATCAAGTAGAAGAGACGTGTATTAACCATCTACTTTTACCGTCACCTACACGGGGCCACCAGAGTGCTAACTTGTAATTTATTTACGAATACACACCCAAATCCCCGCTACGGTATAGCGGACTTGTCCCCTCCCAAGATGCCCGCGCGTCCGGATGGCCGGGCGTCCGGATGCCCGGGCGTCCGGATGCCCGGGCGTCCGGATGGCCGGGCGTCCGGATGCCCGGGCGTCCGGATGGCCGGGCGTCCGGATGCCCACGCGTCCGGATGGCCGGGCGTCCGGATGGCCGGGCGTCCGGATGGCCGGGCGTCCGGATGGCCGCTCGGCCGGTACCCAAATGTTGCATGAGAGATGTAGACGACTATACTCTTGACTGTGATCATGTAGAGTGGCTGTAGGCATTTCCATGGGTGATTATGTAAGTTACTCAGATCTAATGCCCCACAGGAATATACTCCCAGTAAGTTTACCCGATTACCCGAGTTTGCCCAGAGAGCCGCTAGCACTAGTGGTCTCGACGAGGACAGGAAGCCGGCGGCTTATCGAAGGTTCCACCCCCCACTCTCCCTTCCAATTGCCTTGATCTTTCCCAGTTGAAATTTAAAAGTTAATAGTTTACGGCTTCGACCGGAAACTTTACGGCATTTATGGCTTCGACCGTAAACTTTACGGCATTTACGGCTTCGACCGTAAACTTTACGGCATTTACGGCTTCAACCATAAACCAAGTGACTCAGAACACAAGACACTGAACGACAGACTCAAGGAATATCTCTCTCCTGGCGTGTGCTCAAAGCAGGATAGTCAGCCTTCAAAGCAAAACAGTCAGCCTTCAAAGCAGAATAGTCAGAATATAGAAAAGAAAGAAAGGATGAAGTAGGGTAAACAGGTGGGATAATGGAAGGAGTGCCAGATAGTAACAATCCCGACCTGGGGAAGGTGTGAGGAATATGAGTGGATGGATAAAGGTGAGTAGAGGAGAGACCCCATTAAGCTGTGATAGGCTAGGGTGGGTGAGGATTCAGGTTTGGTGCTGGCGTCTCCAAGACACAATCTCACACCCGAGTACCCCTTAGAAAGCTCACTCGGCCAGTTAAAATCAGCCAAATTGAGAATAAAACGTAGTTATGTATGCATTTTCAATCTGCCTTTGATGCGTAAAACAAGAATCATAACAGCAAGTGTGTGCGGTGATCTTGTGTGTAATCTACGGAGCAGAGAGTGAGATAAAGCCAGAGCATAGACAGGCAGGAGACTGATAGACAGACGGACCGACCCTGACGGGGTGGCTGGGGTAGCGGCGCTGGACGGCGCGGCGCGCACTGGAGTACTGCGCCATTCTCCAACTATTTATATAATCCTATAAGAAAAAGATCACACTCAGTTGGAGAAACACTACCGCAGTGTGGAGCTGCGACACACCGTACGGCAGTGTGTTGCAGCGACACACTGTCGTACAGTGTCGCGGCTCCACACTGATGTACGGTGTGTCACAGCTCCACACTGTCGTACGGTGTGTCGCGGCCCCACACTGACGTACAGTGTGTCACAGCTCCATACTGTCGTACGGTGTGTTGCAGCGACACACTGCCGTACAGAGTGTTGCGGCTCCGCACTGATGTACGGTGTGTCGCGGCCCCACACTGCCGTACAGAGTGTCGCAGCTCCACACTGACGTACAGTGTGTCGCGGCTCCACACTGACGTACGGTGTGTCGCAGCTCCAGACTGCCGTACAGTGTCGCGGCTTCACACTGCCGTACAGCGGGTCGCAGGTCCACACTGCCGTACAGTGTGTCGCGGCCCCACACTGCCGTACAGTGTGTCGCAGCTTCACACTGCCGTACAGCGTGTCACAGCTCCACACTGCCGTACAGTGTCACGGCTTCACACTGCCGTACAGCGGGTCGCAGCTCCACACTGACGTACAGTGTGTCGCGGCTCCACACTGACGTACGGTGTGTCGCAGCTCCACACTGCCGTACAGCGTGTCACAGCTCCACACTGCCGTACAGTGTCGCGGCTTCACACTGCCGTACAGCGGGTCGTAGCTTCACACTGCCGTACAGCGTATCGCAGCTCCACACTGTCGTACAGTGTGTCGCAGCTCCACACTGCCATACAGTGGGTCGCGGCTCTACTGTCGTACAGTGTGTCGCAGCTCCACAGTATAACACATTCTGGCGACACTGCCTACCACAGTAACAGAATCATTAGGCATCCTGAAAAACAAAGATTAAATCACACACACACACACCTGGAAGGTAAAAGTCTTTCAGGTGTAAAGAAAGCAAGACAAAGTTTGCATGAAGAAAGTAAATACAGCCTGACACATCCCTAGACTAAGCCTGTTTGAAGCTGAGAAAGATTTAATAGAAATTTACAGACTGGGTTCATATGCCACAGCACAACCTAGAAGAATCAGACCACTAAAACTGGTATTTGTAAACTCAATGGCACCAAGTATCCCGACGAAATAAAAAGGTAACTTGAGAAATACAGAAAGTATACCTTGAGTATGTCAAGAATCAAGACGAAGTCAGGAGAAAGACAGAGCAGTGCAGGGAAAGAATAAGGAAGAGGGAGAGAGAGAAGAGGCCTATAGGAGCAAGAAACCCACACTACTTCTCAGCAGCCTAAGGGAGCAACGAGTTCAAAGTAATGCCATGATTAGATAATATCGGAGCAGGTGTCCGATAGCTTACAATAAGAACACCCAGGGAGGCATACAGTTACAACCACTAGGGTGTCAGTGTCGACAACCCAAGCTTTACACCTTTATCTTTTCCCGAGCCAAACCTAACAAATTAACACCAATCTTTCATTCCACCTATCCCTCCCTCTCTCTCTCTCAACCCCATAACTATTATTTCTGTACCTCATTAATTCCTAATATCAATAGCCTACTCCCAACCTACAAGCTCCTTTCCCTCCGAACAGAGTATCAATAAAGAGATAAAAGTCTGGTACACAAATGCTGATGGAATATTAAAGCAAATGAATTAAAAGAACAGGCCTGCTGCAACAAACCGAATTATAATTGCAATAACAGATCACTAATGCAATATTCTTTAGACAGTACCAGATATGAAGAGTAAGAAAGCAGAGGGGGGGAAGAGGAGGGGGCGAGTGGCACTGCTGGACTAAAGAGACGACAGGTTAGATATCACTGCAGCGGAGGATACTAATATTGCGGACTATGAGAAAATGAGTAGAAGCCATGATGGGGGGATGAGAACCTGCACACTGGGTACTCCCAAGCTCACGCTAAACAACTCTGCCACAAGATGTGAGGTTCGAATCATCATCATGACTTGTACCAATTTTCTCATCAATACATTACGTTAATGTGATTTTTTTTGCGTTTGAAGAGAAGCATTTGAGGTAAAACTCCTATACCACAGCCAGAGTGCAAGCGGACAGCCAGAGTGCAAGCGGACAGCCAGAGTGCAAGCGGACAGCCAGAGTGCAAGCGGACAGCCAGAGTGCAAGCGGACAGCCAGAGTGCAAGCGGACAGCCAGAGTGCAAGCGGACAGCCAGAGTGCAAGCGGACAGCCAGATTGCAGCAGACAGCAGTAGTGCAGAAGACAGTGCACATGAAAGATATAGCAACCAAGGCTAAGGCTCAGCCTAAACTACTATATAGTCACATGAAAATGTTGGTACATGAAGAAATAATCAGGTTACGCAAAAGAGGAGGTGGCAGTACAAAGAATAATGAAATGTGTGAAGAACTCAATAAAAACTGCCAAGTTTAAGAATGAAAAAAACTGTTCCCCAGAGCTATGATTTCTAATCAAATGAAAGACTGAAATTCAAACTTCTCAATCGACTTCTCAGAAGTCTTCAAGAAAGACTTTTCAATCGACTTGAGAATGGTCCAGGACGGACCGAAACGTCGTCGTCCCTTCACCTTCTAGTGTGTGGTCTGGTCAACTGAAATTAGAACACTAGAGGAATTAGGAAACAATTGGAGGAGCTGGAGGTAATGAAAGGCCCAGGCCCTGACAAGATATCACCATGGATCCTGAAAGAGGCAGCTACAGCACTGTGTGTACCCTTGCTATAGTCTACAAGTCCTCACTGAAAATGGGTTAACTTCATGACATTTGAAACGTGGTAAATAGCGGTACCTATATACGAGGAGATGAGAAATACTAAACTACAGACCGTAATAACTAACAAGTATTCCCCGTTAGATATTAGAGATTAATCAAAAGAAGTCTCGGCGATCATTTACAACAACTTTAATTTCCAAGGATCAACGTGGATTCAGCAAAGAAAAATCTTGTTTGATCAACCCAAGAGCTAAATGTGACAACAAACAGGAGAGGACTGAGCATATTTACTAATTAAGACTACTCAATAACTCAGTCGATAGGGCTTCGGTCTGACGCGCGTTGGGTCCGCAGTTCGAGTCTCCCAGAGCTTAACAGAAGGCCTGGGCTGCCTGCATTTTCCTAGATTGCCAGAAAGATTTCCCACTCTTCCTCACAAGCAACTACTATGCAAACTCTGAAAAACAAGTTGGTGTATTGGGAAATGCACTAAAGTGGGTGAAAGATTACCTTTCACGGAGACGAAGGCAAAGAGTCAAAGTAAGATGAGAGTTATCAGAATAGAGGTGATGAGTGGAGTGCCTCAAGGGTCAGTGCTTGGGGCCCATCCTGTTCCTAATATATGTAAACACACTTAAGAAGCAAGCAGTGTCAGCAGGAGAAAATGGGCCATGGAGCAGTGTCAGCAGGAGAAAATGGGTCATGGAGCAGTGTCAGCAGGAGAAAATGGGTCATGGAACAGTGTCAGCAGGAAGAAATGGGCCATGGAACAGTGTCAGCAGGAGAAAATGGGCCATGGAGCAGTGTCAGCAGGAGAAAATGGGTCATGGAGCAGTGTCAGCAGGAGAAAATGGGTCATGGAACAGTGTCAGCAGGAAGAAATGGGCCATGGAACAGTGTCAGCAGGAGAAAATGGGCCATGGAACAGTGTCAGCAGGAGAAAATGGGCCATGGAACAGTGTCAGCAGGAGAAAATGGGCCATGGAACAGTGTCAGCAGGAGAAAATGGGCCATGGAACAGTGTCAGCAGGAGAAAATGGGCCATGGAACAGTGTCAGCAGGAGAAAATGGGCCATTGAACAGTGTCAGCAGGAGAAAATGAGTCATAGAGCAATGTCAGCAGGAGAAAATAGGTCATAGAGCAGTGTCAGCAGGAAGAAATAGGCCATAGAACAATGTCAGCAGGAGAAAATGAACAGGAAGTTGGACAAGCAGATCGTCGTGTGACAACGGAGCCGCTGACACACTGACAAAATCAGAGATAAACATCTCAAGATAACATCACCACCACCACCACCACACGACCCGTAACAGTTCACTAGTGACCCAGTATGACCAAAGTCATGTCATTCTGGCTCATGTCGCCACAGTTACAACACACAGAAGGCAGTAAGGGTGTGCATGCTTGAGTACACTAGCTACGACCCCTCCAGCGACTAGAAATACCAGAGACATGTAAGGGAAAGCAGAGTACTTACGAACATATTTTCGAGAGCATGTTTGGCTAGCCAGCAATTGAGGAAGACAGGCACGAATAGGTTCCTGAGCGGCGACCAGCATATCTGAAAAGGGAAGACAGAATAAGTCACACTTCAAGTCATAAATACTGTTTAACATCCTCAAAAAATGTATTACAAAATAAGGGAGAGGTTTTATCGATGAAAAAGGCAGATATACAAACCAGGGGCCAGATTCACGAAAGCACTTACGCAAGCACTTACGAACCTGGGGCCAGATTCACGAAGCAGTTACGCAAGCACTTACGAACCTGTACATCTTTCCTCAATCTTTGACGGCTTTGGTTACATTTATTAAACAGTTTACAAGCATGAAAACTTGCCAATCAACTGTTGTTATTGTTATAAACAGCCTCCTGGTGCTTCGGAGCTCATTAACTGTTTAATAATTGTAAACAAAGCCGCCAAAGATTGAGAAAAGATGTACAGGTTCGTAAGTGTTTGCGCAAGTGCTTTCGTGAATCTGGCCCCTGGTAATGTTCCCTTTTTCCAGCATGATTACTGACGTTCATAATATGCATCATCCCATTCTCAGCTCAAGCTATAAGTCAAATACTGACTTAGTTTTTACTTAGTGCAGTTTTTATACTTATTTAGCAGACAAGATGGCGATTCATCCATAGAGTACAATAGCGACCTACTCGCCCCCAATGTGACGATATCGACGCCATCTATCGAGTGCACCCGACCACATTTTCTGTGGTGAAAGGCTGTCATCATATGTTATCCCTGTGTAGTTTCTGTCTTGCTAATGAAGGTTATCTTGGGCACCAAGAGTCAGTTATCTTGAGATGATTTCGGGGCTTTAGTGTCCCCGCGGCCCGGTCCTCGACCAGGCCTCCACCCCCAGGAAGCAGCCCGTGACAGCTGACTAATACCCAGGTACCTATTTTACTGCTAGGTAACAGGGACATAGGGTGAAAGAAACTCTTCCCATAGTTTCTCTCCGGCACCTGGGATCGAACCCAGGACCACAGGATCACAAGTCCAGCGTGCTGTCCGCTCGGCCGACAGGCTCCCAGGGCAGTCCTGACGTGTTCCAGCGAGACTACGTGGCCACGTCGATATAGACAGTGAATCGTCTCCATGCGAGTCCGAGCTCAATCTCCACGCTCCAATTGTTTACATATTCTCTTCATACTCCACATCCCTGTCCCCTCGGTATTCCCCTCATTTGATGCTTATACCCTCTGATCCTTGCCCCTCTGTCCCCTTCTCTCACTCGGAATCTGTAAATCCCTCACGTCCTCGCCCCTTCTACACTGAGCCTCTCAGTGCTACTATCTATGCCGTGCACATGTCCCACCCCTACGGGTGAGCGACGTGGGTGTTGATGGGGTCCTGCAGGTCTCCTCTACACCCACAGGCTTACACAAACACACACACGGACATATATATACTAGTTTTAAGTGTGTGTGTGTTTAGTGCAAGCTAGCTGACAGGGCCTGACAGCTGAGTGGATAGTGCTTCGGATTCGTGTCCTGAGGTTCCGGGTTCGATGCCCGCCGGAGGCGGAAACACATGGGCAGAGTTTCTTTGATCCTGATACTTATGTTCACCTAGCAGTAAATAGGTACCTGGGAGTTAGACAGCTGCTACGGGCTGCTTCCTGAGGGATGTGTAACAAAAAGGAGGCCTGGTCGAGGACCGGGCCGCGGGGACACTAAACCCCGAAATCATCTCAAGATAACCTCAAGATATCCTGACCTTATCGAGGTCTTGATAAGGTTCTCCCTTAGACCAACTACTAACCATTCCCAGAATGCAACCCAAAACAGATGCCTAACTCCTGGGTATCCACTGACTGCTAGGTGAACAGAGGCATCAGGTGAAAGTATTCAAACGATTCTGTTGTCACCCGGGACTAAACACAAGTCCATCGGTTGTGAAGCGAGGCTGTAGCCCACTGTGCTAAAGGTCTGAATCTACTACTGAGATTGTAAGTCTACTACTGGGACTCTGAGTCTACTGTCTGTGAATCCCATATACACCATTTAAATACATAACACACACACACACACACACACACATATACACACTCACATACACACACACACACACACACACACACACACACACACACACACACACACACACACACACACACACACTCACATACACACACACACACACACACACACACACACACACACACACACACACACACACACACACACACACACACACACACACACACACACACACACACACACACACACACACACACACACACACACACACACACACACACACACACACACACACACACACACACAAAGTTTTATCAACTTACCGTCAATATAAAAGGTATAGTGTTCATTAATTCTAGAAGAAAATGGAATGATCTCAGAGTCTGCCATATATTTCCCTGAAAAAGAAACAGATTCTCATTAGCAACATTGATCTTAAGAAGAAAAATTAAGCAACTTATTATAATGACTTATTTGAAACTATATAATGCCCCTCAAGCCTCCACCCACTTGCGTTACTCTCTACGATCTCAACACTTTCAAAGGATCACGGGATCACCATAGCCCGTGCTACTTGGAACGTTTTGTTCCGGGTAGCGAATCTTAAACAACAACATTCAAAGCATCGATGGAAATGCTGGAAATGTGGCATCCGGAGACGTCTTGAGGACCACACACTAGAAGGTGAAGCGACGACGACGTTTCGCTCCGTCCTGGACCATTCTCAAGTCGATTGTGGAACATTCTCAAGTCGACTTGAGAATGGTCCAGGACGGACCGAAACGTCGTCGTCCCTTCACCTTCTAGTGTGTGGTCACACAATCGACTTGAGAATGGTCCAGGACGGACCGAAACGTCGTCGTCCCTTCACCTTCTAGTGTGTGGTCACACAATCGACTTGAGAATGGTCCAGGACGGACCGAAACGTCGTCGTCCCTTCACCTTCTAGTGTGTGGTCACACAATCGACTTGAGAATGGTCCAGGACGGACCGAAACGTCGTCGTCCCTTCACTTTCTAGTGTGTGGTCTGGTCAGCTGTAAATATTATCACTTTTGGACACTCACATAGTGTCGAGTGGGCGTGACAGACGCCACTATTACTCAGGATTAAGTGTTTCGTCTTGCTAACACCTTGGGTTTAATTACATGTGCAACAAAGAGTCCTCGCAAGCAATTACGTCGTTTGAGCAGCGATAACGATCGTTACGAGGGACACCTGTTGCCTCGGCCAAGAACGATGGCTTCTACACACCTGGTATTACCTGTAGCGAGACTCAGGTATTTGCCCTGTACACCTGACACGTTGATAATACTGATAATACTACTGATAATACTAAACTTAATAATACTAATTCATTGTATTGGGGGGACAGGCAGACAGAGTGTATACATACGTGTTAGGCTTATATCGAGGTACCCATCCCAACCAAGGTCGAATCCCTCCCTCAGGATGCAACCCCACAAAAAGCTGACTAACTCCTGGGTACCTGTTTACTACTAGGTGAACAGATACACTAGGTGAAAGAAAACATGCCTAACCACTTCTGTCTCGCCCAGAATTCCCCATTTGAGGCTTGAGAAGCAATCCATTACCGAGTCCCCCCTTGGACTTAACCAATAACCCCAGTGAACAAGTAGCAGTTACCTTGTAACTATACAAGTAGCAGTATCTTACCTTGTAACTGAGGTATGCCAGTAGCAGTATCTTACCTTGTAACTGAGGTATACAAGTAGCAGTATCTTACCTTGTAACTGAGGTATGCCAGTAGCAGTATCTTACCTTGTAACTGAGGTATACAAGTAGCAGTATCTTACCTTGTAACTGAGGTATACAAGTAGCAGTATCTTACCTTGTAACTGAGGTATGCCAGTAGCAGTATCTTACCTTGTAACTGAGGTATACATGTAGCAGTATCTTACCTTGTAACTGAGGTATGCCAGTAGCAATATCTTACCTTATAACTGAGGTATACATGTAGCAGTATCTTACCTTGTAACTGAGGTATGCCAGTAGCAATATCTTACCTTATAACTGAGGTATGCCAGTAGCAGTATCTTATCTTGTAGCTGAGATAAGCAAGTAGCAGTTACCTTGTAACTGAGGTATGCCAGTAGCAGTATCTTACCTTATAACTGAGGTATGCCAGTAGCAGTATCTTACCTTATAACTGAGGTATGCCAGTAGCAATATCTTACCTTATAACTGAGGTATGCCAGTAGCAGTATCTTACCTTATAACTGAGGTATGCCAGCAGCAGTTACCTTACCTTATAACTGAGGTATGCCAGTAGCAGTATCTTACCTTATAACTGAGGTATGCCAGCAGCAGTTACCTTACCTTATAACTGAGGTATGCCAGCAGAAGAGCTTCAGAGAGAGAGACGAGGGCCACAGCCACCTGGAGTGCCCACAGAGGTAAGGTTCTGTTGACCCACAGCACCGCTTGCCAGTTAATGATGGGTTTCTCCTGGAACTGCTCGTCTGTCTTGTTCCCATAGTCCAGGAAGAAGCTAACGGCTTCTGTGTTCTCTGAGCACTCGTAGCTGTGGGTGGAATGGTGGTTACAATGGTTGTGTGTGTGTGATTGTCTTAAGTAATTACCTAAGTGTAGTTACAGGATGAGAGCTACGCTCGTGGTGTCCCGTCTTCCCAGCACTCTTTGTTATATAACGCTTTGAAACTACTGACGGTCTTGGCCTCCACCACCTTCTCACTTATCTTGTTCCAACCGTCTACCACTCTGTTTGCGAGTGTGTGTGTGTGTGTGTGTGTGTGTGTGTGTGTGTGTGTGTGTGTGAGTGTGTGTGTGTGTGTGTGTGTGTGTGTGTGTGTGTGTGTGTGTGTGGACCTAGGTGTGCTTTGCAGGGGTTGAGCTTCGGCTCTTTGGTCCTGCCTCTCGACTGCCAGTCAACAGGTGTACAGGTTCCTGAGCCTATTGGGCTCTATCATATTTACACTTGAAGCCAAATATGAAGTCAGCCTCCACCACATTACTTCCTAGTGCATTCCATTTACTAACTACTATGACACAGAAAAAAACAATTCTAATGCCTTTCTGACTAGTTTGGGTACTTCGTATCCACCTGTGCCCCCTCGTGTGAGTACCACCCGTGTTAAACAATCTATCCACCAGCAGAGCAATCGTTCAGATGTAGCAGGAAATACAGGCTACAGGATGGGGTCAGCCTGTACTCAGAGATATGATGATAGATATGATGTCAAATGATATTGTGGAAGTGCTGATAATCAAACTAGAAATTCTAAATGCAGTTGAGCAGTTTAAATGTCTCAGCAGTTCAAAGACCAACTTATGGAAATAGAATACTGCTTAGAAAACCTCACAAACCTTGCCCTTAACATTATCTTCAATGATTATATCAACTTATAGATTCTAAAATTGAAAAAGTGGCAAATATTGTTACTGAATCAGAGAGAACCACAGGAAACAGGTTGAATGAACAGACAATTAAGTTCTTACAGATGTGTGATGGATTTGCTTTAAACCAGCAAATAGTAGCACCAACTACCTTGCCTCACCTTGAGATGATTTCGGGGCTTAGCGTCCCCGCGGCCCGGTCCTCGACCAGGGGCCAGATTCACGAAAGCACTTACGAACCTGTACATCTTTTCTCAATCTTTGGCGGCTTTGTTTCCGTTTATTAAACAGTTAATGAGCTCCGAAGCACCAGGAGGCTGTTTATAACAATAACAACAGTTGAATGGCAAGTTTTCCTGCTTGTAAACTGTTTAATAAATGTAACCAAAGCCGTCAAAGATCGAGGAAAGATGTGCACGTTCGTAAGTGCTTTCGTGAATCTGGGCCCAGGTCTCCTGACTGATGCAACACTGAATTCCTTATGTTATAACTGAGGAATCTCACAGCTATGTACTTTGCCTACATAATACAACCGACATTACTGTACTCGACGCGAAGCTTGAAATACGGGCCATAAAAATACCTCCAGGATAAAGGCAGGATAAGGAGCATTATCTCCAGGATAAAGCCAGGATAAGGAGCATTATCTCCAGGATAAAGCCAGGATAAGGAGCACCATCTCCAGAGTAAAGTCAGGATAAGGAGCACCATCTCCAGAGTAAAGCCAGGATAAGGAGCACCATCTCCAGGATAAAGCCAGGATAAGGAGCATTATCTCCAGGATAAAGCCAGGATAAGGAGCACCATCTCCAGAGTAAAGCCAGGATAAGGAGCACCATCTCCAGGATAAAGCCAGGATAAGGAGCATTATCTCCAGGATAAAGCCAGGATAAGGAGCACCATCTCCAGAGTAAAGTCAGGATAAGGAGCACCATCTCCAGAGTAAAGCCAGGATAAGGAGCACCATCTCCAGGATAAAGCCAGGATAAGGAGCACCATCTCCAGAGTAAAGCCAGGATAAGGAGCACCATCTCCAGAGTAAAGCCAGGATAAGGAGCACCATCTCCAGGATAAAGCCAGGATAAGGAGCATTATCTCCAGGATAAAGCCAGGATAAGGAGCACCATCTCCAGAGTAAAGTCAGGATAAGGAGCACCATCTCCAGAGTAAAGCCAGGATAAGGAGCACCATCTCCAGGATAAAGGCAGGATAAGGAGCATTATCTCCAGGATAAAGCCAGGATAAGGAGCACCATCTCCAGAGTAAAGTCAGGATAAGGAGCACCATCTCCAGAGTAAAGCCAGGATAAGGAGCACCATCTCCAGGATAAAGCCAGGATAAGGAGCATTATCTCCAGGATAAAGCCAGGATAAGGAGCACCATCTCCAGAGTAAAGCCAGGATAAGGAGCACCATCTCCAGGATAAAGCCAGGATAAGGAGCATTATCTCCAGGATAAAGCCAGGATAAGGAGCACCATCTCCAGGATAAAGCCAGGATAAGGAGCACCATCTCCAGGATAAAGCCAGGATAAGGAGCATTATCTCCAGGATAAAGCCAGGATAAGGATAGTTATCTCCAGAATAAAGCCAGGATAAGAATAGTTATCTCCAGGATAAAGCCAGGATAAGGATAGTTATCTCCAGGATAAATCCAGGATAAGGAGCACCATCTCCAGGATAAAGCCAGGATAAGAAGCATTATCTCCAGGATAAAGGCAGGATAAGGATAGTTATCTCAGTTATCTCCAGGATAAAGCCAAAATAAGGAAGGTTATCTCCAGAATAAGGGATAAAGCCAGGATAAGAAGCATTATCTTCAGGATAAAGGCAGGATAAGGATAGTCATCTCCAGGATAGTGGAGACGACCAGGACGGCAGGATAGGCGTGGCAGAGAGGTTGTCCCCGGCTACCGTGATGTATCTCTTGCCTATCTGGCGTGTGGTGCTCGACACTGCGCACGCACGCACGCACGCTCTCTCACAAGCTTCTCATGAAGGTAGAGAAGTAGGGACCAACTCTGGGTAGGCAGTAGAGGCTACGGGATCACCATAGCCCGTGCTACTGGCCCCGCTCCTGTGCCAGGTAAGTCCACTACGGGCTCACCATAGCCCGTGCTACTTGCCCCGCTCCTGTACCAGGTAAGTCCACTACGGGATCACCATAGCCCGTGCTACTTGCCCCGCTCCTGTGCCAGGTAAGTCCACTACGGCCTGGGAGTTAGTCCCAGCTCCTGGGACATATCCCACTGACTCTGGGGGTCCTGGGTGTCAGTCCCAGCTCCTGGGACATATCCCACTGACTCTGGGGGTCCTGGGTGTCAGTCCCAGCTCCTGGGACATATCCCACTGATTCTGGAGGTCCTGGGTGTCAGTCCCAGCTCCTGGGACATATCCCACTGACTCTGGGGGTCCTGGGTGTCAGTCCCAGCTCCTGGGACATATCCCACTGACTCTGGGGGTCCTGGGTGTCAGTCCCAGCTCCTGGGACATATCCCACTGATTCTGGAGGTCCTGGGTGTCAGTCCCAGCTCCTGGGACATATCCCACTGACTCTGGGGGGTCCTGGGTGTCAGTCCCAGCTCCTGGGACATATCCCGTGACTCTGGGGGGTCCTGGGTGTCAGTCCCAGCTCCTGGGACATATCCCGTGACTCTGGGGGTCCTGGGTGTCAGTCCCAGCTCCTGGGACATATCCCGTGACTCTGGGGGGTCCTGGGTGTCAGTCCCAGCTCCTGGGACATATCCCGTGACTCTGGGGGTCCTGGGTGTCAGTCCCAGCTCCTGGGACATATCCCGTGACTCTGGGGGGTCCTGGGTGTCAGTCCCAGCTCCTGGGATATATCCCGTGACTCTGGGGGTCCTGGGTGTCAGTCCCAGCTCCTGGGACATATCCCGTGACTCTGGGGGTCCTGGGTGTCAGTCCCAGCTCCTGGGACATATCCCACTGATTCTGGAGGTCCTGGGTGTCAGTCCCAGCTCCTGGGACATATCCCGTGACTCTGGGGGGTCCTGGGTGTCAGTCCCAGCTCCATTGAATGTTTTCTGACAATACCATGAGCAATTCAAGGGGAAGCCAGACCGCGAAAGAATCCCCAGAGTTCCAGGATATTACATTCCACCTCTCGCGGTGGTCGAAGCCGTTTTGGCTTAGATATCGGAAGACAACATTGAACTTCACGAGCCTTTAATCCTCACGATATCATAGTGGTTATCTTAAGGAGGCAATGCTGAGTACTGCTCCCCCTAGATGAACGAAGATTATCAGGTGAAAGGTAAGTTGCCTAACCGTTTCTGTCTCTGATAGAGCATTGAACCCGGGTCCCTCGATTGCGAACCGAAGACAATGGACCCCAATAATAGGCGTAGGTCGTGACAATGGGACCCCAATAATAGGCGTAGGTCGTGACAATTGGACCCCAATAATAGGCGTAGGACGAGACAATGGGACCCCAATAATAGGCGTAGGACGAGACAATGGGACCCCAATAATGGGTGTAGGACGAGCCATTGGACCCCAATAATAGGCGTAGAACGAGCCATTGGACCCCAATAATGGGTGTAGGACGAGACAATGGGACCCCAATAATTGGTGTAGGACGAGCCATTGGACTCCAATAATAGGCGTAGAACGAGCCATTGGACCCCAATAATAGGCGTAGGACGAGACAATGGGACCCCAATAATAGGCGTAGAACGAGACAATGGGACCACAATAATGGGTGTAGGACGAGACAATGGGACCCCAATAATGGGTGTAGGACGAGCCATTGGACCCCAATAATAGGCGTAGGCCGTGACAATGGGACCCCAATAATAGGCGTAGAACGAGACAATGGGACCACAATAATGGGAGTAGGACGAGACAATGGGACCCCAATAATGGGTGTAGGACGAGCCATTGGACCCCAATAATAGGCGTAGAACGAGAGAATGGGACCCCAATAATAGGCGTAGGCCGTGACAATGGGACCCAAATAATGGGTGTAGGACGAGCCATTGGACCCCAATAATGGGCGTAGAACGAGAGAATGGGACCCCAATAATAGGCGTAGGACGAGCCATTGGACCCCAATAATAGGCGTAGAACGAGAGAATGGGACCCCAATAATGGGTGATGAATAGTACTAACAACTCACCAGTTAGCGCGAATTGGGTCATCATCAATGAAGACTCTGACGATGTAGAGAATGCAGGTCAACAGCTTGATCAGAAGGTTGAAGATCCGTATCCGTAGACCTGCGAACAGAGACCGTATCAGCAGCTGGTCGTACGATCCCTGGTGCCTGTACCTTCACAAAGCCTTTAAGTCAACATAAAGCTTGAAATACTAAGTCTAATTACAGGTGTTATGTGGAATTAGAAGCCGGCCATGTTGCTCTACTTTGCTCCTGGCTTCGACTACCTTGGGGGCGCTAATTGGGGGTAATTAGGATACATGACAGGTGGCCTGTTAGAGCATGCTACTGTTACGTCCGCATTGTTATAGACCTCAATGGTATCAAGAGCTTTCTGAATCTTGTCTAATTTCTGGCTGTTGTCATAGTTGTCATGTCAATCTACTACACACACACACACACACACACACTACCACACACACACACACACACTACCACACACACACACACACACACACTACCACACACACACACACACACACACTACCACACACACACACACACACACTACCACACACACACACACACTACCACACACACACACACACTCTCTCTCTACCACAACCACACACACAAAAGATTGATTGACAGTTGAGAGGCGGGACCAAAGAGCCAGAGCTCAACCCCCACAAGCACAACTAGATTAGAACCATCAACTCTGGGAACATGAATAATCACAGGGGATGATGTCCCATTTGTAAAGGGCGAGAGTAACTCCATTTTCCTTTTTCCATAAAAGCTTTTCAATTTTTGGTGTTTGTTGAAATTTGAAGATGATGTATGAGTGTGTATTTAGCGGGGAAGATAGTATTGGTGTATGCCAGCAGGGACTATGTTGTGTATATATGACAACCAGGATGAAAAGGTTTGAAAACTGATATAAACTTAAGAAAAATTCTGTTTTTCAGATCTAATTAGGGAGCCGGTCGGCCGAGCGGACAGCACGCGGGACTTGTGATCCTGTGGTCCTGGGTTCAATCCCAGGCGCCGGCGAGAAACAATGGGCAGAGTTTCTTTCACCCTATGCCCCTGTTACCTAGCAGTAAATAGGTACCTGGGTGTTAGTCAGCTGTCACGGGCTGCTTCCTGGGGGTGGAGGCCTGGTCGAGGACCGGGCCGCGGGGACACTAAAAGCCCCGAAATCATCTCAAGATAACCTCAAGATAACCTATAACATCAGAGTCCAAAATCGGCAGAAATTTTAGACATTATTCTAAGTTCTTTTGTGTGTAGAGAGAAAATTATTATTAGTATAGAAACATGGATAAAACACAACAGCCGATTATAAGCAGAATACCAAATTAAGGGAGAATTTGTTTACGATTACAGTCTCCGTGGTGCAGTGGTAAGACACTCGCCTGGCGTTCCGCGAGCGCTATGTCATGGGTTCGTATCCTGGCCGGGGAGGATTAACTGGGCCGCAATTCCTTAACTGTAGCCTCTGTTTAACGCAACAGTAAAATGTGTACTTGGTTGTAACAACGATTCTTCGCGGCGGGGATCGTATTCCAGGGACCATAGGATTAAGGACTTGCCCGAAACGCTACGCGTACTAGTGGCTCTACAACAATGTAACAACTCTTGTATATATCTCAAAAAAAAAAAAATTAATAATATGTCAAAAAAAATTAAATGTAATACCAAACAGAGAGTCAAAAGAATGACTGAGATAACTTTTGGAAGCTCAGTCACTTTATATATATATATATATATATATATATATATATGGATTAAGGCGTCTTGTACATACCAGTTGCGTTGCTTCTGGGAGTATGGGTTCGAGTCACTTCTGGGGTGTGAGTTTTCAGTTGCATATTGTCCTGGGGACCATTCAGGCTTGTTCGCATATATATATATATATATATATATATATATATATATATATATATATATATATATATATATATATATATATATATATATATATATACGAGAGTTGGGATATATGTTAACTGGTATTCAAACAAGGGACCATGCTAACAAGAGCGTTAACGGTCATTCAAGTGATTGAACACTTGTCATAACACCCAATCAAGTTAGTCAGGCAAGACTTTCCATTTCTAAATCCATATTGATTTTACATTACAAACTCGAACCTCTCAAAATCCTCCACTATTATCGAGGGAATTACTTTCTCCAATTACAAAGAAAATTCGTCAATGACATTGTAGTATAATGCCTCCTTTTTATAAATTTTTGTGAAAATTTTGACTACGTTTTCTGATATTTTGGAAATTTCCTGTTTCAAATATTTTATTAAAATTTTTAAAGCCATGGTGAGATTAGGTCTAAACACATGGATTTTGTTACATCTAGCTTCCCTAGGATTCTGTCCACCTCTTCCGTAGTGGCTATAATGTCATCCAGTGTTTCCTCTAGCCTTTCATCTTACTGTCTTGCTTTTCACGCTGATTTCTAACGTAAAGATGTGAAATCTTTCGCAGAGTTCCTAGCATACCCTATAGAGCTCCTGAGATCTCTAGCATACCTATGAGAGCTCTAGTATACCTGTAAGAGCTCTAGTATACCTGTAAGAGCTCTAGTATACCTGTAAGAGCTCCAGTATACCTGTAAGAGCTCTAGAATACCTGTGAGAGCTCTAGTATACCTGTGAGAGCTCTAGTATACCTGTAAGAGCTCCAGTATACCTGTAAGAGCTCTAGAATACCTGTGAGAGCTCTAGTATACCTGTGAGAGCTCTAGTATACCTGTGAGAGCTCCAGTATACCTGTAAGAGCTCTAGTATACCTGTGAGAGCTCTAGTATACCTGTGAGAGCTCCAGTATACCTGTGAGAGCTCTAGTATACCTGTAAGAGCTCTAGTATACCTGTGAGAGCTCTAGTATACCTGTAAGAGCTCCAGTATACCTGTAAGAGCTCTAGAATACCTGTGAGAGCTCTAGTATACCTGTGAGAGCTCTAGTATACCTGTGAGAGCTCCAGTATACCTGTAAGAGCTCTAGTATACCTGTGAGAGCTCTAGTATACCTGTGAGAGCTCCAGTATACCTGTGAGAGCTCTAGTATACCTGTAAGAGCTCTAGTATACCTGTAAGAGCTCCAGTATACCTGTAAGAGCTCCAGTATACCTGTAAGAGCTCTAGTATACCTGTAAGAGCTCTAGTATACCTGTAAGAGCTCTAGTATACCTGTAAGAGCTCTAGTATACCTGTGAGAGCTCTAGTATACCTGTGAGAGCTCTAGTATACCTGTGAGAGCTCTAGTATACCTGTGAGAGCTCTAGTATACCTGTGAGAGCTCTAGTATACCTGTAAGAGCTCTAGTATACCTGTAAGAACTCTAGTATACCTGTAAGAGCTCTCGTATTGTTGTGTTAGTTTTCTGTAGTTTCCTGGTGGGTGAAGGGATGTTTCCTGGGGATTGTGAATGATCCTATGTTTCTCCTGCTGAAATTGTGCTAGCGAGATTGTGTAATTGGCATCCACCTCAATAACTGATTGTTCCATAACTACTGTCCAGTTTGACGAGCAGTGAGACTCCATCTCTCTATCCTGCTTGCTCCAGCCTGCTTCCTCCCTCCAGCCTGCTATCCAGCCTGCTATCTGCTACTGACTGGCGTATATTGTGAGACTCCATCTCTCTATCCTGCTTGCTCCAGCCTGCTTCCTCCCTCCAGCCTGCTATCCAGCCTGCTATCTGCTACTGACTGGCGTATATTGTGAGACTCCATCTCTCTATCCTGCTTGCTTTAGCCTGCTTCCTCCCTCCAGCCTGCTATCCAGCCTGCTATCTGCTACTGACTGGCGTATATTGTGAGACTCCATCTCTCTATCCTGCTTGCTTTAGCCTGCTTCCTCCCTCCAGCCTGCTATCCAGCCTGCTATCCAGCCTGCTATCCAGCCTGCTATCTGCTACTGACTGGCAGATATTGTGATCATTCCAGTTATCTGTCAGTGTTAAATGATGCTTCTCCAACCGGGTCTGTGTCAACTGACCTCTGACCTCGTCTGTTTTTTTTGATAATGGATCAGTTGTCTGTGACACTGACCTATTTATACCTGGAGGGTCAAGTATTAGCTCCTGGACCCGGCGTTTCTAGCCGCTGGGTGTCTAATGCAATGTCTCCTGGCCAATCTTGAGGTTATCTTGAGATGATTTCGGGGTTTTAGTGTCCCCGCGGCCCGGTCCTCAACCAGGCCTCCACCCCCAGGAAGCAGCCCGTGACAGCTGACTAACTCCCAGGTACCTATTTTACTGCTAGGTAACAGGGGGATAGGGTGAAAGAAACTTTGCCTATTTGTTTCTGCCTCGTGCGGGAATCGAACCCGCGCCACGGAATTACGAGTCCTGCGCGCTATCCACCAGGCTACGAGACCCCCCCCCCCAGAGTGTGTGTACTCACCTAGTTGTGTCTGCAGGATCGAGCATTGACTCTTGGATCCCTGTGTGTGTGTGTGTGTGTGTGTGTGTGTGTGTGTGTGTGTGTGTGTGTGTGTGTGTGTGTGTGTGTGTGTGTGGGTGTGTGGGTGTGGGTGTGTGTGTGTGTGTGTGTGTGTGTGGGTGTGTGTGTGTGTGGTGTGTGTGTGTGTGTGTGTGGTGTGTGTGTGTGGTGTGTGTGTGTGGTGTGTGTGTGTGTGTGTGTGTGTGTGTGTGTGTGTGTGTGTGTGTGTGTGTGTGTGTGTGTGTGTGTGTGTGTGTGTGTGTGTGTGGTGTGTGTGTGTGTGTGTGTGTGTGTGTGTGGTGTGTGTGTGTGTGTGTGTGTGTGTGTGTGTGTGTGTGTGTGTGTGTGTGTGTGTGTGTGTGTGTGTGTGTGTGGTGTGTGTGTGTGTGTGTGTACTCTAGTTGTGCTTGCGGGGGTTGCGCTTCGGCTCTTTGGTCCCGCCTCTCAACTGTCAATCATCTGGTCATCACTCTAATTGTCTGCGCGCGCATCTATTCACCCATTCGTTCCTACAGGATCAAGCTATTAGCTCTTGGACCCCGTCTTCCTAACCATCGACCCTGTAAAACCCTGGTTGAGCTCCGGTTTGAGGTCTCCAGACCTTCCTGGTGAATTCAGTAGAGTTCCGTGTTGGTAGACTTTTGTACCATCATGGCAGAGAAGGTTTGGGCAGGTGTCTATCACCCGAACGCGTGTTCGAGTCACCCCCATGGCCTCAAAATGATTTTCTTTTGTGTATCACGTCATTGTGATTTATTACACACACACACACACGCGTAGACACACACACACACAGCCCCAGTCCCCCAGAAAGAAAGGAACTCACTTGAGCGCTGGTTCTTCACGAAGTACAGGTGTAGTCTCTCCTTAAAGGTGTTCTCATTGACGTAGTACTCGACCCGGACCCTGTGGGGTGTAAACACACAAGTGTTAGTTACTCCAGTACTCCACACCTTAGGTGTATGGAACCAGACCACACACTACAAGGTGAAGGGACGACGACGTTTCGCTCCGTCCTGGACCATTCTTAAGTCGATTGTGTCGAAGTTCGCGATTGACAATCGACTTGAGAATGGTCCAGGACGGACCGAAACGTCGTCGTCCCTTCGCTTTCTAGTGTGTGGTTTGGTTAATATATTTCAGCCACGTTATTGTGATTCCTCGCCTGCATTGGGTGTATGGGTGACAGTCTGAGTGACTTGTTGGGTGAGTGACAGACCCAATGACTGGTTGGGTGAGTGACAGACCCAGTGACTGGTTGGGTGAGTGACAGACCCAATGACTGGTTGGGTGAGTGACAGACCCAATGACTGGTTGGGTGAGTGACAGACCCAGTGACTGGTTGGGTGAGTGACAGACCCAATGACTGGTTGGGTGAGTGACAGACCCAATGACTGGTTGGGTGAGTGACAGACCCAATGACTGGTTGGGTGAGTGACAGACCCAGTGACTGGTTGGGTGAGTGACAGACCCAATGACTGGTTGGGTGAGTGACAGACCCAATGACTGGTTGGGTGAGTGACAGACCCAATGACTGGTTGGGTGAGTGACAGACCCAGTGACTGGTTGGGTGAGTGAGTGACAAACATTGATTCTTGGCTACTGGTCAATCACTCAAAACCGAGTGATTGATGAGCCGGTCACTGACTTGCGAGTCATAATAGTTTGACTGATTGGGGATATATTGACCGACACTTTGGCTGATAAATGAATAGTAACAAATACATTGTCATCATATTCATCAAACACAATATTATCTTAAAGTCATAATGACCCCGTTACATACACACATATTTGTATATATATGGATACATACAGGCAGGAATGAATGAGAGGTTGTGGGTGTGAATGAGTGTGAGTGAGTGCGTTTGAGTGTGAGTGTGTGAGTGACAGAGTGAGATCTCTTAGGCTGACAAATAACAACCCAATTTTGCATATTTAAAATAATTTGAATTAATGTCAGAAAATTATATGACCAATCTTTTACACAAATCAATTATCTA
>NC_091161.1:12312120-12329620 GCF_040958095.1 Procambarus clarkii | reverse complement strand
CTTTTATTTTTTTTTTGGGGGGGGGGGGTGCATTAGGATTTTTAATTATCTAGAAATATGTAACTTTGTTATATATAAAAACATGATGGTTTTAAATTAATGTCACCCACATGTTATTAAGGTTGATATGCAGCTTGGCGGGTCTCGGGGCCCGAGAGCTAGAGCCGTATATGTCTTACCTAGTCAAAGTTTGAGAGCGGGAGCCGCACGTCCGTCCCCCCTCGTACCTGACGGGTGACTGAGGTCACGGCGTCCCGCAACCGACCTCATGGCGCCCTCTTGGTGCTAAGTGCCGAATTAATTTTTTTATTCTCATTTTGTAGAGTTAAGTCAAGTCTTGTAAATGAATAACCAGGATGTATAGACATCAGGCAGTTACGTATAGGTGTTTACGAAACCTGTACATCCTTTCTCAATCTTTGACGGCTCTGTTTACGTATATTAAACCGTTTTTGAGCTGCGAAGCATCAGGAGGCTGTTTATAACAATTAAACCCTTTTGTCTGGGCAGCTTAGACGCCCGTAAACTGTTTAATATATGTAAACAAAGATTGAGAAAAGATGTAAAGGTTTCTAAGTAGATGAGTAACTGCTTGATGAATCCTGGTTTAGTCTCGTTGATTTTAACAGCAGGATATTGAGGTTCAATTCATGTGGTTGTAATTCGATAACCCGTCCTCACACTAGGCTGGTTAAAGCAGCGGCCGTCCTGATACTAGGCTCGGTAAAGCAGCGGCCGTCCTCCCCAGACGCATTCATCAATTTTAACACACTGTGCATTAAACATTGGTTTGCTCTCATGTATAAATTAATATTATTATAAAAATTCTATGTTGCAATGGTTGCATAAAAGCGGTTTGGCGGCCGGATTAACGAGCTTGGCTCCTTGTATGCTAAGACGAACTGACTTTTCAGTAATTCGTACATGAAACGGATTTGAAATGCCTCAGTTTGATCGTTATAATTTGAAATTATTTTAGTTTGAAAAAACGAGACGTTTCAACGTTAATCTCAAACCAACGACCTAAATAACATTACATCCCCCTAGTATAAGACATGACTAACGAGGCATCAGCTCTCAGTGTCGACTACACGTTAATCATTTAATTGTTAGTTAAACTTTGTTAACACAATGTGTCTTGGAGGAAGTTGGGCCCTTGTCAAGCGTTGGAATGCGACAGGGAGCCGGTCGGCCGAGCGGACAGCACGCTGGACTTGTGATCCTGTGGTCCTGGCTTCGATCCCAGGCGCCGGCGAGAAACAATGGGCAGAGTTTCTTTCACTCTATGCCCCCTGTTACCTAGCAGTAAAATAGGTACCTGGGTGTTAGTCAGCTGTCACGGGCTGCTTCCTGGGGGTGGAGGCCTGGTCGAGGACCGGGCCGCGGGGACACTAAAGCCCCGAAATCATCTCAAGATAACCTCAAGATAACCACCCTATGCCCCCTGTTACCTAGCAGTAAAATAGGTACCTGGGTGTTAGTCAGCTGTCACGGGCTGCTTCCTGGGGGTGGAGGCCTGGTCGAGGACCGGGCCGCGGGGACACTAAAAAGCCCCGAAATCATCTCAAGATATATTGATGTTGGAACTGGGGTGTGTGGGTAGTGGTATTGTAGTCATGTGAACATTTGCCAGCACTTACCATAATGGAAACTGTTATGTTGGAAGGTAATTTGTTTAACACCTTTTGGGTCGTTGTTTGACGTGTAGGTTTTGTGGGTAGTGGACACGACATTGGTGTGTGTGTATCTTCTTGTTGCTCTGCTTTCTTGTTCATTCTTCTTTCTCTGCTTCATTCATCTCTCTCTCTCTCTATCTCTGTCTCTGTCTCTCTCTCTCTCTCTCTATCTCTCTCTCTCTCTCTCTCTCTCTCTCTCTCTCTCTCTCTCTCTCTCTCTCTCTCTCTCTCTCTCTCTCTCTCTCTCTCTCTCTCTCTCTCGTTCCTCAGCTCCAGAAAATAGTGACCTGGGTCTTCCCTTCACCAATAAATCTCCATCAGACGACCAACTACTCGAGGTATGCCGCTAACATGTCCCCCCTCCCCAAGCCGGTCCCCAACCACTTAAGTAGATAGTTTCCAGAAACATTTGCATTTCGGCGATACATAAAGTTGTTGCTTTGTTCAGTCCTCTCTCTGCTATGTTGTTTAATTACTCATTGTTATCTTGCTTGTTCATATATCTGTGGACAAGCGGATAACACTGGGAAATATGGATTTCGAAAACTGTTTTAGTGTGCCCGTGAATTCCGTTTACAGAAAACCATATCAGTATAAATTATTTATATTTTAAAGCAACGATTTTTAATACAGTAAAGTTATAACTTGAGAATATTCACTGCTTAGGACTTGCCAGTTTACATGTACCTTATTACTGAACCACAATATCACCACCTACCCTACCCTTCACCACCTTCCCTACCCTTCACCACCTACCCTACCCTTCACCACCTACCCTACCCTTCACCACCTTCCCTACCCTTCACCACCATCCCTACCCTTCACCACCTTCCCTACCCTTCACCACCTACCCTACCCTTCACCACCTTCCCTACCCTTCACCACCTTCCCTACCCTTCACCACCTTCCCTACCCTTCACCACCTTCCCTACCCTTCACCACCTACCCTACCCTTCACCACCTTCCCTACCCTTCACCACCTTCCCTACCCTTCACCACCTACCCTACCCTTCACCACCTTCCCTACCCTTCACCACCTTCCCTACCCTTCACCACCTTCCCTACCCTTCACCACCTTCCCTACCCTTCACCACCTTCCCTACCCTTCACCACCTACCCTACCCTTCACCACCTACCCTACCCTTCACCACCTACCCTACCCTTCACCACCTACCCTACCCTTCACCACCTACCCTACCCTTCACCACCTACCCTACCCTTCACCACCTACCCTACCCTTCACCACCTACCCTACCCTTCACCACCTACCCTACCCTTCACCACCTACCCTACCCTTCACCACCTTCCCTACCCTTCACCACCTTCCCTACCCTTCACCACCTTCCCTACCCTTCACCACCTTCCCTACCCTTCACCACCTTCCCTACCCTTCACCACCTACCCTACCCTTCACCACCTACCCTACCCTTCACCACCTTCCCTACCCTTCACCACCTTCCCTACCCTTCACCACCTTCCCTACCCTTCACCACCTTCCCTACCCTTCACCACCTACCCTACCCTTCACCACCTACCCTACCCTTCACCACCTTCCCTACCCTTCACCACCTTCCCTACCCTTCACCACCTTCCCTACCCTTCACCACCTACCCTACCCTTCACCACCTACCCTACCCTTCACCACCTTCCCTACCCTTCACCACCTACCCTAAGAGTTACAGGTAAGCACATTGCTACTTTAAGTCCGTTTAAGTGAGAAATTAACATAAAAATATACAATGAACAAAAATGTTAATTGTATAGCGAACGACGGTCTCGCTTCATGCAGGTCGGCGTTCAATCCCCCGAGACCGTCCACAAGTGGTTGGGCACCATTCCTTTCCCCTGACCCATCCCAAAGCCTTATCCTGACCCCTTCCCAGTGCTATATAGTCGTAATGGCTTGGCGCTTTCCCCCTGATGGTTCCCTTCCCTTCCAATTGAAGGGTTGGTCATTAACCAAGTTGTTAAGAACCTTATAGTCGACCAAACTATCCTGTTAGGATAGTAAGTCAGAATAACGTTGAGGAAATTCAAATTCAAATTCAAATTTAAATTCGAATTCAAATTTAAATTCGAATTTAAATTCAAATTCAAACACATTGACACAATGTTTACCAAGAATCTATGACCCAAAATCTAACTGCCAGAGCTCGTAAAGGAACTGCTTTCAGACAGAAAAAAAATCGTATTAAATTTAATTTATTGCATAATGTATATATTGAATGATTGACGTGCGGCTCAGAGGCGGTTGCAATATTGGGGTCTATTACCCGTCTTCAGTTAAGGTGTGGCAGCCAATAACGTCTTGCAAGAAAGTATATTATCCGGTATTGCAAAGGTGCATTTGGGGCTCTCTTGAATGCTATGTTTTTTTTCTCTGAGGCTAAGGGTCCCTAAGCCTACTTTATGTAGCAGCGTGTGTGTGTGTGTACTCACCTAGTTGTACTCACCTAGTTGTGTTTGCGGGGGTTGAGCTCTGGCTCTTTGGTCCCGCCTCTCAACCGTCAACCAACAGGTGTACAGGTTCCTGAGCCTATTGGGCTCTATCATATCTACACTTGAAACTGTGTATGGAGTCAGCCTCCACCACATCACTGCCTAATGCATTCCATTTGTCAACCACTCTGACACTAAAAAAGTTCTTTCTAATATCTCTGTGGCTCATTTGGGCACTCAGTTTCCACCTGTGTCCCCTTGTGCGTGTTCCCCTTGTGTTAAATAGACTGTCTTTATCTACCCTATCAATTCCCTTCAGAATCTTGAATGTGGTGATCATGTCCCCCCTAACTCTTCTGTCTTCCAGCGAAGTGAGGTTTAATTCCCGTAGTCTCTCCTCGTAGCTCATACCTCTCAGCTCAGGTACTAGTCTGGTGGCAAACCTTTGAACCTTTTCCAGTTTAGTCTTATCCTTGACTAGATATGGACTCCATGCTGGGGCTGCATACTCCAGGATTGGCCTGACATATGTGGTATACAAAGTTCTGAATGATTCTTTACACAAGTTTCTGAATGCCGTTCGTATGTTGGCCAGCCTGGCATATGCCGCTGATGTTATCCGCTTGATATGTGCTGCAGGAGACAGGTCTGGCGTGATATCAACCCCCAAGTCTTTTTCCTTCTGTGTGTGTGTGTGTGTGTGTGTGTTTATTTGTGTGTGAGTGTGTGTGTGTGTGTGTGTGTGTGTGTGTGTGTGTGTGTGTGTGTGTGTGTGTGTGTGTGTGTGTGTGTGTGTGTGTGTGTGTGTGTGTACTCACCTATTTGTACTCACCTATTTGTGCTTGCGGGGGTTGAGCTTTGGCTCTTTGGTCCCGCCTCTCAACTGTCAATCAACTGGTGTACAGATTCCTGAGCCTATTGGGCTCTATCATATTTACATTTAAAACTGTGTATGGAGTCAGCCTCCACCACATCACTGCCTAATGCATTCCATCCGTTAACTACTCTGTGTGTGTGTGTGTGTGTGTGTGTGTGTGTGTGTGTGTGTGTGTGTGTGTGTGTGTGTGTGTGTGTGTGTGTGTGTGTGTGTGTGTGTGTTTGTGTGTGTGTGTGTGTTTAAAATCAATCCTAACTCCGGATGGATGAAACTTCCTGTGCATTAGTGGAGCAAGTATCTTTTAATGTGTATCAGAGTATATATCTCTCTATCACACACACACACACACACACACACACACACACACACACACACACACACACACACACACACACACACACACACACACAGAGTAGTTAACGGATGGAATGCATTAGGCAGTGATGTGGTGGAGGCTGACTCCATACACAGTTTCAAGTGTAGATATGATAGAGCCCGATAGGCTCAGGAATCTGTACACCTGTTGATTGACGGTTGAGAGGCGGGACCAAAGAGCCAGAGCTCAACCCCCGCAAACACAACTAGGTGAGTACAGGGTGCAAATCTATCCCAGTGCATATACCATCTTTTGAACCACCACTCTGGGTTAAAAAAGAACATGATTTATCTTCCTATAAACCCCATTCCCCTGTTCACCCTTCCTGTGGAGCTCTGTACCTTTCAGAGGAAAAGTCAGATGCAATTCGGATCATACATTGCATTCAAGTGAGATTTTGCACATTTCTAGATGGAAATAAAAAAAGAAATTGATCCCAAACTCCATTTTCCACTTTCAAATTCTAAACATTTTCTTCTCCAATGATTGGAAAATGCAATCAAGTTCCCTTTCTCTTTCCAGTATGTCTATATCTACATTCAGTCTCTTGCCATGTTCCTGTCTAAGCCATATTTGAATTAGTTTGGGTAGATATAGATACCAAAATCAGGCATCTGAAAATATAGATAGTAAGGACGTTTCTGTCCGTTGTGGACCATTATCCAGTCATAGATAATGACTTGAAGATATATATATATATATATATATATATATATATATATATATATATATATATATATATATATATATATATATATATATATATACAGAGAGAGAGAGAGAGAGAGAGAGAGAGAGAGAGAGAGAGAGAGAGAGAGAGAGAGAGAGAGAGAGAGAGACAGACAGACAGACAGAGAGAGAGAGAGAGAGACAGACAGAGAGACAGAGACAGAGACAGAGAGACAGATAGAGAGGCCAAGACGAATCCCATTTAATAACAAAGTTACAGACAATCCAACCTTTTGTCCATCAACCATTACCTGAGAGTTTGCAGTCTACAAGATCCAAATGTCGCAGGTGATGTCTTGTGGTCAATGAGCATCTTCAACACTGCTCTGTCTCATTAACAGTTAAACGGCTATACCGGAAAATCAATGACATTTTGCACGCGGAAGTTGATTCAAAATGGTGGACCAAGAGACTTGCAATGCAATCTGCAAGATAAGTCCCACACTCACTTACCACAATTAATACCCTCCCAAATTATTAATTGGGTGGTTACTAACTACTAACTGAAATTAGTTAGTAGTTAGTATCAATTGACAGTTGAGAGGCGGGCCCAAAGAGCCAGAGCTCAACCCCCGCAAACACAATTAAGTGAATAACCACACACACACACACACACACACACACACACACACACACACACACACACACACACACACACACACACACACACACACACACACACACACACACAATATCTTGGCATTGTCGATAATGAGAGCGTCCGGGGGGTGACCTAGAACGCAATATCGATCCTACCCAACAGCTCCAAAGGTCATGTCTAACCTTCCCAACAATTCCTACTCCAAAGCCTTGTAATTGACCACCATTCCAAAGTACTACCGAGCTCTCTCTCTCACACCGAACCGGGTGATCTTAGATCTATTACGATCTATATATATATATATATATATATATATATATATATATATATATATATATATATATATATATATATATATATATGACAATGTCAGACCACGGAGGAAAATGAAACAGGAATTTCCTTAAGTACTTTCGTATATTAAATACATCTTCAGAAGGAATGGCACTCCTTCTGAAGATGTATTTAATATACGAAAGTACTTAAGGAAATTCCTGTTTCATTTTCCTCCGTGGTCTGACATTGTCACATTCTTAATCACGCGTTTATTTTCGTGATATACACACATATATATATATATATATATATATATATATATATATATATATATATATATATATATATATATATATATATATATATATATATATATATATATATATGTGTATATATGAGCCCTCAGAAGGTCCCATTCAGGGGTCGTTAGACACCTGTGGGTCGTAACAAGAGTCGAAGGTCGTCCCCAAGCTTGTTACCTCGTGTGTGGTGTGGCTCTTGTGCCACACCTGTGCCACACCTGCACAGTACACACAAGCAGACAGGCAGACTAGCGGCAGTTAAGGCAGATAATGACCCAATTACACGCAGGCTAACGACCCTAACATTCCACTGCCAACAGAACAAGGGGCCATTAATTCAGGTGTGGAATGCGCAGTTGCAACACAGCATTGGACACACACGTACACAAGAACCTGGGGCCAGATTCACGAAGCTGTTACGCAAGTACTTACGAACCTGGGGCCAGATTCACGAAGCAGTTACGCATGCACTTACGAACCTGGGGCCAGATTCACGAAGCTGTTACGCATGCACTTACGAACCTGGGGCCAGGTACACGAAGCTGTTACGCAAGCACTTACGAACCTGGGGCCAGATTCACGAAGCTGTTACGCAAGCAATTACGAACCTGGGGCCAGATTCACGAAGCAGTTACGCATGCACTTACGAACCTGGGGCCAGATTCACGAAGCTGTTACGCAAGCAATTACGAACCTGGGGCCAGATTCACGAAGCAGTTACGCATGCACTTACGAACCTGGGGCCAGATTCACGAAGCTGTTACGCAAGCAATTACGAACCTGGGGCCACATTCACGAAGCAGTTACGCATGCACTTACGAACCTGGGGCCAGATTCACGAAGCAGTTACGCAAGCACTTACGAACCTGGGGCCAGGTACACGAAGCAGTTACGCAAGCACTTACGAACCTGGGGCCAGATTCACGAAGCTGTTACGCAAGCAATTACGAACCTGGGGACAGATTCACGAAGCAGTTACGCAAGCACTTACGAACCTGGGGCCAGATTCACGAAGCAGTTACGCAAGCACTTACGAACCTGGGGCCAGATTCGAGAAGCAGTTACGCAAGCACTTACGAACCTGGGGGCCAGATTCACGAAGCAGTTACGCAAGCACTTACGAACCTGATGATTCACGAAGTAGTTACGCAAGCACTTACGAACCTGGGGCCAGGTACACGAAGCAGTTACTCAAGCACTTACGAACCTGGGGCCAGATTCACGAAGCTGTTACGCAAGCAATTACGAACCTGGGGCCAGATTCACGAAGCAGTTACGCAAGCACTTACGAACCTGGGGCTAGATTCACGAAGCAGTTACGCAAGCACTTACGAACCTGGGGCCAGATTCGAGAAGCAGTTACGCAAGCACTTACGAACCTGGGGGCCAGGTTCACGAAGCAGTTACACAAGCACTTACGAACCTGGGGCCAGGTTCACGAAACAGTTACACAAGCACTTACGAACCTGGGGCCAGGTTCACGAAACAGTTATGCAAGCAGTTACGAATCTCGGTCCAGGTTCACGAAGCAGTTACGCAAGCACTTACGAACCTGGGGGGCCAGATTCACGAAGCAGTTACGCAAGCACTTACGAACCTGGGGCCAGATTCACGAAGCAGTTACGCAAGCACTTACGAACCTGAGGCCAGATTCACGAAGCAATTACGCAAGCACTGACGAACCTGGGGCCATATTCACGAAGCAGTTACGCAAGCACTTACGAACCTGGGACCAGATTCACGAAGCAGTTATGCAAGCACTTACGAACCTGGGGCCAGATTCACGAAGCAGTTATGCAAGCACTTACGAACCTGGGACCAGATTCACGAAGCAGTTACGCAAGCACTTATGAACCTGTCCATCTTTTCTCAATCTTTGGCGGCTTTGTTTACAATTATTAAACAGTTAATGAGCTCCGAAGCACCAGGAGGCTGTTTATAACAATAACAACAGTTGATTGGCAAGTTTTCGTGCTTGTAAACTGTTTAATAAATGTAACCAAAGCCGTCAAAGATTGTGGAAAGATGTACACGTTCGTAAGTGCTTGCGTAACTGCTTCCTGAATCTGGCCCCAGATTCATAAGTGCTTGCGTAACTGCTTGGTGAATCTAGCCCCAGGTTCGTAAGTGCTTGCATAACTGTTTCGTGAACCTGGCCCCAGGTTCGTAAGTGCTTGCGTAACTGCTTCGTGAATCTGGCCCCAGGTTCGTAAGTGCTTGCGTAACAGCTTCGTGAATCTGGCCCCAGGTTCGTAAGTGCTTGAGTAACTGCTTCGTGTACCTGGCCCCAGGTTCGTAAGTGCTTGCGTAACTACTTCGTGAATCATCAGGTTCGTAAGTGCTTGCGTAACTACTTCGTGAATCTACCATACAACCTGCGTATATCACAACCTGCGTATACCACAACCTGTGTATAACACAACCTGCGTATAACACAACCTGCGTATAACACAACCTGCATATAACACAACCTGCGTATACCACAACCTGCGTATACCACAACCTGCGTATAACACAACCTGCGTATAACACAACCTGCGTATAACACAACCTGCGTATAACACAACCTGCGTATACCACAACCTGCGTATACCACAACCTGCGTATACCACAACCTGCGTATAACACAACCTGCGTATACCACAACCTGCGTATACCACAACCTGCGTATAACACAACCTGCGTATAATTCAACCTGCGTATACCACAACCTGCGTATACCACAACCTGCGTATACCACAACCTGCGTATAACACAACCTGCGTATAATTCAACCTGCGTATACCACAACCTGCGTATAACACAACCTGCGTATAACACAACCTGCGTATAACACAACCTGCATATAACACAACCTGCGTATAACACAACCTGCGTATACCACAACCTGTGTATAACACAACCTGCGTATACCACAACCTGCGTATACCACAACCTGCGTATACCACAACCTGTGTATAACACAACCTGCGTATACCACAACCTGTGTATACCACAACCTGTGTATAACACAACCTGCGTATAACACAACCTGCGTATAACACAACCTGCGTATAACACAACCTGTGTATAACACAACCTGCGTATAACACAACCTGCGTATACCACAACCTGTGTATACTACAACCTGTGTATAACACAACCTGTGTATACCACAACCTGCGTATACCACAACCTGCGTATAACACAACCTGCGTATAACACAACCTGCGTATAACAACCAGTGTTATAATAACCCATACAGTGGCACCCGGATACATCTGGAACTTCGCCTCGAGTAGTGTTGATCGACTCTCGATATTCCATAACCATTAGTATTGATCTCGAGAGTGTAGTGATGGATGTCACCCGCTTCTGGTTGAAATTGTTCTGTACCCTTCCTGGAGGGATGTATTGACCCGTCACTCCTTCCTGGAGGGAAGTATTGACCCGTCACTCCTTCCTCGAGGGAAGTATTGACCCGTCACTCCTTCCTGGAGGGAAGTATTGACCCGTCACTCCTTCCTGGAGGGTAGTTTTGACCGTCACTCCTTCCTGGAGGGTAGTATTGACCCGTCACTCCTTCCTGGAGGGAAGTATTGACCCGTCACTCCTTCCTGGAGGGTAGTTTTGACCGTCACTCCTTCCTGGAGGGTAGTATTGACCCGTCACTCCTTCCTGGAGGGTAGTATTGACCCGTCACTCCTTCCTGGAGGGTAGTATTGACTGTCACTCCTTCCTGGAGGGTAGTATTGACCGTCACTCCTTCCTGGAGGGTAGTATTGACTGTCACTCCTTCCTGGAGGGTAGTATTGACCCGTCACTCCTTCCTGGAGGGTAGTATTGACTGTCACTCCTTCCTGGAGGGTAGTATTGACCGTCACTCCTTCCTGGAGGGTAGTATTGACCGTCACTCCTTCCTGGAGGGTAGTATTGACTGTCACTCCTTCCTGGAGGGTAGTATTGACCCGTCACTCCTTCCTGGAGGGTAGTATTGACCTGTCACTCCTTCCTGGAGGGTAGTATTGACCCGTCACTCCTTCCTGGAGGGTAGTATTGACCCGTCACTCCTTCCTGGAGGGTAGTATTGACCGTCTATCCTTCCTGGAGGGGTAGTATTGACCCCTCACTCCTTCCTGGAGGGGTAGTATTGACCGTCACTCCTTCCTGGAGGGTAGTATTGACCCGCACTCCTTCCTGGAGGGTAGTATTGACCCGTCACTCCTTCCTGGAGGGGTAGTATTGACCGTCACTCCTTCCTGGAGGGTAGTATTGACCCGCACTCCTTCCTGGAGGGGTAGTATTGACCCCGCACTCCTTCCTGGAGGGTAGTATTGACCCGTCACTCCTTCCTGGAGGGTAGTATTGACCCGTCACTCCTTCCTGGAGGGTAGTATTGACCCGCACTCCTTCCTGGAGGGGTAGTATTGACCCCGCACTCCTTCCTGGAGGGTAGTATTGACCCGTCACTCCTTCCTGGAGGGTAGTATTGACCGTCACTCCTTCCTGGAGGGTAGTACTGACCGCACTCCTTCCTGGAGGGTAGTATTGACCGTCACTCCTTCCTGGAGGGTAGTACTGACCCTCCTTCCTGGAGGGCAGTAGTGACCCTCCTTCCTGGAGGGTAGTATTGACCGTCCTTCCTGGAGGTTAGTAGTGACCCGCACTCCTCTTTATGAGATCAACATCTTTCCCGGGAACTTGCAATGCATTGTTGCAACTCCACTCACTCCCCTACCCCATCCTAACCTAACCTAACCTAACCTAACCTAACCTAACTTGCAATGCATTGTTGCAACTCCACTCACCCCCCTACCCCATCCTAACCTAACCTAACCTAACCTAACCTAACCTAACCTAACCTAACCTAACCTACCCCATCTGGAGTCATCCCAAACTGGTGTTGGAACTGCATTGTTTCCATCTCAACAATGTTGGGGGGAGCCCAATTAACCTGAGACTCGCCTGTTAGTTCGTAACAGCCGAAACTCCATGAGCAATGTGCAATTCCTTGCAACGCGGGTTGGATTCCCGCACGAGGCAGAAACAAATGGGCAAAGTTTCTTTCACCCTGAATGCCTCTGTTACCTAGCAGTAAATAGGTACCTGGGTGTTAGTCAGCTGTCACGGGCTGCTTCCTGGGGGTGGAGGCCTGGTCGAGGACCGGGCCGCGGGGACACTAAAAAGCCTCGAAATCATCTCAAGATAACCTCAAGATAACAAACTATTCTACACGAAAATGCCTCCAATTGCACTCCAAAAGTAGGAGGATATACTCAGAATTATCTCAGACTACGTCATATATACATCCGTATTATATAAATTATATAAACAAATGGATTATGCATATAACAATAGTGAATCAAAATTATTTTTATGAACAGTTTATAGTCATTCAGGAGTTTTTATGAGGTTTAGGGAGATCAAAAAGCTTTCAACAGATGACACAATAACTTGGGGAAAGTTTAACGGGTTGTGAACATCAGGTTAGCCAGTCAGACAGCCAAGCAGATAGCCAGCCAGACAGACAGCCGGCCAGCCAGATAGCTAGACAGCCAGCCAGCCAGCAAGACAGATAGCTAGACAGCCAGACAGATAGCTAGACAGCCAGCCAGACAGATAGCTAGACAGCCAGCCAGCCAGATAGCTAGACAGCCAGCCAGCCAGCCAGCCAGATAGCTAGACAGCCAGCCAGCCAGATAGCTAGACAGCCAGCCAGCCAGATAGCTAGACAGCCAGCCAGATAGCTAGACAGCCGGCCAGCCAGATAGCTAGACAGCCAGCCAGCCAGATAGCTAGACAGCCAGCCAGCCAGCCAGACAGATAGCTAGACAGCCAGCCAGCCAGATAGCTAGACAGCCAGCCAGCCAGCCAGCCAGATAGCTAGACAGCCAGCCAGCCAGCCAGCCAGATAGCTAGACAGCCAGCCAGCCAGATAGCTAGACAGCCAGCCAGATAGCTAGACAGCCGGCCAGCCAGATAGCTAGACAGCCAGCCAGCCAGCCAGCTAGACAGCCGGCCAGCCAGATAGCTAGACAGCCAGCCAGCCAGCCAGCTAGACAGCCGGCCAGCCAGATAGCTAGACAGCCGGCCAGCCAGATAGCTAGACAGCCAGCCAGCCAGATAGCTAGACAGCCGGCCAGCCAGATAGCTAGACAGCCAGCCAGCCAGATAGCTAGACAGCCGGCCAGCCAGATAGCTAGACAGCCAGCCAGATAGCTAGACAGCCGGCCAGTCAGATAGCTAGACAGCCAGCCAGATAGCTAGACAGCTGGCCAGCCAGATAGCTAGACAGCCAGCCAGATAGCTAGACAGCCGGCCAGCCAGATAGCTAGACAGCCAGCCAGCCAGACAGATAATTAGACAGCCAGCCAGCCAGACAGATAATTAGACAGCCAGCCAGCCAGCCAGCCAGCCAGCCAGCCGGCCAGCCAGCTAGTCAGCCTACTAACAAAAGTTACCAGAGCACCGTGACTCAACACACACAAGAATGCACCAACTTGCAAACTGCAGCAGTGTTGCAGAGAAGGAAAAGGGGGGGGGTGTTACACAGCCCCCCCCCCTCCCCACCCACTCAGAGCACACCCTTGAGTATGTGGCGACGCATATATGAACGCACGCACACGCACGCACATCTCTCTCTCTCACATATC
Source organism: Procambarus clarkii (assembly GCF_040958095.1). Taxonomy (NCBI): domain Eukaryota; kingdom Metazoa; phylum Arthropoda; class Malacostraca; order Decapoda; family Cambaridae; genus Procambarus; species Procambarus clarkii. Next base: position 12,315,712 of record NC_091161.1, on the reverse strand, counting down.
ATCTTCCTTAAGCGCGCTTTTGGCTACTACTCAAGTGGAAGACGACCGCTTGGAGGTCGAGGGGTCTCTGTGACAGAAGGCTTGAGTCTTAGGGAAGACCTTGACCCTCAGATCAGGCTTCCTGTCCCTGATAATATCAAGTCTGATCCGCTGTTAAGACTTTTTGAGGTGAGTGGGGACAGTATACATAATCATTACGCGATACATACATGTATCCCCAGGACAAGGAGCTGGGATACAAGGACAAGAAACATGCGTTACAGGACTATCGGGAATCGAACCCCCACAGAGTAATTATCCTTTAAATTATCAGAGTCTTAACAACCCCCTCTAACAACCTTACCGTTGTTCAAGCTTAACAGCACCAACTGCTCAACTATCACTGCTTGTTTGACCGTGACCAAGGCTGGGTTGAGCCTTAGCTCTCTGACCCGCCTACTGACTCAGTTATATTCTTGAATAAAAACAAGGTGTGTACAAGTGGCCTTACTGGGAGTAGCAGCGAGTTTTAAACGCGATTTATACAAGTTTTAAACGCGATTTATACAAGTTTTAAACGCGTCGACGACGCCCTTTTCACTATGAAAACAAATAATAATATTTTTATCATTGAACATGGAAAGTTTGCTTTTATAGAGGGAGTAATATCTTTTTATACCATGGGGGCACAGGGAGTTCAAGAGAACTATCAACATCAGAGGCCCGAGACTGTTCAACACGCTTCCACTACACATAAGGGACATAACTGGCCGACCCCTCACAGTGTTCAAGAGAGAACTATCAACATCAGAGGCCCGAGACTGTTCAACACGCTTCCACTACACATAAGGGACATAACTGGCCGACCCCTCACAGTGTTCAAGAGAGAACTATCAACATCAGAGGCCCGAGACTGTTCAACACGCTTCCACTACACATAAGGGACATAACTGGCCGACCCCTCACAGTGTTCAAGAGAGAACTATCAACATCAGAGGCCCGAGACTGTTCAACACGCTTCCACTACACATAAGGGACATAACTGGCCGACCCCTCACAGTGTTCAAGAGAGAACTATCAACATCAGAGGCCCGAGACTGTTCAACACGCTTCCACTACACATAAGGGACATAACTGACCGACCCCTCACAGTGTTCAAGAGAGAACTATCAACATCAGAGGCCCGAGACTGTTCAACACGCTTCCACTACACATAAGGGACATAACTGGCCGACCCCTCACAGTGTTCAAGAGAGAACTATCAACATCAGAGGCCCGAGACTGTTCAACACGCTTCCACTACACATAAGGGACATAACTGGCCGACCCCTCACAGTATTCAAGAGAGAACTATCAACATCAGAGGCCCGAGACTGTTCAACACGCTTCCACTACACATAAGGGACATAACTGGCCGACCCCTCACAGTGTTCAAGAGAGAACTATCAACATCAGAGGCCCGAGACTGTTCAACACGCTTCCACTACACATAAGGGACATAACTGGCCGACCCCTCACAGTGTTCAAGAGAGAACTATCAACATCAGAGGCCTGAGACTATTCAACACGCTTCCACTACACATAAGGGACATAACTGACCGACCCCTCACAGTGTTCAAGAGAGAACTATCAACATCAGAGGCTTAGACTGTTCAACACGCTTCCACTACACATAAGAGACATAACTGGCCGACCCCTCACAGTGTTCAAGAGAGAACTATCAACATCAGAGGCCCGAGACTGTTCAACACGCTTCCACTACACATAAGGGACATACCTGGCCGACCCCTCACAGTGTTCAAGAGAGAACTATCAACATCAGAGGCCTGAGACTGTTCAACACGCTTCCACTACACATAAGGGACATAACTGACCGACCCCTCACAGTGTTCAAGAGAGAACTATCAACATCAGAGGCCCGAGACTGTTCAACACGCTTCCACTACACATAAGGGACATAACTGGCCGACCCCTCACAGTGTTCAATTGAGAACCATCAACATCAGAGGCCCGAGACTGTTCAACACGCTTCCACTACACATAAGGGACATAACTGGCCGACCCCTCACAGTGTTCAAGAGAGAACTATCAACATCAGAGGCCCGAGACTGTTCAACACGCTTCCACTACACATAAGGGACATAACTGGCCGACCCCTCACAGTGTTCAAGAGAGAACTATCAACATCAGAGGCCCGAGACTGTTCAACACGCTTCCACTACACATAAGGGACATAACTGGCCGACCCCTCACAGTGTTCAAGAGAGAACTATCAACATCAGAGGCCCGAGACTGTTCAACACGCTTCCACTACACATAAGGGACATAACTGGCCGACCCCTCACAGTGTTCAAGAGAGAACTATCAACATCAGAGGCCCGAGACTGTTCAACACGCTTCCACTACACATAAGGGACATAACTGGCCGACCCCTCACAGTGTTCAAGAGAGAACTATCAACATCAGAGGCCCGAGACTGTTCAACACGCTTCCACTACACATAAGGGACATAACTGGCCGACCCCTCACAGTGTTCAAGTGAGAACTATCAACATCAGAGGCCCGAGACTGTTCAACACGCTTCCACTACACATAAGGGACATAACTGACCGACCCCTCACAGTGTTCAAGAGAGAACTTGATAAACAACTCCAAAGGATACCTGACCAACCAGGCTGTGACTGCCCTCTGACACCATCTTTACTGTGATTTCATGTCGGTGAGCCATAGCTCTGTGGCCACTGTGGGGGCTCGAACCCAGCACCACATAAGGGAGTAGACCCACCAACATGTGGGCCGAGGCGAGAGAGAAAGAGAAATACTAAAGAGATCAAGAAAAGATATACAGATGGCCTCAGAAACCCCAGCTCTTTATATCAATTTAGACGCGACTGTCACCCCCGTCCACTACAGAGACGGCCAGACAGAGGCTCTTAGACAGACGGCCAGACAGAGGCTCTTAGACAGACGGCCAGACAGAGGCTCTTAGACAGACGGCCAGACAGAGGCTCTTAGACAGACGGCAAGACAGAGACTCTTAGACAGACGGCAAGACAGAGGCTCTTAGACAGACGGCAAGACAGAGGCTCTTAGACAGACGGCCAGACAGAGGCTCTTAGACAGACGGCCAGACAGAGGCTCTTAGACAGACGGCAAGACAGAGACTCTTAGACAGACGGCAAGACAGAGGCTCTTAGACAGACGGCCAGACAGAGGCTCTTAGACAGACGGCAAGACAGAGACTCTTAGACAGACAGCCAGACTCAGGCACCTAAACAGACAAGTAGACAAAAGCACAGACAGCCCCCTCTCTCTGTACGGCGTGTGAGAGAGACGGGACAGGCAGACACTTAGTATGGACAAATGCGTCCTTAGAGCGGGAACTACCTTCGGACGCAGTATATATATATGAAGCGAGACCGTCGCTCTACCGTCCAGCGCAAGTGGTTTGGGTAGAAAAAGCGACATATTCACATATATCCCCTACTTACCAACATCACCATCACTACCTACTGTTCACCTCACCTAGTCGACACCACCTGGTCCCCCCTACCTGTGGAAGAAAAAACAAAGCAGAATTATAAATCTGCGAGTTAATCACGGGATGACTTAC
>NC_091161.1:12301183-12311620 GCF_040958095.1 Procambarus clarkii | reverse complement strand
CTCTCTCTCTCTCTCTCTCTCTCTCTCTCTCTCTCTCTCTCTCTGTCTCTCTCTCTCTCTCTCTCTCTCTCTCTGTCTCTCACTCACAGTATGAAGATTGCTTCTTAGCAAGATACACCCAAGTATACATAATACACCCAGGTATACATAATACACCCAGGCATACATAATACACCCAGGCATACATAATACACCCAGGTATATACAATACACCCAGGCATACATAATACACCCAGGTATACACAATACACCCAGGTATACACAATACACCCAGGTATACATAATACACCCAGGTATACATAATACACCCAGGCATACATAATACACCCAGGTATACATAATACACCCAGATACACATAATACACCCAGGCATACATAACACACCCCAGGTATACATAATACACCCAGATACACATAATACACCCCAGGTATACATAATACACTCAAGTATACATAATACACCCAGGCATACATAATTCACCCAGGCATACATAATACACCCAGGTATACACAATACACCCAGGCATACATAATACACCCCAGGTATACATAACACACCCAGGTATACATAATACACCCAGGTATACATACTCAAGGGTGTCATACATTACTGGGAACATACACAAATCCTTCGCTTTATAGAATTAAAATAATTTAATCCATAGTAATGGCAGCTTTGACACTATTTATAATTTGTATAATAATCTACTCGAGGACTCCTGGAATTGCTGATAATCTGGCCCCAGTTCGAGGCTTTCAGAGTCCGGGTCACGTGACCACACTGCTAATGGGACCAGGGGACCCGGTCGGCTGAGCGGACAGCACGCTGGACTCATAATCCTGTGGTCCTGGGTTCGATCCCAGGCACCGGCGAGAAACAATGGGCTGTTTCTTTCAGTCTATGCCTCTGTTACCTAGCAGTAAAATAGGTACCAGGGTGTTAGTCAGCTGTCACGGGCTGCTTCCTGGGGGTGGAGGCCTGGTCGAGGACCGGGCCGCGGGGACACTAAAGCCCCGAAATCATCTCAAGATAACCTCAAGATAACCACCCTATGCCCCTGTTACCTAGCAGTAAAATAGGTACCTGGGTGTTAGTCAACTGTCACGGGCTGCTTCCTGGGGGTGGAGGCCTGGTCGAGGACCGGGCCGCGGGGACACTAAAGCCCCGAAATCATCTCAAGATAACCTCAAGATAACCCATTTTTTCCTTTTTGGACATGAAAATTGGTTCTGTCTTCAGTGTAGGGAAAAAATCCTATTTTCCCCTCAACTTTGCTTTTGCCCCTTACCTAAGTATACATAATAGTATACATAATGGTTCTTTGTTCTTATGTTACAAAGACACCATTTTGTCACGTTATATGTATCCTTCCTGTATATATGAATCCTTCCTGTATACATGTATCCTTCCTGTATACATGTATCCTTCCTGTATATATGTATCCTTCCTGTATATATGTATCCTTCCTGTATATATGTATCCTTCCTGTATACATGTATCCTTCCTGTATACATGTATCCTTCCTGTATACATGTATCCTTCCTGTATATATGTATCCTTCCTGTATACATGTATCCTTCCTGTATATATGTATCCTTCCTGTATACATGTATCCTTCCTGTATATATGTATCCTTCCTGTATATATGTATCCTTCCTGTATACATGTATCCTTCCTGTATATATGTATCCTTCCTGTATATATGTATCCTTCCTGTATATATGTATCCTTCCTGTATATATGTATCCTTCCTGTATATATGTATCCTTCCTGTATATATGTATCCTTCCTGTATACATGTATCCTTCCTGTATATATGTATCCTTCCTGTATATATGTATCCTTCCTGTATATATGTATCCTTCCTGTATACATGTATCCTTCCTGTATATATGTATCCTTCCTGTATACATGTATCCTTCCTGTATACATGTATCCTTCCTGTATACATGTATCCTTCCTGTATACATGTATCCTTCCTGTATACATGTATCCTTCCTGTATACATGTATCCTTCCTGTATATATGTATCCTTCCTGTATACATGTATCCTTCCTGTATATATGTATCCTTCCTGTATACATGTATCCTTCCTGTATACATGTATCCTTCCTGTATATATGTATCCTTCCTGTATACATGTATCCTTCCTGTATATATGTATCCTTCCTGTATATATGTATCCTTCCTGTATATATGTATCCTTCCTGTATACATGTATCCTTCCTGTATACATGTATCCTTCCTGTATATATGTATCCTTCCTGTATATATGTATCCTTCCTGTATATATGTATCCTTCCTGTATATATGTATCCTTCCTGTATACATGTATCCTTCCTGTATATATGTATCCTTCCTGTATATATGTATCCTTCCTGTATACATGTATCCTTCCTGTATACATGTATCCTTCCTGTATACATGTATCCTTCCTGTATACATGTATCCTTCCTGTATATATGTATCCTTCCTGTATACATGTATCCTTCCTGTATATATGTATCCTTCCTGTATATATGTATCCTTCCTGTATATATGTATCCTTCCTGTATACATGTATCCTTCCTGTATATATGTATCCTTCCTGTATATATGTATCCTTCCTGTATACATGTATCCTTCCTGTATATATGTATCCTTCCTGTATATATGTATCCTTCCTGTATATATGTATCCTTCCTGTATACATGTATCCTTCCTGTATATATGTATCCTTCCTGTATATATGTATCCTTCCTGTATATATGTATCCTTCCTGTATATATGTATCCTTCCTGTATACATGTATCCTTCCTGTATATATGTATCCTTCCTGTATATATGTATCCTTCCTGTATATATGTATCCTTCCTGTATATATGTATCCTTCCTGTATACATGTATCCTTCCTGTATACATGTATCCTTCCTGTATATATGTATCCTTCCTGTATATATGTATCCTTCTTGTATACATGTATCCTTCCTGTATACATGTATCCTTCCTGTATACATGTATCCTTCCTGTATATATGTATCCTTCCTGTATACATGTATCCTTCCTGTATATATGTATCCTTCCTGTATATATGTATCCTTCCTGTATATATGTATCCTTCCTGTATACATGTATCCTTCCTGTATATATGTATCCTTCCTGTATATATGTATCCTTCCTGTATACATGTATCCTTCCTGTATACATGTATTCATAGGAAGTATACATATAAACTTCCCAATGATGCTTCGCCCAGGACTCGTAATAAACTTATTACACTACCACAAATCCACAAGGGCCGTGACGAGGATTCGAACCTGCGTCCGGGAGCATCCCAGACGCTGTCTTAATCGACTGAGACGTAGGTTCGAATCTTTGTGATTTCTGTGTGTTAAATTACCGTTTTTTACCCGTGAATGGTTTCTAGAGTCTCTGTTGTGACCAAGGAATTGTGTAACTATTACTGTTCTTGTAAAACTTTGGCTCTAAATATTGAACTTTTTCATAACTCAAAAAACTTTTTGAGCTTAAATTGTGAGGAAAGTTTTAATGGCAATGAACAGCAGTTGTTGTGGAAGGTAGGGGATAGGTAGGGGTGTAGGTAAGGGGTGTAGGTAGGGGATAGGTAAAGGTGTAGGTAGGGGTATAGGTAGGGGATAGGTAGGGGTGTAGGTAGGGGTATAGGTAGGGGATAGGTAGGGGTGTAGGTAGGGGAAAATGTAGGGGTGTAGGTAGGGGATAGGTAAAGGTGTAGGTAGGGGTATAGGTAGGGGATAGGTAGGGGTGTAGGTAGGGCATAGGTAGGGGTGTAGGTAAGGGTGTAGGTAGGGGTATAGGTAGGGGTGTAGGTAGGGGTGTAGGTAAGAGGTATAGGTAGGGGTGTAGGTAGGGGTGTAGGTAAGAGGTATAGGTAGGGGTATAGGTAGGGGATAGGTAGGGGTATAGGTAGGGGATAGGTAGGGGTGTAGGTAAGTAGGTAGGTAGGGGTTTAACAGGCATAGAAAAGTGGCCTCCAAAATTGTGCTAATTGACCAATAAGAGAGAGAGAGTAATTATAATAAGGGCTTCAGGCTGCCATAATTGACTTAGGGAGAGAGTAAGGGTGAAAGTGAGGGGAAAGTAGGAGAAAATGAATTAGGAAAGTGATGAGAAAGTTTTTGTGCTGTGATAACAAGAATGTGAAATACACTGAAGTTTTGAGCCCCTGGTAGAGTACCTAGTGTAGATTAAGCCCCACTAGTCTACACCAGGGGACACTGAAGTTTTGAGCCCCTGGTAGAGTACCTAGTGTAGATTAAGCCCCACTAATCTACACCAGGGGACACTGAAGTTTTGAGCCCCTGGTAGAGCACCTAGTGTAGATTAAGCCCCACTAATCTACACCAGGGAACACTGAAGTTTTGAGCCCCTGGTAGAGCTCCTAGTGTAGATTAAGCCCAACTAATCTACACCAGGGGACACTGAAGTTTTGAGCCCCTGGTAGAGCACCTAGTGTAGATTAAGCCCCAGTAATCTACACCAGGGGACATTGAAGTTTTGAGCCCCTGGTAGAGCACCTAGTGTAGATTAAGCCCCACTAATCTACACCAGGGGACACTGAAGTTTTGAGCCCCTGGTAGAGCCCCTAGTGTAGATTAAGCCCCAGTAATCTACACCAGGGGTTGGCTGGGGTGTTGAGCACTACACCAAGCAGGTGTTATCATGCACAAGTAGTCAGATAAAACGGTATAGTTTGCCACTCAGATACTGCATGTCGTTTGCTCTGATTCCCTGATAGGGTCAGAGTGTGTGTGTGAGCTCTGAGGATCGAGTCAGGTCATGCATGCATATTCCCTCTCCTGGATTCATCTCTATACATATGCAATGAATTTGATACGAGGTAGTTACACTATGTATTATTCCTGTGTGTGTGTGTGTGTGTGTGTGTGTGTGTGTGTGTGTGTGTGTGTGTGTGTGTGTGTGTGTGTGTGTGTGTGTGTGTGTGCTCACCTAATTGTGCTTGCGGGGGTTGAGCTCTGGCTCTTTGGTCCCGCCTTGTGTGTGTGTGTGTGTGTGTAAACACACACACACACACACACACACAAGGGAGAGAGAGAGAGAGAGAGAGAGAGAGAGAGAGAGAGAGAGAGAGAGAGAGAGAGAGAGAGAGAGAGAGAGAGAGAGAGAGAAAGAGAGTGTAGAGACTGGAGCCTCACACAGTCACAACAGAGAAACCTTGCCCAACCAGTTACGCACGAGGTACAGCACAAGTGGCCCTTAACCTCTCTCACATACACCAACACAAACCTCACTTTTTTATAACTTTCTCAAATTCCTCTCTCCTCTTTTTCTACTGCCTTTTCTCATGGTACTCGTCTAGTTGTGCTTGCAGGGGGGGGTTGAGCTTTGGCTCTTTGGTCCCGCCTCTCGATTGGCAACTGTGGTATGGAGTTATACCACCTGTGGGTATTCTATGTGTGTGTGTGTGCGTGCGTATGTGCGTGCGTGCGTCAGATAGTCGGTCTGATCTTTGGGGTGTACAAGTCGGTTTCCTTGTGTTGTAGTGAAGGTAATTCACCCCAAAGGTAACTGTTGAATTAGACACAGTTCCCTTCAAGGTCAGCGTAACACAGGAACAGGTCGATGGGTGAGAATGTCAAAGTCCCCCCAGGGCATTGATCACAAGGCATTGATCACAAGCCATTGATCAAAAGAGATTGATCACACGTAATTTACTAGCAGAAAAGAGACATTTCTCTCAAGACATAAAACAGTCTGATATGAACTCTGAACGACAGTAGGCTTTCAGACTTCAGGCTATCAGATCTCAGGCTTTCAGACTTCAGGCTATCAGATCTCAGGCTTTCAGACCTCAGGCTTTTAGCCCACAGGCTGCGGTATCAGACTGGCGTATAGTGGTATGTTTCTGTGTATCATCCTACTGACCTAGCCTCAGTCACAAATTTCATTACGTTACACTTGTGGGGAGTTGAATTCTAGCTACCACCTCTTGGAGTAGCTTGTTGATGCTTTAGGCGCTCCTGAATCATCATACGGTCTTCTTAAGTCATTGTACTTCTTATTACTTTTATCTCATCTACATTGTCAAATGACGTTATCTTGAGGTTATCTTGAGATGATTTCGGGGCTTTAGTGTCCCCGCGGCCCGGTCCTCGACCAGGCCTCCACCCCCAGGAAGCAGCCCGTGACAGCTGACTAACACCCAGGTACCTATTTTACTGCTAGGTAACAGGGGGGCATAGGGTGAAAGAAACTCTGCCCATTGTTTCTCGCCGGCGCCTGGGATCGAACCCGGGACCACAGGATCACAAGTCCAGCGTGCTGTCCGCAGCACGCTGTCATCCCAATATATGATTTGTAACTCTTGTATCTGAATGCACTATTGACTCTAATGCTAAACTCTACGGACTTCGGGCGACACATTTCATCTCACCTGTACTAACTCCTCCATTGTACTCACCTAGTTGTACCGTCTTCGTGTCGGGGGGGTATAGGGGGGACACCTTTTCTAAGGAGGGGCACAGGGGCCGACGTTTAATGAGACTAGCATCTAGCGTTTGGTCTTCAGCCTTGGAACAATACAGTCGTTAACAGATAACAAACAAGTGAAGGGGAAGGGAGCTATCAGAGGGGAAAGCGCCAAGCCATTACGACTATATAGCACTGATAAGGGGTCAGGATAAGGCTTTGGGATGGGACGGGGGAAAGGAATGGTGCCCAACCACTTGTGGACGGTCTCGGGGGATTGAACGCCAAAGAAATCGATAGACGGAAGATCAGACAGACAGACTGATAGACAGACAGACAGACAGACAGACAGACTGATAGACAGACAGACAGACTCATAGACAGACTCATAGACAGACAGACAGACAGACAGACAGACAGACAGACAGACAGACAGACAGACAGACAGACAGACAGACTGATAGACAGACAGAGACTGATAGACAGACAGACAGACAGACAGACAGACAGACAGACAGACAGACAGATAGACAGACAGACAGACAGACAGACAGACAGACAGACTGATAGACAGACAGAGACTGATAGACAGACTCATAGACAGACAGACAGACAGACAGACAGACAGACAGACAGACAGATAGACAGACAGACAGACAGACAGACAGACAGACAGACAGACAGACAGACAGACAGACTGATAGACAGACTGATAGACAGACTCATAGACAGACAGACAGACAGACAGACAGACAGACAGACAGATAGACAGACAGACAGACAGACAGACAGACAGACAGACAGACAGACAGACAGACAGACAAACTGGTATTATCTTCCATAACTCTCCAGATTTCAAAAATATTAAGAATGACAAAAAAGTTCCCCAATTAACAATTATATAATTAATATAAAAACCCATGCGTATATTTTTTTTAATTACATGGCATAAAAAAAAGTTTAACATAAGCCTTTCCTCCAACACAAGTCTTAAAGACCCGCCAGGAACCTCCTTATCGTGCAAAAGTATTTCCCCGAGCACCGGAAAGTTCTGGGGCCAGGTTCACGAAAGCAGTTACGCAAGCACTTACGAACCTGGGGCCAGATTCACGAAAGCAGTTACGCAAGCACTTACGAACCTGGGGGAGATTCACGAAGCAGTTACACAAGCACTTACGAACCTGGGGCTAGATTCACCAAGCAGTTACGCAAGCACTTACGAACCTGGGGCTAGATTCACCAAGCAGTTACGCAAGCACTTACGGACCTGGGGCCAGATTCACGAAAGCAGTTACGCAAGCACTTACGAACCTGGGGCCAGATTCACGAAGCAGTTACGCAAGCACTTACAAACGTGTACATCTTTCCTCAATCTTTGACGGCTTTGGTTACATTTATTAAACAGTTTACAAGCATGAAAACTTGCCAATCAACTGTTGTTATTGTTATAAACAGCCTCCTGGTGCTTCGGAGCTCATTAACCGTTTAATAATTGTAAACAAAGCCGCCAAAGATTGAGAAAAGATGGACAGGTTCGTAAGTGCTTGCATAACTGCTTCGTGAATCTGACCCCTGGACTTTCGTTCGATTGTTCGAAAAGCAAAATCCCTCATTCTTGGCTGAGTGGAGAGTCTTGTTAAGTGCCGTTCGATGCTCAAGTTATTCCTTAAACTATTGGTTGTGGAAACAGGAAGTTATGTTCGGGCTGAAGCCAATTGGAACCAATTGTAACTTTAGGCTCGAACTTACTCTTCAAGGGTGTTTGAGGTAGGAGGTGGATCTTGGGGTCATTGTGGAGTACGACGTCTGAACCCTGTGGAGGTGGACCTTCTAAACCAATGTATAATTAATATTATACTAAGAATTATATTATATTGACAAACTATTATACTAACTCTAACACGTATCTCTAACACGTGTTAGAGACACGTGTATAATCAGCTTGTTAAGAGCGGTTTGCTTGTCTTGTCATTCATCCTTAACAACCCTATGTCTAAGTGCCACTTAAGTGCCTTTATACAGGTGTGGAAACACCTGTTTCTACTTGATATAATTAATCCAAACTGCATTTCAGATATGATTAGTGTGTATACCTGCCGTTCCCACCAGGTGGAAAGCTTGGAGCAGATGTGTCGCGCAGTCTGAGGGCTCCTGGTGGCACTCAAGCAGGTGTGTCAGCATCCTACACCTGTCCTACACCTGCAGCAGCAGCACATGGCCAAGATGTTGCGTCCTCTGTGTGCTGGCACTAGGTGCCACCGGGCCACTAGGCCAGGAGGGCCTCTCTACACACACACTCAAACACACACACTTACGCCTGCACTCTGAAGTCCCTCCTGCTGACCCCTGGCTTGTATAGAATCACTCACCTCGACACGCACTCAGACGGGCCGGCAGTACGCACTCAAGACATCATTACGCACTCAAGAAATCCATCACACACACTCAAGCTATCCAGCATCATCTACACTTGGCCTGACCAAACCAACTCATCTGTGATAACAAGAAACACTGTTATAGGTGAGTATGATATCTTTTATCTTAAATGACCCCAGTATAAATGAATATTGATATATAATACAATTTTGTGTATTCGTACGCAGGATAGGTCATTTGAGGCACGTGGGTGAATCGTTTAGGTGTGGTGTTCGAACACAGGAGGGCTTGTTCGGAGTCTGTTCGAACGGAATCAGTTGTGAATGTGTGAAGTGGGTTTTTTCACTCTTAAAGACAGGGGTTTTGGGTAGTTAGGTTAATAAGCATTTGGACTTGGTTAACGAGGATGGGTTCTAGGTTATCCAAATAGCATAGCGTCTTATTGACTAGTTTAGTTCAATTTCTTTATTGTGCACCCCATACCCATCCTGTGGGCGGTTTTGGAAAGGGTTATAGAGGCATATAATCGGTTCAGGAAGCGATTAGCTCGATTAGACCAATTAGAAGCTAATTACACAATTGTCAGTGTTACATATTTACATATTTATACACAGCCATGTACACATATATATATATTTTCATATTAAATACATATTCCACAATTGGAATGTATTAGGCAGTGATGTGGTGGAGGCTGATTCCATACACATTTTTATATGTAGATATGATAGAGCCCAATAGGTTCAGGAACCTGTACACCAGTTGATTGACAGTTGAGAGGCGGGACCAAAGAGCCAGAGCTCAACCCCCACAAGCACAACTAGGTGCTCCACACCCACCCAACTGGGCGGCAGCTTTACAGTCATGTGCTCCACACCCACCCAACTGGGCGGCAGCTTTACAGTCATGTGCTCCACACCCACCCAACTGGGCGGCAGCTTTACAGTCATGTGCTCCACACCCACCCAACTGGGCGGCAGCTTTACAGTCATGTGCTCCACACCCACCCAACTGGGCGGCAGCTTTACAGTCATGTGCTCCACACCCACCCAACTGGGCGGCAGCTTTACAGTCATGTGCTCCACACCCACCCAACTGGGCGGCAGCTTTACAGTCATGTGTTCCACACCCACCCAACTGGGCGGCAGCTTTACAGTCATGTGCTCCACACCCACCCAACTGGGCGGCAGCTCAGTTATCAGCTCAGTCAGACAGTTATCTTGAGGTTATCTTGAGATGATTTCGGGGCTTTAGTGTCCCCGCGGCCCGGTCCTCGACCAGGCCTCCACCCCCAGGAAGCAGCCCGTGACAGCTGACTAACACCCAGGTACCTATTTTACTGCTAGGTCACAGAGGCATAGGGTGAAAGAAACTCTGCCTATTGTTTCTCGCCGGCGCCCGGGATCGAACCCGCGACCACAGGATCACAAGTTATCGTTCTCATAACTCCATATATACCACCACCTTCGACCTGTGAAGTGGTCGCGGTCATTTTCACGGTCGTCAGAAGGCAAAATAATCCAGAATAATTATCAAAACATCGAGGGGCTTCAACTTGGGTTCGAATCTCAGTTCAGGATTTTTTTTTTCCGCCCAATCAAAGCCTCCACGGG
>NC_091161.1:12278683-12298683 GCF_040958095.1 Procambarus clarkii | reverse complement strand
CCACTACAATAAGACAAACAGTGACTAATCTTACATCAACAAGTAGCAATTACTACATATCCCAGCTATCACAATATCCCAGCTGCTTGTATTATCCTGCTGTTATCCTGCTCTCATAACCCTTCAGGTGATATCATACTATCTTGAGGTTATCTTGAGATGATTTCGGGGCTTTAGTGTCCCCGCGGCCCGGTCCTCGACCAGGCCTCCACCCCCAGGAAGCAGCCCGTGACAGCTGACTAACACCCAGGTACCTATTTTACTGCTAGGTAACAGAGTTTAGGTACCAGTTTAGGGTTATCTTCTGGTAATTACCTTATCTGCTAAACTCATTACTATCTCATATTTAGCTAAAGTACTTTCAAAGGCGATTAACGTACACAAATTTTATTATTTATTTAGTAAAAATTTTAAACAATTACTTATTATCTTTAATAAAAATGAAGATACAAATTTTGAATAAAATCAAAGTTTGTTTTTTTCATATAGTGTTTTCTTGATTTAATTACTGATATGTAAATACAGGAATATAAATATGTCATAAGCTTTGAGATACCATTGAAGAAACTTTATATATATATATATATATATATATATATATATATATATATATATATATATATATATATATATATATATATATATATATATATATATATATGACAGTGTCAGACCACGGAGGAAAATTGAAACAGGAATTTCCTTAAGTACTTTCGTATATTAATACATCTTCAGAAGGAGTTTTGATGTATTAATATACGAAAGTACTTAAGGAAATTCCTGTTTCAATTTTCCTCCGTGGTCTGACACTGTCACATTTTTAATGAGGTGTTTATTTTCGTGATACACACACACACACACACACACACACACACACACACACACACACACACACACACACACACACACACACGAGCTACGAGGAGAGGTTAGAAGCATTAAATATGCCAAAACTAGAAGACAGAAGAAAAAGAGGTGATATGATCACTACATACAAAATAGTTACAGGAATTGATAAAATCGACAGGGAAGACTTCCTGAGACCTGGAATTTCAAGAACAAGAGGTCATAGATTTAAACTAGCTAAACACAGATGCCGAAGAAATATAAGAAAATTCACCTTCGCAAATAGAGTGGTAGACGGTTGGAACAAGTTAAGTGAGAAGGTGGTGGAGGCCAAGACCGTCAGTAGTTTCAAAGCGTTATATGACAAAGAGTGCTGGGAAGACGGGACACCACGAGCGTAGCTCTCATCCTGTAACTACACTTAGGTAATTACACTTAGGTAATTACACACACACACACACACACACACACACGGAGGCGGGACCAAAGAGCCAAAGCTCAACCCCCGCAAGCATAAATAGGTGAGTACACACACACACACACACACACACACACACACACACACACACACACACACACACACACACACACACAATCCTTGCATATCCCTCCTGGAAACAATACCAAAGATGTGAATGTTGGGGTTTGAACTCAAGCCCGTGTATTATAGACTAACTCCCTCCAGCCTCTCTGAGTGAAGAAAAACTCTGCCAGAGCCCAGGAGCTTGAGACATTGGATAAAGGCATCATGGGATGCTCCCATGGGAGATGTGGAACTTAGGGGGTCCGTAGGAAAGAGATCAAAGAGCCTGTTGGTGTTGGCAAAGTGTGGCAGGAATCTGTTCATGAATGTTCTCAAGAGCTGGGGTATCCCAGCTCCTTGTCCTCATACCCCAGCTCCTTGTCCTCATATCCCGGCTCCTTGTCCTCATATCCCAGCTCCTTGTCCTCATATCCCAGCTCCTTGTCCTCATATCCCAGCTCCTTGTCCTCATATCCCAGCTCATTGTCCTCATATCCCAGCTCCTTGTCCTCATACCCCAGCTCCTTGTCCTCATATCCCGGCTCCTTGTCCTCATATCCCAGCTCCTTGTCCTCATATCCCAGCTCATTGTCCTCATATCCCAGCTCCTTGTCCTCATATCCCAGCTCCTTGTCCTCATATCCCAGTTCCTTGTTCTCATATCCCAGCTCCTTCTCCTGATACCCCAGCTCCTAGTCCTCATATCCCAGCTCCTTGTCCTGATACCCCAGCTCCTAGTCCTCATATCCCAGCTCCTTGTCCTCATACCCCAGCTCCTTGTGCTCATATCCCAGCTCCTTGTCCTCATATCCCAGCTCCTTGTCCTCATATCCCAGCTCCTAGTCCTCATATCCCAGCTATATGTCCTCATATCCCAGCTCCTTGTCCTCATATCCCAGCTCCTTGTCCTCATATCCCAGCTCCTTGTCCTCATACCCCAGCTCCTAGTCCTCATATCCCAGCTCCTTGTCCTCATACCCCAGCTCCTTGTCCTCATACCCCAGCTCCTAGTCCTCATATCCCAGCTCCTTGTCCTCATACCCCAGCTCCTTGTCCTCATATCCCAGTTCCTTGTTCTCATATCCCAGCTCCTTCTCCTGATACCCCAGCTTCTAGTCCTCATATCCCAGCTCCTTGTCCTCATACCCCAGCTCCTAGTCCTCATATCCCAGCTCCTTGTCCTCATATCCCAGTTCCTTGTTCTCATATCCCAGCTCCTTCTCCTCATACCCCAGCTCCTAGTCCTCATATCCCAGCTCCTTGTCCTCATACCCCAGCTCCTTGTCCTCATATCCCAGCTCCTTGTCCTCATACCCCTGACAGACCGTCAGAGACTGAGACCGCAGAAATATTGGGACGAGGTGTATTGTTCCTGAAGTCAATGATCCTAGGTAAGGAACCAGTAAGAACTGTGTAAGAATAGTCAAGGTTTTATACAAAGTTTCAGACTTCCCATTGAAGTTTTGATCTGTTGTAGAAAGTTTGGGATTTATGAGCAGAAAATTGTGAAATGCTCTTTGTTTCAGTCTATTTCACCGCGACTACTCTCTCTGTCATTCCCTGACATCTCCTGACATCTCCTGACATCTCCTGTCATCCCCTGCCATCCCCTGCCATCTCCTGACATCTCCTGATATCCCCTGCCGTCTCCTGACATCCCCTGCCATCTCCTGACATCCCCTGCCATCTCCTGACATCCCCTGACATCTCCTGACATCCCCTGACATCTCCTGATATCCCCTGACATCCCCTGACATCTCCTGCCATCTCCTGACATCCCCTGCCATCTCCTGACATCCCCTGACATCTCCTGACATCCCCTGACATCCCCTGACATCCCCTGCCATCTCCTGACATCCCCTGACATCCCCTGCCATCTCCTGACATCCCCTGACATCCCCTGACATCCCCTGACATCCCCTGACATCCCCTGACATCCCCTGACATCTCCTGACATCCCCTGACATCCCCTGCCATCCCCTGACATCCCCTGACATCCCCTGCCATCCCCTGACATCCCCTGACATCCCCTGACATCCCCTGACATCTCCTGACATCCCCCCTGACATCTCCTGACATCCCCTGCCATCCCCTGACATCCCCTGACATCCCCTGACATCTCCTGACATCCCCTGACATCCCCTGACATCCCCTGACATCCCCTGACATCCCCTGACATCTCCTGACATCTCCTGACATCTCCTGACATCCCCTGACATCTCCTGACATCTCCTGACATCTCCTGACATCCCCTGACATCTCCTGACATCTCCTGACATCCCCTGACATCTCCTGACATCTCCTGACATCTCCTGACATCCCCTGACATCCCCTGACATCTCCTGACATCTCCTGACATCTCCTGACATCTCCTGACATCCCCTGACATCTCCTGACATCTCCTGACATCCCCTGACATCTCCTGACATCTCCTGACATCCCCTGACATCTCCTGACATCTCCTGACATCTCCTGACACCTGACATCCCCTGACATCCCCTGACACCCCCCTGACATCCCCAGCCCCAAGAGGGGGGCATTTCCTCCCCTATGGACACAATCATAGTACTCTAGTGTATCTGACTGTGAACTCTAGTGTACTCTGAACTCTAACTCTAGAGTATCTGACTGTGGACTCTAGTGTACTCTGAACTCTGACTCTAGTGTCTCTGACTGTGGACTCTAGTGTCTCTGACTGTGGACTCTAGTGTACTCTGAACTCTAACTCTAGAGTATCTGACTGTGGACTCTAGTGTACTCTGAACTCTAACTCTAGAGTATCTGACTGTGGACTCTAGTGTACTCTGAACTCTAACTCTAGAGTATCTGACTGTGGACTCTAGTGTACTCTGAACTCTAACTCTAGAGTATCTGACTGTGGACTCTAGTGTACTCTGAACTCTAACTCTAGAGTATCTGACTGTGAACTCTAGTGTACTCTGAACTCTGACTCTAGTGTCTCTGACTGTGAACTCTAGTGTACTCTGAACTCTAACTCTAGTGTATCTGACTGTGAACTCTAGTGTACTCTGAACTCTAACTCTAGAGTATCTGACTGTGAACTCTAATGTACTCTGAACTCTAACTCTAGAGTATCTGACTGTGAACTCTAGTGTACTCTGAACTCTAACTCTAGTGTATCTGACTGTGAACTCTAGTGTACTCTGAACTCTAACTCTAGAGTATCTGACTGTGAACTCTAATGTACTCTGAACTCTAACTCTAGAGTATCTGACTGTGAACTCTAGTGTACTCTGAACTCTGACTCTAGTGTACTCTAAACTCTAACTCTAGTGTATCTGACTGTGAACTCTAGTGTACTCTAAACTCTAACTCTAGAGTATGTGACTGTGAACTCTAATGTACTCTGAACTCTAACTCTAGAGTATCTGACTGTGAACTCTAGTGTACTCTAAACTCTAACTCTAGAGTATCTGACTGTGAACTCTAATGTACTCTGAACTCTAACTCTAGAGTATCTGACTGTGAACTTTAGTGTACTCTGAACTCTAACTCTAGAGTATCTGACTGTGAACTCTAATGTACTCTGAACTCTAACTCTAGAGTATCTGACTGTGAACTCTAGTGTACTCTGAACTCTGACTCTAGAGTATCTGACTGTGAACTCTAGTGTACTCTAAACTCTAACTCTAGAGTATCTGACTTTGAACTCTAGTGTACTCTAAACTCTAACTCTAGTGTCTCTGACTGTGAGTAATTTTTTCCATATTTTGACTTGTTTGAATATATTTTTGGACGAGATCTACGTCCTCACTTGCTGGGGCTATATATTGTAACGTGTAGGATGGTAAATACACGTTGAAATCACTGTAATGTTGCGTGGGTATGAGATAATGTTTGTAGCATGACGCCCACGTCGCTTCAGACACCCCTGTCCTCTCTCTTTGATTTTCTTATAGAAAGATAAAATGTAGAAATTTGTGTCTAGTATGTATTGCTACTGGAAGAGATTGGAATCTATATCTGTAAAATTCTACACCTGTATACTCTACACCTGTACGCTCTATACCTGTATGTTCTACACATGTACGCTCTATACCTGTACGCTCTATACCTGTACGCTCTACACCTGTATGCTCTATACCTGTACGTTCTACACCTGTACACTCTACACCTGTACACTCTACACCTGTACGCTCTATACCTGTACGTTCTACACCTGTACACTCTACACCTGTACGCTCTATACCTATACGCTCTATACCTGTACGGTCTACACCTGTATGCTCTACACCTGTACCCTCTACACCTGTACGCTCTACACCTGTACACTCTACACCTGTACCCTCTACACCTGTACGCTCTACACCTGTACCCTCTACACCTGTACGCTCTACACCTGTACACTACACCTGTACGCTCTACACCTGTACCCTCTACACCTGTTCGCTCTACACCTGTACACTCTACACCTGTACGCTCTACACCTGTACACTACACCTGTACGCTCTACACCTGTACACTACACCTGTACACTACACCTGTACGCTCTACACCTGTACACTCTACACCTATACGCTCTACACCTGTACACTACACCTGTACAGCACGCGTGTACGCTCTACACCTGTACACTACACCTGTACGCTCTACACCTGTACACTCTACACCTATACGCTCTACACCTGTACACTACACCTGTACAGCACGCGTGTACGCTCTACACCTGTACACTCTACACCTGTACACTCTACACCTATACCCTCTACACCTGTACACTCTACACCTATACGCTCTACACCTGTACACTACACCTGTACAGTACGCGTGTACGCTCTACACCTGTACACTCTACGCCCGTACACTCTACACCTGTACACTCTACACCTATTCGCTCTACACCTATACGCTCTACACCTGTACACTACACCTGTACAGTACGCGTGTACGCTCTACACCTGTACACTCTACGCCCGTACAGTCTACACCTGTACATATACGGTTGTTATTGTTAAAAAGATTCGCTACTTGGAACGAAATGTTCCAAGTAGCTGTTCCTTGACTGCTTCAACAAGCAGTAAAAGCCTTGTGTGTCTCTCACTCTCGCAGCTCCACATGTCGATGTCCAACCTCTTCTTCTTCCGCCTTCACAACTTGCGGCGAGAGGAAGGGCGGAGAAAGAAGACCCGGCGTCCGGGGCTCCAAGACTGCTCCAATCTCCTGACCCTGGCTCCTTCTAGACTCTACGAGAAGGCGCCCGTGACGCCTGCCGACTCTCTTGATGAACTCGCTTCACATATTCCCAGGTGCTCTATTTTTACCTGTGTTGTAGAGGGGGTAGGTGCTCTATTTTTACCTGTGTTGTAGGGGGGGGGGTCTGTTTTTACCTGTGTTGTAGGGGATAGGTGCTCTATTTTTACCTGTTTTGTAGGGGGGGTAGGTGCTCTATTTTTACCTGTTTTGTAGAGGGGGGGGGTAGGTGCTCTATTTTTACCTGTGTTGTAGAGGGGGTAGGTGCTCTATTTTTACCTGTGTTGTAGAGGGGGGTAGGTGCTCTATTTTTACCTGTATTGTAGAGGGGTAGGTGCTCTATTTTTACCTGTGTTGTAGAGGGGGTAGGTGCTCTATTTTCACCTGTGTTGTAGAGGGGGTAGGTGCTCTATTTTCACCTGTGTTGTAGGTGGAGCCTTTACAACACAGGTGGAGGAGCCTGGTCACAGGAGTCAGAACTCCTGTATACACAAATTGGATTCGCCTCCAGTGATGTAATCTTGCATGGTGTTAATCCTTGCCTATAACCCTTGCCCTGTGCTTAATACCAACCCCAACAACCTGCTCTTCCTCCTTGTTAATTAAATACCACATTTTTTTACCACGCTATTTTGTGTGGTTTTTATTTAATGGGAAATTCTGCTGGCGAATTTTAAAGAGCCTAATGAATACAAATTGGACAAGTTTGGATTCAAAACTTGGTAAATATGCTTAGAGAATAGGGATTTTAGATGTAGGGAACATGTGCTTGTGTGAGCCGCCCGCCCAGTGGGGTGTTTCAAGCGTTTTAAAGATGTTTTAAAGGGAAGAGTTTCGTACCCTGGATGTTTTAAGGGAAGTTTCGTACCCTGGATGTTTTAAGGGAGTTTCGTACCCTGGATGTTTTAAGGGAGTTTCGTACCCTGGATGTTTTAAGGGTGTTTCGTACCCTGGATGTTTTAAGGGAGTTTCGTACCCTGGATGTTTTATGGGAAGAGTTTCATACCCTGGATGTTTTAAGGGAAGAGTTTCGTACTCTGGATGTTTTAAGGGAAGAGTTTCGTACCCTGGATGTTTTAAGGGAAGAGTTTCGTACCCTGGATATTTTAAGGGAAGAGTTTCGTACCCTGGATATTTTAAGGGAGAGTTTCGTACCCTGGATGTTTTAAGGGAAGAGTTTCGTACTCTGGATGTTTTAAGGGAAGAGTTTCGTACTCTGGATGTTTTAAGGGAAGAGTTTCGTACTCTGGATGTTTTAAGGGAAGAGTTTCGTACCCTGGATGTTTTAAGGGAAGAGTTTCGTACCCTGGATATTTTAAGGGAGAGTTTCGTACCCTGGATGTTTTAAGGGAGAGTTTCGTGCCATGGAGGATGTTGCAAGGGGACAGTTTCGTACCATGGAGGATATCAGGTACTTCAATATTCAGACTGGACACCATTCTTAACTCTCCAAGGTGCCCTGGACAAAACCGAGTTCAATCCCTCGATGTGCCACTCCGTTAAAAAGGTAACTGTTCAGCCTAACCAGGCAATTACCAACCCATAAACCTCCTATAAGACATCAAAGCCAGTGAATAGATAGCGTTAATAATATGATGCTTTAATATTTCACTCGTAGGTCGTCTTTTTAACGGATTGGGTCGTCGAATCCGTGACAAATACGACCTATAATAGCTGATACACAACAACCTTGTTACACTTTAATTCTACAGTGTTGTAATTAAGGGGTAACGAGCCCCTGGGTGATTAGCGATGCTCATTTGACGGTGGTTCGTTAGTGGAGCGAGATTGGTCCCAACTGATGATCCGGGGTCCTGTACATGGTTGGAAATCTGTTACACATATAGTTCAGTGGTTTATTAAACAATTAACCACAGACGAGGACTTCGTGGAGTAATAGTTACCCCTTCCTATTGTTTGAGTCTTTTTTGATTTGCTGATTTGAATAATGTTATTTGTTATGTCTCTACTATATTTATAATACATATTTTAATGTCATTAAATAGTAAAAAATATATATTTTCAATATATTTCACTCGTGCGAAAATGCGCCTTGCGGCTTTTTATTCATTACATAATTAATTAAAGTTGTATTATTTACATGAATAATTTATTTAAATTTATGTGTGCGCGTGCGTGCGCGCGTGTAAACACACCCACGCAATGAGAATATTTACATTTTAATATTTCATTTCGATCATGTTATGATTAATATTACTCCTCTTCATTTTTCTTTAATCCCAGCATTGATTTGTGTCGAGTCTTGTAGAAGCCATTGTCTGTCTCCAAGACCCGGAGAAGGAGAGAGAAAATGGCTTTACTTTCCATTGTCTTCAACGAGACGAGGAGGATTACCTGGTAGATGGGGTCTGTTTGGGTGTGGCTTGTTGCTGGATGGGTGAGTGGTTGATCACCCATCCTCAATCCTCAATCCTCAAGAGGGCTTGGGGGTTGGGGGTGTTTTCAACTAACTCACGAAGTCGGAAAGGAATTTTGTCATGTATGGGACCATTTGTGGATGTGGATTTGCTGTTTCAGACCCTGTGGGGTTCAGGTGGATGGTGGTGGATACAACCCCCCCCCCTTCAACCATAACCACAATTCCTTACTTCCTCCCAACCTCATTCTATCCACCACTATTCTAGCTGGTCTGTAGGGATGGGTTGAATTGTTGTCGACCACAATCGACTTGAGAATAGTCCAGGACGGACCGAAACGTCGTCGTCCCTTCACCTTCTAGTGGGTGGTCTGGTCAACATACTTCAGCCCCGTTACTGTGACTCCTCGCCAGCATGTGGATTGAATTGTTTGTGGTAGTGGATACGATGGTGGTGGTAGTGGTGGTGGTGGTGTCAATAATGGTGGTAGATATTTTTCCTAACAGTATACCCACCTATTAATGACTGCGGGGAAGTGAGATTTAGCTCCAGGGCCCCGCCTGAAAGCCTTGTTTTTACCTGTCATGTTATAATTTCACTTTCCTGTCGTTCGAATTCAGTCAAATCTGACCTTACATTTCTTCGACTCTTTTGCGTCTCCAGTTTCCTCTTGTGTCCTACTTTCTGTAAATTTAAAGAGGCTGTTATATTCCCGCTCAGTATCATGTATGCTGGGATCATATCTCCTCTGTTTCTTATGGCCTCTAGGATTGTAAGATGTAGGGAACTAGATCTTAATCTATCCTCATCACCTAACCCTCTTAACTCTGGTACTAATCTTGTTGCAAACTGGTATTAGTCTAAGAGTGTAGCTTGTGTTGAATTTATTTTGATTTAGGTTTCTTAAAGTCTTTCTAATGTTTTTTTGTCAGCATTGCATATGCTGCTGATGGTAGCCTGTTTATATGTGCCTCTGATGCTTTACCAGAGGTACAAGTAAATCGTTCACATATAAATCACTCCCAAATCGTTTTTCCATTCCGATTCCTGTAGTTGTTGTGTTCATGTGGTGTAGATGTGGTGTATGGGGCCTCGTAGCCTGGTGGATAGCGCGCAGGACTCGTAATTCTGTGGCGCGGGTTCGATTCCCGCACGAGGCCGAAACAAATGGGCAAAGTTTCTTTCACCCTGAATGCCTCTGTTACCTAGCAGTAAATAGGTACCTGGGTGTTAGTCAGCTGTCACGGGCTGCTTCCTGGGGGTGGAGGCCTGGTCGAGGACCGGGCCGCGGGGACACTAAAAGCCCCGAAATCATCTCAACATAACCATCTGTGGTGTAGCTTGTCACGGGTGAAGATCGTTAGCACCTCTCCCCCTCGTCCATCACCCCTTGGTCAGTCATTCCCCCTCGTTAAACGTCCCTTAAACGACGGAACAAGCACGCCTTCCTGAATAGCATAGTCTGTGTGGAACTGGAGCGAAGAATTCCGTTTTCTTCCTTAAGGGGGCGCCAGGTTCTGTAACCGAGCTAAACACTGGGCTTCCTGCTGATTGACCGAGTGAAATCAAGGCTGGACCAATAGGGATACGAGCTAGGGGTCAGCTGAGTCGTTAGAGAGGCCAGGTGGTGCAGGCCAGCCTTCCAGATGGTCGTTAACTTTGACCTCACGCATAGAGAAGACGGGAAACTGTGAGCGGATCCGGTATTGGCTGCCCCGACTTGGTCAACCGAACGAAGGGAGAGAGAGATGGTGCTGTAGCTGCCTCGACTTACCCGCGATCGAATCCCCGGGTATGCAGGCGATGAGTCGGCCGAGCGGACAGCACATGTGATCCTGTGGTGCTGGGTTCGATCCCAGGCGCCGGCGAGAAACAATGGCCAGAGTTTCTTTCACCCTATGCCCCCTGTTACCAAGCAGTAAAATAGGTACCTGGGTGTTAGCCAGCTGTCACGGGCTGCTTCCTGGGGGTGGAGGCCTAGTCGAGGACCGGGCCGCGGGGACACTAAAGCCCCGAAATCATCTCAAGATAACCTCAAGATAAGAAGATCTATAGAGGCAGTGTAACGGGTGCCTACTGTTAGGGTAAATTAGTTTGTTGTCCATAAGAATAATTGTGTAGAAACACTAGGAATTTATATAGACTTCAGGGCATAGTTACCAATATTGAATTGCCTCTTTAGTCAACTCTAGTCCGGGTCTAGTCCTGCTGAGCAGTAGGTCCACTATATACTGAACAAGGTCGGTAGATAGAGTAATTTTATTATTATTAATTATTAATTATTAATTACTAATAGAAATTATTAATTTGTTTTAATTTAGAGAAATTAAAATTAATTTTAATTTCTTTAATGTCTAATTTTCTTTTCTAATTTAATTTTTGTTTTATTTAATTTTTAATTTAATTGTTTAATTTAATAATAAATTTAATTTAATTTTTTAATTTAATTAATTTTAAATAAATTTCTAATTTAATTTTTAATTTCTTTAATTTTAATTTTAATAAAATTAAAATTAATTTCTTTTAATTTAGAGAAATTATTAATTTCATATGTAAACACGTATTTCAAACACTGTGTATGTAGGTCACATGTAAATGTGTGTATTTATGTATGTAGGTCACATGTAAATGTGTATATTTATGTATGTAGGTTAGATTACCATTTTAAAACCACTACAATCACCTTCTGTGGTTGATTGTTCAGTAAATTACTGAACTATATGTTTGACAGATCTCTCACTCTGTCCATGGAGGACAGAAGAGAATGTATATATATGTATATCCTGGTTAGCTTTGTAAATGTCTGGCCACGTCTGTGGTAGAATATAATAATAGAAAAATTACTATGGAAAGTCTATCAGCGTTCAATCCCCCTAGACCGTCCACAAGTGGTTGGGCACCATTCCTTTCCCTCCGTCCCATCCCAAATCTTTAACCTGACCCCTTCCCAGTGCTATATAGTCGTAATGGCTTGGTGCTTTCTCCTGATAAGTGCTTTCCCTTCACCACTTAAACACTTTCTTCAACACTTTACATTAAATGCTAAGTGAGAGTTGTGTTAAGTGTAGTAGTGGAGAATTATGTGTGTGTGACAGACAGATATGGATACAGACAGGGAGAGAGACAGAGAGACAGAAACATACACACACACATAGATATATGAGTCATAAGTAGATGTGACAGAGCCCAGTAGGCTCAGGAACCTGTACACCAGTTGAGAGGCGGGACCAAAGAGCCAGAGCTCAACCCCCGCAAGCACAACTAGATGAATACAAGCGACAATTCATTAACCTCTTACTACTCTCCAATGATGTCTTCCATTAATGTAGTTAACAAGACCAAATTATCGAAGAGCCTTAACTAATGCAGCTCCTAAAAGTGCATCAGAGAGCGGACCTTTCAAAAAAATTATTTTAGAATGCCCTTGTATTCAACCCTCGCATGCTGTTTATATCTTGAACACTCTCTTACTGTTCAAAGACACGTTATCTTACACTCAGATAAGTTAACAGCATTCAGTTGACCAATGACCTACTGGAGGTAAGTGATATTGGTAGTGAGGTTGAAAGGTGGAAATTAGGTGAAGGGGGCGTTTGGTTAGGTACTGAATGGTGGTGAATGGTTGTAGTGAATGGTTGTAGTGAATGGTGGTGAATGGTTGTAGTGAATGGTTGTAGTGAATGGTGGTGAATGGTTGTAGTGAATGGTTGTGAATGGTTATAGTCACTGGAGGGACTATGAAGATAAGCCGAGTCAAAAATCTATCACAATAGCTATTTCTTCAACTACTTTTATTACTATTTTCTAAACAGAATGTCACTCTTAGGCCCAAAACTGCACGGTTGTGTTATACACCTGCTTACTCCAGCAGGTTTGTAATTGTAAGGTGTTACAGATAGTTACAGAAAGATAGTTACAGAAAGATAGTTACAGATAGATAGTTACAGATAAATAGTTACAGAAAGATAGTTACAGATAGATAGTTCTAGATAGTTTCTGTCACATAGTTCCAGATAGTTACAGATAGTTTCTGTCACAGAAAGATAGTTACAGATAGATAGTTACAGAAAGATAGTTACAGATAGATAGTTGCAGATAATTTCTGTCACATAGTTCCAGATAGTTTCTGTTACAGATAGCTATAGATAGTTTCAGTCACAGATAGATAGTTATAGATAGTCTTTATCACATATAGATAGTTACAGATAAAGTATCTGCTCCCCATACCGTCTCAGTATTATGCTATTATTATTCTTCTTCTGTAATTAATGTACTGTAGAAGAGTACTGGACAGCCATCCCAGCCTCCGGCTATGAAAGTACTTATATGTACTTTCCAACACATTTTTCACTACATATAGACCAAAATTTCACATATAAAATATCTAAATTCTTCCTGTCAAACTTCCAATGTATTTTTTTGGTAGAAACAAAACTAAAAAATGGTAAAATAATCCTTCAGAAGGGTTTCCAATCTCTTTCATGGAGAATCGAATCCTTTAAGTGATCCAGATTACGACAAATCCTCGAACCGAATCCATATATAAAATCTCTAAGACGCCTCGATATAGAATCCCTTTCAATATACGTCAATTAAGCTGTAACAAAAATCCTTCTCATTAAAGGATTGGATTCCACATGGAAAGGTCCGCTTCTCAGAGGATTAATTCTCCTAGGAGCTCTATATCCAGTGGTCCTATGTAGGATGTGTTCAGGGGGTCCTATGTAGGATGTGTTCAGGTGGTCCTATGTAGGATGTGTTCAGGTGGTCCTATGTAGGAAGTGTTCAGGGGGTCCTATGTAGGATGTGTTCAGGGGGTCCTTTGGAGGATGTGTCCAAGGGGTCTTATGTAGGATGTGTTCAGGGGGTCCTATGTAGGATGTGTTCATGGGGTCCTATGTAGGATGTGTCTAAGGGGTCCTATGTAGGATGTGTTCAGGGGGTCCTATGAAGGATGTGTTCATGGGGTCCTATGTAGGATGTGTCCAAGGGGTCCTATGTAGGATGTGTTCAGGGGGTCCTAGACAGGATGCCCAATCGCTGTTACTCCCTTGTGGTGAGCTATGGATTGCTTACCCTTTATCCGTAATGTATTTATCTATATTCATGGGAAAGCCAACTTTTTTTTCAACCAGACGAGGGGTCCTTGCCGGCGATGCATAATCAGATATTAGTCCCACATACGCGGTTTACAGAATGCTGAAATGTGTGCCTTTGGCGGCAGCAGTTTTGGGGATATATCGACTCCATGTTGTGCTCTGATATAGGAAGTATAGTCTCTCTAGCATATATTGTTATCCTGTTCCTAGGAGATAACTGGTTATCACTCGTTATATCATCTCTATCTCTATCTTTATCTTTATAAATATCCCGCTTTCTGTCTCTGTCTCTCTCTCTCTCTCTCTCTCTCTCTCTCTCTCTCTCTCTCTCTCTCTCTCTCTCTCTCTCTCTCTCTCTCTCTCTCTCTCTCTGACTCAAGTCTCTTTGATCCTAGTAATTTCATATTTTTGGAAGATGTCTTCATCTTGTATAATTATCTCGTGTGTGTGTGTGTATAAAGGCATGTTTATATGAATGTATTTAGGCGTGTTTGTGTCCGTGTGTAATCATTAGGGAGTGTTTGTGGGTGTAGGTATTTACCTGTTTGTCTGAACATCATTACTACATCAAGCTTATGTATTTTGTGTGTGCTGGGAGGCGTGTAGAGGTGGACCTAGAAGGCTGGAGACAGATACTGAGTGTGAGGGAGAGAGAGTCAGAGAGAGAGAGGGGGGGGAGAGAGAGAGAGAGAGAGAGAGAGAGAGAGAGAGAGAGAGAGAGAGAGAGACAGAGAGAGAGAGACAGAGAGAGACAGAGAGAGAGAGACAGAGAGAGAGAGAGAGAGAGAGAGAGAGAGAGAGAGAGAGAGAGAGAGAGAGAGAGAGAGAGAGAGAGAGAGAGAGAGAGAGAGAGAGAGGGAGAGAGAGAGAGAGAGACAGACAGACAGACAGACAGACAGACAGACAGACAGACAGACAGACAGACAGACAGACAGACAGATAGACATACAGACAGACAGAGAGAGATAATCTAGATTGTGAAGATCGGTTTTACAACCACGTAGAAGCAGGTTTTCTTTCATTAAACAGCGTGGACAACAGTAAATCAACTTAGAAAACGGAGCATTTGGTCGAATGTTATAGAGTGAGCCTTAAATATATCCAGTGACTATACCTTCTTTCTCAATTTACTCTATTAGTCTGCTATGTCTATTCCCCTCAGGATCTTGTACGTTGTGATCATGTCTCCTCTCAGGTTGTGAAATTGTCTTCAGTTAACCTGTCCTCGGAGCTTACACACACAAAGGTGGGGGGAGGGGGTCTGATGGGCCATCTGAGGCAGGGGGATTCTGACGGCTGAGTGGACAGTGCTCGGGGTTCGTAGTCTTTGGGGTCCGTGGTTCGATCCCCGGTGGAGGCGGAAACAAACGGGCAGATTTTCTTTCACCCTGATGCAGCTGTTCACCTAGCAGTCAATAGGTACCTGGGAGTTAGACAGCTGCTACGGGCTGCTTCCTGGGGTGTGTATATATATATATATATATATATATATATATATATATATATATATATATATATATATATATATATATATAAAACAACCAGGAACCCATTTTACTGCTGGGTGAACAGAGGCTACAGTTAAGGATTGGCGCCCAGTCAATCCTCCCCGGCCAGGATACGAACCCAGACCAAAGCGCTCGAGTGAGTGTCGAGGCGAGTGCCTTAACCACTACACCACCACCACTGTTATACGACAAAGAGTGCTGGGAAGACGGGACACCGCGAGTGTACCCCTCATCCTGTAACTACACTTAGGTAATTACACACACACACACACAGAAGGTGGTAGAGGCCAAGACCGTCAGAGTATCAAAGCGTTATATGACAAAGAGTGCTGGGAAGATGGGACACCGCGAGTGCACCCCTCATCCTGTAACTACACTTAGGTAATTACACACACACACACACACACACTCACAGAAGGTGGTGGAGGCCAAGACCGTCAGAGTATCAAAGCGTTATATGACAAAGAGTGCTGGGAAGACGGGACACCGCGAGCGTAGCTCTCATCCTGTAACTACACTTAGGTAATTACACACACACACACACACACACACACACACACACACACACACACACACACACACACACACACACACACACACACACACACACACAGAAGGTGGTAGAGGCCAAGACCGTCAGAGTATCAAAGCGTTATACGACAAAGAGTGCTGGGAAGACGGGACACCACGAGTGTACCCCTCATCCTGTAACTACACTTAGGTAATTACACACACACACACACACACACTCACAGAAGGTGGTGGAGGCCAAGACCGTCAGAGTATCAAAGCGTTATATGACAAAGAGTGCTGGGAAGACGGGACACCGCGAGCGTAGCTCTCATCCTGTAACTACACTTAGGTAATTACACACACACACACACACACACACACACACACACACACACACACACACACACACACACACACACACACACACACACACACACACACACACACAGAAGGTGGTGGAGGCCAAGACCGTCAGAGTATCAAAGCGTTATACGACAAAGAGTGCTGGGAAGACGGGACACCGCGAGCGTAGCTTTCATCCTGTAACTACACTTAGGTAATTACACACACACACACACACACACACACACACACACACACACACACACACACACACACACACACACACACACACACAGAAGGTGGTAGAGGCCAAGACCGTCAGAGTATCAAAGCGTTATACGACAAAGAGTGCTGGGAAGACGGGACACCGCGAGCGTAGCTCTCATCCTGTAACTACACTTAGGTAATTACACACACACACACACACACACACACACACACACACACACACACACACACACACACACACACAGAAGGTGGTGGAGGCCAAGACCGTCAGAGTATCAAAGCGTTATACGACAAAGAGTGCTGGGAAGACGGGACACCGCGAGCGTAGCTTTCATCCTGTAACTACACTTAGGTGTAGTAGAAGCCGGAGATGAACTAGATCAAATCTACACTGACGGGTCATCTAATCCTATCAATGGCAGGGCTGGTGCAGCATACACGGTAATCAAGGATAATACCTTCCAACGCAGAAATGAAGAAAAAGCACGTATTGAGAACTATGCCTCTTCAACGCAAGCAGAGCTAACTGCCATTGTTATGGCGTTAAGGTTTCTTGAACGGAACACTAATGGTGCAGTGATTTGCACCGATTCAA
Source organism: Procambarus clarkii (assembly GCF_040958095.1). Lineage (NCBI taxonomy): Eukaryota > Metazoa > Arthropoda > Malacostraca > Decapoda > Cambaridae > Procambarus > Procambarus clarkii. The sequence goes on along the minus strand of NC_091161.1, from coordinate 12,281,440 downwards.
AAGCAGCACTGCAAAGCCTAAGTAAAAATCAGGCAGAAAATCTTGCAATAGTCGCTGAAATCAAGAGAGCTGTGAGAGTACTTACCAATCAGAGAAGAGTCATCAAGTTTCTGTGGATCCCCTCCCATGTTGGAATATGTGGGAATGAACGAGCAGATGTGCTGGCTGCTGAAGGCGCTGAAGGAGACCATATTGAATACTTCATACCCAAGACTCAACTACAAATTAGAGGTATTATCAGGCAACATCACCGTGACAAGGTAACTGAGGAAAGGAGGATAGAAGCACAAACCAGTGAATCTGTACGATGGTACAACATGGTTGCAGCTGGCAATCCCAATCAGTATGGCCGAAGAGGAGGACGACGAGTGAGAGAATCTGTAATAGCGAGAATCCGTCTTGGATACAAATATCCATGGAGATTTGGAATGGAAACAACAGTTGATCAGCGAAGTTGCAGCATCTGTGGTGAGAGTGATGGACACCGCCTTGACCACTATCTATGTGAATGTGAACACCTGAGAGACATTAGGAATAACTGTAGAATAATAAACCCCACATTGTTTGAGTTAGGAAAACACTATTTGTCAAATATTGATACTGTTCTTAAAAGATTTCCCCATTTTGCACCCGCAAGATAACGTAAGCTTTTAAGGGTTGATTGATGTTAATCTTCTTGTTTGAGGAGCTGTTCACTTGAGACAGTTAAGCAAGTCCCAGCTGTGTCTGGGTACAAGTGACAGGATGAACAACCCAGCGGGTTTTCTTCCTATTGGGGAGTGTTGTACATTCTGCTATGGCGGTATGTTCACTCACAAGATGAGTGGCGCTGCCCAATAAACTCGCCCCTCGGGGCAAAATTTTAAAAAATTAAATTTACACTTAGGTAATTACACACACACACACACACACACACACACACACACACACACACACACACACACACACACACACACACACACACACACACACACACACACACAGAAGGTGGTAGAGGCCAAGACCGTCAGAGTATCAAAGCGTTATACGACAAAGAGTGCTGGGAAGACGGGACACCGCGAGCGTAGCTCTCATCCTGTAACTACACTTAGGTAATTACACACACACACACACACACACACACACACACACACACACACAGAAGGTGGTGGAGGCCAAGACCGTCAGAGTATCAAAGCGTTATACGACAAAGAGTGCTGGGAAGACGGGACACCACGAGCGTAGCTCTCATCCTGTAACTACACTTAGGTAATTACACTTAGGTAATAGGGGAAAATTACCCACTTGTGAACATGCATAATTATTTATAATTAACTGTATTTAAGCCGTGATCTTAAATCTTAGTGATTCTTAATGATCTTAGTGATCTTAATATTTCTTTTACAGGTAAGCGGAATCAATCGCTGAAGTGTTGGAGGATCAATCGCTTGCATTAACAGCTTAACTAGTCAGGTGTAAATAGTGGTAAGTAATACCTTCAACCTGCCCAGATTTTGAGCCAAAAATTTAGATTTTGAGTCAAAATTTTAGATTTTGGGTCAAAATTGTAGTTTTTGGGTCAAAATTTTAGATTTTGAATCAAAATTTTAGATTTTGAATCAAAATTTTAGATTTTGAGTCAAAATTTTAGATTTGGAGTCAAAATTTTAGATTTGGAGTCAAAATTTTAGATTTGGAGTCAAAATTGTAGATTTTGGGTCAAAATTTTAGATTTTGTAAGATTTTGATTTAGATTTAGATTTTTAATTTTAGATTTACGTTTCTAAGTGACGTTCTAGAGCATCTAAAGTGTTCCTGTTGTCCCAAGAAAACAGTTTGCCGTTTACAACTTATCCACTTTAGTGGATAAGTTGATCCACAACACCTTGGTGGATAAGTAACCCTTATCCATCAAGATATACTGAGCTAACTTATTAAGTTAAAGTAGTGTAAGCCTCTAAGTTAGCCTTCTAAGTAACCTATTTACTTCCTAACTATCCTCCTTAAACCAGAAATACCACAGCAAGAATTTAAAAATAAAAATCAGTTATAAAATAAATATATAATTAAATATAATAAAGTAATTATCTTGAGCTGAAACAGCCTTGTTAAACAACACAATAGAATTATCTTCCCAGAAACTTAAACCCCTTTCAATATCTTACTCGAAAGACATTCTACAAAAATATGTGAGGAAAAAAAAATCGTATGAACGTATCTTTTGCGAGTCTTAGTTCGATGCTCCTATACAGATCTTCTAAGATAGTGCTTCGTCTTACGAAATGGTTCCTGGAAGCACTTGAATTCAGACGATGGTTGTCTCGTTTGGGTAGATGGTTCTGTTATTTGTTCTCTAGTTATTTGGCGGTGATTGGGCTGTTAGCGTTTGGGGTAATAGGCAGAGTGAAGAACTATCGTTATTGATGGGATGGGGAGATAGGGAGGTGGTGTAGAAGGGAAGGGGGGTGGAACGGAATGTTTTAGGGAAGGGGAGAGAGAGAGAGAGAGAGAGAGAGGGGGAGGGAGGGAGAGAGAGAGAGAGAGAGAGAGAGAGAGAGAGAGAGAGAGAGAGAGAGAGAGAGAGAGAGAGAGAGAGAGAGAGAGAGAGAGAGAGAGAGAGACAGACAGACAGACAGAGAGAGAGAGAGAGAGAGACAGACAGAGAGAGAGAGAGAGAGAGAGAGAGAGAGAGAGAGAGAGAGAGAGAGAGAGAGAGAGAGAGAGAGAGAGAGAGAGAGAGAGACAGACAGACAGACAGAGAGAGAGAGAGAGAGAGAC
>NC_091161.1:12266183-12276183 GCF_040958095.1 Procambarus clarkii | reverse complement strand
GCCTGAGGGTCTGATGCCTGAGGGTCTGATGCCTGAGACTCTGATGCCTGAGGGTCTGATGCCTGAGACTCTGATGCCTGAGACTCTGATGCCTGAGGGTCTGATGCCTGAGACTCTGATGCCTGAGGGTCTGATGCCTGAGGGTCTGATGCCTGAGACTCTGATGCCTGAGGGTCTGATGCCTGAGACTCTGATGCCTGAGGGTCTGATGCCTGAGGGTCTGATGCCTGAGGGTCTGATGCCTGAGACTCTGATGCCTGAGACTCTGATGCCTGAGACTCTGATGCCTGAGACTCTGATGCCTGAGGGTCTGATGCCTGAGACTCTGATGCCTGAGACTCTGATGCCTGAGACTCTGATGCCTGAGGGTCTGATGCCTGAGACTCTGATGCCTGAGACTCTGATGCCTGAGACTCTGATGCCTGAGACTCTGATGCCTGAGACTCTGATGCCTGAGACTCTGATGCCTGAGACTCTGATGCCTGAGGGTCTGATGCCTGAGACTCTGATGCCTGAGACTCTGATGCCTGAGACTCTGATGCCTGAGGGTCTGATGCCTGAGACTCTGATGCCTGAGACTCTGATGCCTGAGACTCTGATGCCTGAGACTCTGATGCCTGAGACTCTGATGCCTGAGACTCTGATGCCTGAGGGTCTGATGCCTGAGACTCTGATGCCTGAGACTCTGATGCCTGAGACTCTGATGCCTGAGGGTCTGATGCCTGAGACTCTGATGCCTGAGACTCTGATGCCTGAGACTCTGATGCCTGAGACTCTGATGCCTGAGGGTCTGATGCCTGAGACTCTGATGCCTGAGACTCTGATGCCTGAGACTCTGATGCCTGAGGGTCTGATGCCTGAGACTCTGATGCCTGAGACTCTGATGCCTGAGGGTCTGATGCCTGAGACTCTGATGCCTGAGACTCTGATGCCTGAGGGTCTGATGCCTGAGACTCTGATGCCTGAGACTCTGATGCCTGAGACTCTGATGCCTGAGACTCTGATGCCTGAGACTCTGATGCCTGAGGGTCTGATGCCTGAGACTCTGATGCCTGAGACTCTGATGCCTGAGACTCTGATGCCTGAGGGTCTGATGCCTGAGACTCTGATGCCTGAGACTCTGATGCCTGAGACTCTGATGCCTGAGGGTCTGATGCCTGAGACTCTGATGCCTGAGGGTCTGATGCCTGAGACTCTGATGCCTGAGACTCTGATGCCTGAGACTCTGATGCCTGAGGGTCTGATGCCTGAGACTCTGATGCCTGAGACTCTGATGCCTGAGACTCTGATGCCTGAGACTCTGATGCCTGAGACTCTGATGCCTGAGGGTCTGATGCCTGAGACTCTGATGCCTGAGACTCTGATGCCTGAGACTCTGATGCCTGAGGGTCTGATGCCTGAGACTCTGATGCCTGAGACTCTGATGCCTGAGACTCTGATGCCTGAGGGTCTGATGCCTGAGACTCTGATGCCTGAGACTCTGATGCCTGAGACTCTGATGCCTGAGGGTCTGATGCCTGAGACTCTGATGCCTGAGGGTCTGATGCCTGAGGGTCTGATGCCTGAGGGTCTGATGCCTGAAACTCTGGCGCCTAAGGCTCTGATGCCTGAAACTGGCGCCAATTTCTTATCAAAACAAACAGGTAAATATCGGCAGGCGACATTGAGCGGGGCGGAAACCGACAGCGCCGCCACTCGGCGGGGCGGCAAATTACGCCTCACTCGCGCGCCAGCCTCCGTGCGGGTCGGACGGTGCTCTACCGCCGCTCCCGCAGTCATGTCGGACTTACGCCACCCGCGAAGACAGGCCGCGGCTTCGGCTGGCTATCTCGCCGCGAGTTAACTAATAGTGAATACCAGTGGGGGCCGTCATGGCTAGTTACTCCAGTTACATGTATAACTGTTTAACTACCGACAGCTATGAACACATTCCAAGGTAATTGGTTATTTCTGAACACTTGGACTAGAAAGTGTGGTATAATCTCGTATATTTAGCTGGGTTATATGATGTAATATGTTCGTATATCCAGTTAGCGATGATAATTGTCTTGAAGAAGGTGTATGAGGTTTGTGGAAAGCCCAAATGCTTTCGTGAGTCGGTTTCTTAACTACCAGAATTATTACTGTAACTAGAATATATTATTAAGTTCTTGTGGTGGAAATAATGTGTCGTATTGGGGAATGTTGTGTGTAAATACATGACTGCGAAATACATTCGCTGTGGAATGTATATTGCACGATAATGTATACTGTAATTTGCACGCCATTGACGCTGCAGTATTCATGCTGTTGTCTGCTAATTATACATACCATTGCCGATGTTTTTATACATATCATTGATTTTCATATAGCCGTGTCAGGGGTATGTATACTGCAGTGACAGTCCTATGTATACTGCAATGACAATCCTCTGTATACTGGAGTGACAGTCCTATGTATACTACAGTGACAATCCTATGTATACTGCAGTGACAGTCCTATGTATACCGCAGTGACAGTCCTATGTATACCGCAGTGGCAGTCCTATGTATACTGGAGTGACAGTCCTATGTATACTACAGTGACAATCCTATGTATACTGCAGTGACAGTCCTATGTATACCGCAGTGACAGTCCTATGTATACCGCAGTGGCAGTCCTATGTATACTGCAGTGACAGTCCTATGTATACCGCAGTGACAGTCCTATGTATACTGCAGTGATAATCCTATGTATACTGCAATGACAGTCCTATGTATACCGCAGTTACAGTCCTATGTATACTGTAGTGATAGTCCTATGTATACTGCAGTGACAGTCCTATGTATACCGCAGTGACAGTACTATGTATACCGCAGTGACAGTACTATGTATACCGCAGTGACAATCCTATGTATACTCCTATTGTCACTCTAGTATACATACCATTTTCACTGTATTATGCATACCATTTTAGTTGTAGTATACATAATATTGTAAATTTTGACATAATGGGGGATTTTCCGGATACATGTAGCCATGTATTAATACATGTAGCCATGTATTAATACATGTAGCCACGTATTAATACATGTAGCCATGTATTAATACATGTAGCCACGTATTAATACATGTAGCCATGTATTAATACATGTAGCCACGTATTAATACATGTAGCCATGTATTAATACATGTAGCCACGTATTAATACATGTAGCCATGTATTAATACATATAGCCATGTATTAATACATGTAGCCATGTATTAATACATGTAGCCATGTATTAATACATGTAGCTACGTATTAATACATGTAGCCATGTATTAATACATATAGCCATGTATTAATACATATAGCCATGTATTAATACATGTAGCCATGTATTAATACATGTAGCCACGTATTAATACATGTAGCCATGTATTAATACATGTAGCCACGTATTAATACATGTAGCCACGTATTAATACATGTAGCCACGTATTAATACATGTAGCCACGTATTAATACATATAGCCACGTATTAATACATGTAGCCATGTATTAATACATGTAGCCACGTATTAATACATGTAGCCACGTATTAATGAGAGCAGTAGCAGCGTGTTAAAATGATTCATTACTGGCGATGGCTGTTAAACATTGTTAGGGGTCGCTAGTTGGGTCATTAGTCCAGAGACAGGTATAAACTAGCTTCAGAACCACGACTCCTCCACCAGCTGCGAAACCTCTACATCTTTGACCAATCATGGTGCCTCTGTTTACATTCCTAAATAGCTTCGTGAGTTGTGAAGCCCTAAACGAGGTTTTTAATAAATGTAAACACAATTGGCATGATCGTTGAAAGATGTACTGGTTTCGTAGGAGGTTGAGTCAATGTTTGGTGGATGGTGGTGAGCGTACTGGTGCTAGCAGGGTTCGATTCCCGGCTCGTGTCTCAATTTTGAGACTCTGGTCAGGCAACCCGTTCTCGCAAATTTAATAAGTCAATATTGACTTATTAAATATGTGCATAGGTGACATACTTAACATAATAGATACCCTTAAAAAGATTCATAGAAAACACCGACTTTACCTAACCTACTTAGTATGTTAAGATAAGCATCTTATTGCTTCGTAATTACAATTATTACCTAACCTATAATAGGTATAGGTTAAGTAATAATTGTAATTACGAAGCAATAAGATGCTTATCTTAACATACTAACAAGGTTAGGTAAGGTCGGTGTTTTCTATGAATCTTTTTAAGGGTATCTATTATGTTAAGTATGTCACCTATGCACATATTTAATAAGTCAATATTGACTTTACGAATTTGCGAGAACGGGTTGGGTCAGCTGGTGGGAGCTCGAATTGGGTAGTTAGTGTCCGTGGGCCAGATTCACGAAGTAGTTACGCAAGCACGTACGAACCTGGGGCCAGATTCACGAAGTAGTTACGCAAGCACTTACGAACCTGGGGCCAGATTCACGAAGCAGTTACGCAAGCACATACGAACTTGGGGCCAGATTCACGAAGCAGTTACGCAAGCACTTACAACCCTGGGGCCAGATTCACGAAGCAGTTACGCAAGCACTTACGCACCTGGGGCTAGATTCACGAAGCAGTTACGCAAGCACTTACGAACCTGGGGCTAGATTTACGAAGCAGTTACACAAGTACTTACGAACCTGGGGCCAGATTCACGAAGCAGTTACGCAAGTACTTACGAACCTGGGGCCAGATTCACGAAGCAGTTACGCAAGTACTTACGAACCTGGGGCCAGATTCACGAAGCAGTTACTCAAGCACTTACGAACGTGTCCATCTTTCCTCAATCTTTGACGGCTTTGGTTACATTTATTAAACAGTTTACAAGCATGAAAACTTGCCAATCAACTGTTGTTATTGTTATAAACAGCCTCCTGGTGCTTCGGAGCTCATTAACTGTTTAATAATTGTAAACAAAGCCGCCAAAGATGGAGAAAAGATGGACAGGTTCGTAAGTGCTTGCGTAACTGCTTCGTGAATGTGCCCCAGGTTCGTAAGTGCTTGCATAACTTCTTCGTGAATCTGGCCCCAGGTTCGTAAGTGGTTGCGTAACTGCTTCGTGAATCTAGCCCCAGGTTCGTAAGTGCTTGCGTAACTGCTTCGTGAATCTAGCCCCAGGTTCGTAAGTGCTTGCGTAACTGCTTCGTGAATCTGGCCCAGGTTCGTAAGTGCTTGCGTAACTACTTCGTGAATCTGGCCCACGTTTGGTCAGAGGGGGTCCTTGTAGACTATGGACTCAGGCTTGTGGGTGTGGTCGCAGTCGGTGATCGGTTAAGAGGTCGGTTAAGAGGTCGGTTAAGAGGTCGGTTAAGAGGTCGGTTAAGTGGTCGGTTAAGAGGACGGTTAAGAGGTCGGTTAAGAGGACGGTTAAGAGGTCGATTAAGGTATCGGTTAAGAGGTCGGGTAAGGGGTCGGGTAAGGTGTCAGGTAAGCCATTAGACCCGCCTCAGGACCGACAGCATAAATGGTCTCTTAACTACTGTCCGTGACTGAACCTGTTGGGCTTACACGCACGAATGTGTACTGATTGTTATCATATGATTGGATAACAAAATTTCAGGGTAGTTCTGTCCCTCCAAAGGATACCTGATCAACCAGGCTGTGACTCATACGTCAGGCTGTGAGCAGCCGCGTCCAGCAGCCTGGTTGATCAGTCCAGCAACCAGCAGGCCTGGTTGACGACCGGGCCGCGGGGTCGCTGAGCCCCGGAATCACCTCAAGGTAACCTTATAAATTATCCCAATAGATAAAAATAACAGTTATGGTGGAGTTCCATGTTTTTTATTTAATTTTTATAAGGTTAGCTGAACAAAATTTTAATATATCTTTGAATGGAATTTCTTCTAAGAATGCTGGACCTGGAAAAATAATTTTCTCATTTTCAACTCAGTCATTTTCCCCCTAAGTATCCTACATGTCTCAATCATGTCTCCTCTCTGTACTCTTCTAGCGTCGACAGGTTTAGTTCATTCAGTCTCTCTTCACATCCCTCGTCGCTCTGAATAGACCCTTGTTGGAAACTTACGACCATTTTCGAGTGCCTTGAAAAGTGTGCTTAGACGCGAGTTGAACAAAGCGAGGAACATATATGCAGCCTCTTCTGATATACCTCACCGTATATACCAAGATATACTGATATAACCAAAACACACGAACCCTAACCTAACCTACCGATCCATAGAAAGGGGAATACAGTGAAAGTCTTCATTGGATAACATTGAGGGTGCATGTGTGTAGTCATATGTGTGGTCATGTGTGTGTGTAGTCACATGTGTGGTCATGTGTGTGTAGTCACATGTGTGGTCATGTGAGTGTGTAGCCATATGTGTGTGTGGTCATGGGTGTGTGGGCATGTGTGTGTGTAGACATATGTGTGGTCATGTGTGTGTAGTCATGTGTGTGTGGTCATATGTGTGTGTGGTCATGTGTGTGTAGTCATGTATGGTCATGTGTGTGTAGTCATGTGTGTGTAGTCAAATGTGTGTGTGGTCATATGTGTGTGTGGTCATGTGTGTGTAGTCATGTATGGTCATGTGTGTGTAGTCATGTGTGTGTAGTCAAATGTGTGTGTGGTCATATGTGTAGTCATGTGTGTGTAGTCATGTGTGTGTAGTCAAATGTGTGTGTGGTCATATGTGTAGTCATGTGTGTGTAGTCATGTAGGTCATGTGTGTGTAGTCAAATGTGTGTGTGGTCACGTGTGTAGTCATGTGTAGTCATATGTGTGTAGTCATGTGTGTGTAGTCATATGTGTGTGTAGTCATGTGTGTGTAGTCATATGTGTGTGTAGTCATATGTGTGTGTAGTCATATGTGTGTGTAGTCATATGTGTGTGTAGTCATATGTGTGTGTAGTCATATGTGTGTGTAGACATATGTGTAGTCATGTGTGTAACCAGACGTGAGTGTCAGGTGTGTTAGAGTCCTCTCTGTAAAGGTTAGTGGGTTGTGTACTATATAAAGCCACAAGCACCTGCATTATTAATAAAGGCGGTCTTGCTGGGGTCTAGGAATGGTCTGTGGGTCTTGTAGGGGTCTAGGAATGGTCTCTGGGTCTTGTAGGGGTCTAGGAATGGTCTTGTAGGGGTCTTGGGGTGGTCTGTGGGTCTTGTAGGAGTCTTGGGGTGGTCTGTGGGTCTTGTATGGGTCTTGGGGTGGTCTGTGGGTCTTGTAGGGGTCTAGGAATGGTCTCTGGGTCTTGTAGGGGTCTAGGAATGGTCTTGTAGGGGTCTTGGGGTGGTCTGTGGGTCTTGTAAGAGTCTTGGGGTGGTCTGTGGGTCTTGTATGGGTCTTGGGGTGGTCTGTGGGCCTTGTAGGGGTCTAGGAATGGTCTTGTAGGGGTCTTGGGGTGGTCTGTGGGTCTTGTAGGAGTCTTGGGGTGGTCTGTGGGTCTTGTATGGGTCTTGGGTGGTCTGTGGGTCTTGTAGGGGTCTAGGAATGGTCTCTGGGTCTTGTAGGGGTTTAGGAATGGTCTTGTGGGTCTTGCTGGGGTCTAGGAATGGTCTGTGGGTCTTGCTGGGGTCTAGGAATGGTCTGTGGGTCTTGTAGGGGTTTAGGAATGGTCTGTGGGTCTTGTAGGGGTCTAGGAATGGTCTCTGGGTCTTGTAGGGGTCTAGGAATGGTCTCGTGGGTCTTGTAGGGGCCTTGGGGTGGTCTGTGGGTCTTGTAGGGGTCTTGGGGTGGTCTGTGGGTCTTGTAGGGGTCTTGGGGTGGTCTGTGGGTCTTGTAGTGGTCTTGGGGTGGTCTGTGGGTCTTGTAGGGGTCTTGGGGTGGTCTGTGGGTCTTGTAGGGGTCTAGGAATGGTCTGTGGGCCTTGCTGGGGTCTAGGAATGGTCTGTGGATCTTGCAGGGGTCTAGGAATGGTCTGTGGATCTTGCAGGGGTCTAGGAATGGTCTGTGGATCTTGCTGGGGTCTAGGAATGGTCTGTGGATCTTGCTGGGGTCTAGGAATGGTCTGTGGGCCTTGTAGGGGTCTAGGAATGGTCTGTGGATCTTGCAGGGTTCTAGGAATGGTCTGTGGGTCTTGAAGGGGTCTAGGAATGGTCTGTGGGTCTTGCTGGGGTCTAGGAATGGTCTGTGGGTCTTGTTGGGGTCTAGGATTGGTCTGTGGATCTTGCAGGGGTCTAGGAATGGTCTGTGGATCTTGCTGGGGTCTAGGAATGGTCTGTGGGTCTTGTTGGGGTCTAGGAATGGTCTGTGGATCTTGCTGGGGTCTAGGAATGGTCTGTGGGTCTTGTTGGGGTCTAGGAATGGTCTATGGGGTCTTATTGGGGTCTAGGAATGGTCTGTGGGCCTTGTAGGGGTCATGGGATGGTCTGTGGGCCTTGTAGGGGTCTTGGAATGGTCTGTGGGCCTTGTAGGGGTCTTGGGATGGTCTGTGGGTCTTGTTGGGGTCTTGGGATGGTCTGTGGGCCTTGTAGGGGTCATGGGATGGTCTGTGGGCCTTGTAGGGGTCTTGGAATGGTCTGTGGGCCTTGTAGGGGTCTTGGGATGGTCTGTGGGTCTTGTTGGGGTCTTGGGATGGTCTGTGGGCCTTGTAGGGGTCTTGGGATGGTCTGTGGGCCTTGTAGGGGTCTTGGGATGGTCTGTGGGCCTTGTAGGGGTCTTGGGATGGTCTGTGGGCCTTGTAGGGGTCTTGGGATGGTCTGTGGGCCTTGTAGGGGTCTTGGGATGGTCTGTGGGTCTTGTTGGGGTCTTAGGATGGTCTGTGGGTCTTGTAGGGGTCTTGGAATGGTCTGTGGGCCTTGTAGGGGTCTTGGGATGGTCTGTGGGTCTTGTTGGGGTCTTGGGATGGTCTGTGGGCCTTGTAGGGGTCTTGGAATGGTCTGTGGGCCTTGTAGGGGTCTTGGGATGGTCTGTGGGTCTTGTTGGGGTTTTGGGATGGTCTGTGGGCCTTGTAGGGGTCTTGGGATGGTCTGTGGGCCTTGTAGGGGTCTTGGGATGGTCTGTGGGCCTTGTAGGGGTCTTGGGATGGTCTGTGGTCTTAACGACCCTGGTGGCCATTAAACCGAGGAATCGTCAATAATTCAATGCTTTTAGTTTCATTTGAGAGCCAGAATTTGTTAACGATGTGATGAATGGTTGACCTCTGAGTGACCCCAATGACCTTGTTAACACCGTGGTGGTGGTTTAGTAGTTAGTTGATGACCTGTTAAGCGCCCTGACCTTCGAACGAGCACGGTTCTAAAGCGCCTCGGAGCTCGTAAGGTGTTTTGTCAATATCGACAAAGCTGCGATGATCTTAAGTGCTCTGTGAATCAAGGCGTATTGGCTCATTTAAGACAGCTTCTGTCTTAAATGGGCCAATAGGCCTTCTAGAATAGATGAAATCTACAAGGGCCGTGAGGTGGATTCGAACCTGCGTCCGAGAGCATGGTCTTGAGGTTATATTGAGATGATTTCGGGGCTTTAGTGTCCCCGCGGCCCGGTCCTCGACCAGGCCTCCACCCTCAGGAAGCAGCCCGTGACAGCTGACTAACACCCAGGTACCTATTTTACTGCTAGGTAACAGGGACATAGGGTGAAAGAAACTCTGCCCATTGTTTCTCGCCGGCGCCTGGGATCGAACCCAGGACCACAGGATCACGAGTCCAGCGTGCAGAGACACTGTTAAGCAGTGAATTAGTGTGTTTTAGTCATGATAGAGAAGTTGGTGTGGAGTAAGGAGAAGTGGTTGGGCAGGTTTGGTGGATGTATTGACCTCTTGGTGGTGGTGTAGTGACCTTTGGTCTTCTGGTCTTTGATTAGTTCCTGTCTGTCTCTCTCTCTCTCTCTCTCTCTCTCTCTCTCTCTCTCTCTCTCTCTCTCTCTCTCTCTCTCTCTCTCTCTCTCTCTCTCTCTCTCTCTCTCTCTCCTCTCTCTCTCTCTCTCTCTCTCTCTCTCTCTCTCTCTCTCTCTCCTCTCTCTCTCTCTCTCTCTCTCTCTCTCTCTCTCTCTCTCTCTCTCTCTCTCTCTCTCTCTCTCTCTCTCTCTCTCTCTCTCTCTCTCTCTCTCTCTCTCTCCTCTCTCTCTC